>NC_069804.1:124646385-124969885 GCF_027406575.1 Nycticebus coucang
GTAGAGTGCTGTAGCATCACAGCTCACAGCGACCTCCAACTCTTGGGCTTAAGCGATTCTCTTGTCTCAGCCTCCCAAGTAGCTGGGACTACAGGCACCTGCCACCTGGCTATTTTTTGGTTGTAGTTGTCATTGTTGTTTGGCAGGCCTGGGCTGGGTTCTTACCTGCCAGCTCCTGTATATGTGGCCTGCACCCTAGCTGCTGAGCTATAGGCGCTGAGCCAAAATCAGTCCTCCCAACTCCAAGCCCTGCCACATCAGAAGAAGGTGGAATCTTGGTGATTTCTTTAGAAACATTTTTTGATCTCTGACAGAATAGTGAGGGTACCTTGGCATATTGGGGGAGGATGACCTAAAACTATAAATAGCTATGAGCACAATTCTCCCACATGCATACAATTCAGTTAGGTCTGGCAATATCCTTTCAAGCTCATAAAAGTGTCATAGAACGTTATGAATTGGCTTTACATGCTTTAATACACCTGGCATACAGATTAGCACTTTCTGTTACAACACCCAGGCTCTGTGCCCTCTACTTTAAACAGCAGGAAAAATTTATGAGCTAGAAAACCTTTCTTGGATTTGGCCTTAGGGAAGTAAGGAGTGGAATTTAGTTGCTCACCAAGCTAGAGTCTGAGGCTCCCAGGAATCAGGGGCAGTCACATTAAATGAAAACCCAGGGTCACAAATAACAAAATTGTGAAGCACAGCAGCTTTATATTGAAAGCAATGATAGAGAGATGATCCCCACTGTGATGTGGAGAGAGGAGAGTTTTGAGTATGGTTTTGAGAAAAAAAAAAAAAAAAGATCACACTTTTGTTGATGCTAGGATTCAATTATTTCAATTCACACACACCTACATGTATGCCTCCCAAAAGAGTTGGCATCAGCTTCTTTCAAGTGATACCCAGGAGCCATACATAAGGTAGCAGTTATGAGGCTTTTATGGTAGTTACCTTTACATTTCTTTATTTCTTTAAATCTATGGAACATAAATCTATGGAACAAATGTATTTCAGGATTTAGTGTGTGCGAGAACACAAATATGAATTCGCCACCATCTCTGCCTTTTAGGAGTTCATGTCCAAGTGAAAGAAAACAAGACAAATAAGTGGTAATATACTGTAATAACTAATTGAGAGATAAGGACAGGACAGTTTGAGAACATGGTGAACTGGAGGGAAGCCAACTGATGAAACATTGAACAAAGGCTTTTGGAGAAATGATGTGTAAACTGAATTCTGAAAGATGAGTTGGAGTTCCCTAGAGGAGTTTTGGGAGATCATCTCAGTGAAGAGCAACAGCATGGTGTGTTATGGGGAATGTAAGTAATTCAGTATGATTTGACTAGAGCATAAGGTACAAAATAAGTAAGTGGTGATGAGACTGAAGAAATAGGCAGGACCAACTCCTGAAGGCCCCATATGCTATGCTAAATCAGTCAGACTTCCTTCTGCGGGTAATAGGGAAACTGGTAAGTGACCATTTTTGATAAGTTACTCTGTCAGCAGCGTGGAGCATGGAAAGGACCGGAGGCAAGACTAGAGCAAGGTGACTAGTTAAGATCTGCTGTAATAGTCCAGAAGAGAGATGACTATGGTTTTAACAAAGGTAGTAGCATGGGGATGGTAGCAAGGGGATGGGTTTAAGACTATTGAGGAAGATTTTTGTTGTTCTTGTTTTGTATTGTTTTGATTCAAGGCTTACTTTGACCTGGAGGTCAAAATAATGAAGGTGGTGGCAGAAGAGTGTAATGGAATGGTGTGATGCAATATACTTTTTATTATTATTATTGTTTTTTTAGTAGAGATGAGGTCTCGCTCTTGCTCAGGCTGGTCTCCAACTACTGAGCTCAGGCTATCCACCCGCCTCGACCTCCTAGAGTGTTAGGATTACAGGCATGAGCCACTGTGCCCGGCCATCATGCAATATCTTAAAAACATATTTCAGATATTTGTCAAAAAAAACTAATTCTGCAAATGCTTCTTTTACTCAGCTTGTAAGAATAACTACTTGCTGAAGATTTGTTGCTTAGCCTGTTGAGGATTAATAACTTATGTGCTTTAGCATGGCAGTGGGATAAAGCAAGTTAGGGTCAGAGTGAGAGAGAAAGGCCCTGCCAGCTGTCTCTGTTTCCTCTCTACAGAAGCATAAATACCTTCTAAACAATTCCATGAAAAAAGAAGCTTTCTGTGCCAGAAGTCTATTTATTTTGCAAAAGAAGAATCTTGAAGACCATATGGAAAGCAATTGATGATGATATTCAGTTCAGAATGTGCAAGAACAGTAAGAAGAAATAGCCAGAATAAATGTAAAATTATTAGAACATGATACAGAGTCACAGAAGATTAAGTTTAAAATACTCTAAAATTTTTTAAAATTACAGATTGATACAACCATTCAAAAATGAATCTTGTGTAAAATGAAAACCAGAATAAACAGTGTATAAGGTTATGAAGTGAGGTTATAGTGGAACACAATTGTACAAAGGACATTAATGAAACTGAACTCAGAATTCTTTTTTTTTTATGGTTTTTGGCAGGGGCTGGGTTTGAACCCGCCACCTCCGGCATATGGGACTGGCGCCCTACTCCTTGAGCCACAGGCACCACCCTGAACTCAGAATTCTTAATACTGAAAAAATTAATCAGGAAGAATTAGAGGGTGTATTTATGCTTGAATAAGAATTGAAAAGTTCCCAGGCATAGACTACATAAGGGTAATTTTGTGATTATTCTTAAATATGGATGTGAAAGGACACTTAACTGTTAAATTAACACTAGATCACAATGTCAAGGAAACAAGGGATAATAAGACTGACAGTGTGAGAGAATCTAATCTTTCTTCAAGTCCTGTTGAATCCTCCTATAAAATACCAATTAAATGTGTCTCTTAATCATTTCTAATACCATGGTCTTAGTCTACTACAACAATCTCCCTTACTTTACTTTCTTTTTTTTATATATATATATATATAAGTCTACTTTAGCCTAAGTGTACAGCGTTTTTGCAGTTTCTGGCTGGGGCTGGGTTTGAACCCTCCACCTCCGGCATATGGGGCCGGCGCCCTACCCCTTTGAGCCACAGGCGCCACCCCTTTACTTTACTTTCTATCTGCTTAACCCCACTGGCATAATGTTGCCAGATACTCTTTAAGAAATTGTCCCAATGAATCCAAGCTGATCTCTTTCAGACTTGAAGGTGTTCCATTACCAGTTCCATCTTACCTATGTAAGCTTATTTCCCATTCTTCCCCATATGCTCCCTTCACTCTGGTCAGGCCAGGCTGCATACTATCCCTAAGATACTACCTGCAATAGGCTGGGCTGCAATAAACATTCTGGTGCAAATGTCTTTGTGGTAAAATGATTTTTGTTCTTGGGGGCATATACCTAGTAATGCAGTTGTGGAATCAAATGGGAGGTTTACTTTTAGTTCTTTGAGAATTCTCCATCCTTCTTTCCATAAAGGTTGTATTAGTTTGCAATCTGAACAGCAGTATAAAAGTGTTCCCTTCTCTCCACATCCACACCAGCATCTGCAGTTTTGGAACTTGGTGATGTGGGCTAATCTTGCTGGAGGTAGGTGATACCTCAGAGTGGTTTTGATTTGCATTTCTCTGATTATTAAAGATGATGAGCATTTTTTTTTTATGTGTTTGTTGGCTATTTGTCATCTTCAGAGAAGTTTCTGTTGAAGTCTCTTGCCCACTTATAGAGGAGGTTGTTTACTCTTTTCTTATTGTTTAAATTGAGTTCTCTATAGATTATAGTTATCAAGGCTTTGTCAGATTTGTGCCATGTAAAAATATTCTCCCCTCTGAAGGCTATCTGTTTGCTTTGTTTGTGGTACCCTTAGCTGTGCACACACTTTTTAGCTTGACCAAATTCTAGTTATTTATTTTTGATGTTGCTGCAATTGCCAGGGAGGTTGTCCTTATAAGGTTTTTTCCTCAGGCTGATATCTTCAAGCATTCTCCTCACATTCTTTTCTAGAATTTTAATTGTTCCATGTCTTTTTTTTTTTTTTGAGACAGAGTCTCAGTATGTCACCCTCGGTAGAATGCCATGGCATCACAGCTCACAGCAACCTCAAACTCTTGGGCTTAAGCAATTCTCTTGCCTCAGCCTCCCAAGTAGCTGGGACTACAGGCACCCATCACAATGCCTGGCTGTTTTGTTGTTGTTGTTGTTGTTGTTGTTGTCTTTGTTGTTTGGCAGGCCCGAGCTGGGTTCGAACCCGCCAGCTCCAGTTTATGTGGCTGGTGCCCAAGCCGCTGAGCTACAGGCGCCAAGCCTCATGTCTTAAATTTAAATCTTTTATTCAGCGAGAATCAATTTTTGTTAATGGTGAGAGATGTGGGTCCAGTTTCAGACTCCCACATGTGGCTAACCAGTTCTCCCAGCACCATTTGTTAAATAAGAATTCTTTTCTCCAGTACATACTTTTGTTAGGCTTATCAAAGATCAAATGATGATATGTGGCTGGGTTCATATCTAGATTCTCTATTATATTCCATAGATCTACATCTCTTATTTTTGTGCCAGTACCATGCTGTTTTTGATCAGTATAGACTTGTAGTATAACATGAAATCTGGTAATGTGATGCATCCAGATTTGTTTTTATTTCGAAGAATTATATTTGCTATTCAGGTTATTTTCTGGGTCCATATGAATTGAAGTACTATTTTCTCAAGTTCTTTAAAGTGTGACATTGATGCTTTGATGGGGATTGCATTAAATCTACAGATTGCTTTGAGTAGTATGGACATTTTAACCATGTTGATTCTTCCCAGCCAAAAGCATGATCTGTTCTTCCATTTGATGACATTTTCTTCTGCTTCCTTTCTCAAAGTTTCATAGTTCTCTTTATAGAGATCTTTCACATGCTTTGTTAGCTATATTCCCAGGTATTTCATCTTCTTTGGCACTACTGTAAAAGGAATAGAGTCTTTGATTTTATTTTTGGATTGACTATTGTTGGCATATACAAAGGCTACTGATTTGTGGGTATTGATTTTGTATCCCAAGAGGGTCTTCTGTCCTCCTGGCACTGGCTCCATTCCTGATCTTTGTTGGCTTTTTTCCTCTTTCTTGTTCCTGCCACTTGGCTCAGCCTGGATAATGTGCACCTCAGT
The DNA here is from genome assembly GCF_027406575.1 of Nycticebus coucang. NCBI lineage: Eukaryota > Metazoa > Chordata > Mammalia > Primates > Lorisidae > Nycticebus > Nycticebus coucang. The sequence continues at coordinate 124,651,525 of NC_069804.1, forward strand.
TTCTTCTCTCTGTGCTCAGCTCCCCACTTTCAGCTTCTCTGAGTCCACTTTAGTCCAACATCTCTCCCTCTGGACAGGGGTCTCTGGCAAAGTCTGCTTCTAGTTGGCCATCTGGACTCCTCCTCCTGATAGTTTTAATTTCTTGAGGAGCCTCCATACTGTTTTCCACAATGGCTATACTTATTTACATTCCCACAAACAGGGATAGGGGTTCTCTTTTTTTTTTTTGTAGAGACAGAGTCTCACTTTACCGCCTTCAGTAGAGTGCCATGATGTCACAGGACTCACAGCAACCTCTAGCTCTTGGGCTTCAGCGATTCTCTTGCCTCAGCCTCCCGAGCAGCTGGGACTACAGGCGCCCGCCACAACGCCAGGCTATTTTTTGGTTGTAGTTCAGCTGGGGCTGGGTTTGAACCCGCCACCCTCGGTATATGAGGCCGGCGCCCTACTCACTGAGCCACAGGCGCCACCCGGGGTTCTCTTTTTTTTTTATGACATCCTTATCAATACTTGCTCCCTTTTGCCTTTTTTTTATAATAACCATTCTAAACAGAGTGAAGTGATATTTCAATGTGGTTTTGATTTGCATTTCCCTGATGATTAGTGATGTTGAGAATTTTTTACGTATCTGTTGGCCATTTGTATGCCTTCTTTTCAGAAATGTTTATGAAGATCTTTATTACCCAGTTTTTAATCTGATTTTTTTTTTTTTTTTGCTAGTGATTTGTTTTTTCCTTATGTATTCTGGATAGTAACCCTTTGTCAAATGTACAGTTTGTGAATATTTTCTCTTATTCTATAGGTTGCCTCTTTACCATTTTGATTGTTTCCTTGGATGTACAGAAGTTTTTTAGTTTGATATAATCTCATTTGTCTTTTTTTTTTTTTTTTTTTTTTTTTTTGTAGAGACAGAGTCTCACTTTATGGCCCTCGGTAGAGTGCCGTGGCCTCACACAGCTCACAGCAACCTCCAACTCCTGGGCTTAAGCGATTCTCTTGCCTCAGCCTCCCGAGTAGCTGGGACTACAGGCGCCCGCCACAACGCCTGGCTATTTTGGTTGCAGTTTGGCCGAGGCCGGGTTTGAACCCGCCACCCTCGGCATATGGGGCCGGTGCCTTACTGACTGAGCCACAGGCGCCGCCCTCATTTGTCTATTTTTTATGTTATTTCCTGTGCTTTTGAGAAATTACCCCAAAAAATCTCTGCACAGTGCTATGCCTTGAAGTGTTTCCCCTATGTTTTCTTTCAGTAATTTCATAGTTAGGGGTCTTACAGTTCAGTCTTTAATAATCTACTCTAAGTTGGTTTTTGTATATGGTGATACATAGGGGTCCAGTTTTATTCTTCTTTGGTTACAGTAGCTTTGTAGGACATTTTGAATTCACTTGTTATTTATGCTTTTTCCCAAGGATAAAGTAAAGTGTGCTATTTAGTTTTCATGTATTTGTGACAACCTCAAATTTCTGTCTGTTCTTGTGGTCCAAGAGTAAACTTCGTATATTTTCAGTCCTTTTGAATTTATTGAGACTTATTTTATGCCTAGCATATGGTCTATCATACTAAATATTTTGTGTGTCCTTGAAAAGAATGTGTTTTCTGCTGTTGTGTAGAATATTCTACAAATACCAATAGATCAAGTAGGTAATAATGTTGTTCAGGTCTTTTGTATCCTTACTGATTTTTCTCTCTCCTTGTTCCATCTGTTATTGAAAGAGGTTATTGAAATCCCTGACTATAATTTTGGATTTCTCTATTTCTCCTTGTAGTTCTATTAGTTTTGTTTTATATATTTTAAATATCTGTAACTCATAAAAATATTGTTATGTCTTCCTAATAGTTCATTTTACCATCATTAAAGACCTTCTCTATGCCCACTAATATTCTTTGCTCTGAAATGTAGTCTGATATTAATGTAGAATTCTTTTGATTAGTGTTAATATGGCATATTTGAATCTGTTCATGTTTTTATATTAAAATGCATTTTTAAGCATATTATAATTAGCTCTTGCTTTCTTATCCAATTTGACTTGACCATTTCTGCTTTTTATTATTTATTTATTTATTTATTTTTGAGATAGAGTCTCACTGTGTCACCCTAGGTAGAGTGCTGTGGTGTTAATCTCAAACCCTTGGGCTTAGGCAATTCTCTTGCTTCTGCTTCTCAAGTAGCAGGGACTACAGGTGCCCACCATAGCACCTACCTCTTTTTTTGTTGTAGTTGTCATTGTTGATTAGCAGGCCCAGGCTGGGTTTGAATCTGCCAACCCCGGTGTATGTGGTCAGCGCCCTAACAACTGAACAATGGGCGCCGACCCCATTTTTGTTTTTTACTTTATTTATTTATTTATTTTTTGAGACGGAGCCTCAAGCTGTCACCCTGGGTAGAGTGCCCTCGCATCACAGCTCACAGCAATCTCAAACTCCTGGGCTCAAGCAATTCTCCTGCTTCCGCCTCCCAAGTAGCTGGGACTACAAGTGCCTGCCACAATGCCTGGCTATTTTTTGGTTGCAGCCGTCATTGTTGTTTGGCAGGCCCTGGCTGGATTCGAACCCACCAGCTTAGATGTATGTGGCTGGCGCCTTAACCACTTGAGCCACAGGCGCTGAGCCCATTTCTGCTTTTTAAATGAGATTTTATTTTCATTTATTAACATTCAGTGTTTTGAGCCTCGTGTGGTGGCTCACGCCTATAATTCTAGCACTCTGGGAAGCCAAAGCAGTTGGATTGTCTGAGTTTGAGAGTTCAAGATCAGAGTGAGCAAGAGCAAGACCATGTTTCTCCTAAAAATAGAAAAACTATCTGGGCTTTGTGTTGGGCTCCTGTGGTCCCAGCTACTTGGGAGGATAAGGCAAGAGGATCGCTTGAGCCCAGGAGTTTGAGGTTTCTAAGAGCTATGATGCCACAGCACTTATCAGAACAACAAAGCGAGACTCTGACTCAAAAAAAAAAAAAAAATGTCACCTTTCAGGATTATTAGTATGATTTTGCTTATTTCTGTCATCTATTTGTTTTGTGTTTCTTCAACCTGTCCTTTACTTTCTTTTTACTCTTTTAATACCTTCTTTTTTAAAATTAAATATGTTTTTTTATGAGTTCATTTTATTTTTTTTTTTTTTGTTTGTTTGTTTTTTTTTGTTTTTGGCCGGGGCTGGGTTTGAACCCGCCACCTCCAGCATATGGGACCGGCGCCCTACTCCTTGAGCCACAGGCACCGCCTTCATTTTATTTTTTAGTTGGCTTATTAGCTACAACTCATTGGAGGTTTTTTTGTATTTGCTTTAGGGTTTATACACATAATATAATTTATCATACTCATTTAAAATGACATTTTATTATTTCACATATACTATAAGAATTTTACATTAGTGCATATCCATTTCTCCTTTCTTAGTCTTTATGTTGGGATCTGCAAACTTTCTCTCTAACTGGCCAAATAGCAATTTTTTTTCCAGTTTTGTGGGTCATACAGTCTATACTACTCAACTCTACTATTGCAGAATAAATATGTAAATGAAGGGGTATGATTATGTACCAATAAAACTTTTTTTACAAAAATAGGAGGCAAGTGAGTTTGGCCCATGATCTATACATGATTTGCTGCCACTTTCTTTATGCTATTATTTTTATACATTTTACTATTACATGTAACATAAACCCACATTAAATTATTATTGTTCTGAAGCAGCCATTTATCTTTTAAAGGGATTTAAATAATGGAATTTTTTCACTTTACTCATATGAAGTTACCATTCCCAGTGTTCTTCATTCTCTTGGGCAGATCCATTTTTATCTTTAGTATCATTTTCCTCCTGTCGGAAGGGCTTAATTTAATATTTCTTATAGTGTGAGCCTTCTGGTAATGAATATTTCCAGCTTTTTTTTTAATGGGAAAAAGGGGCCAAGATAGCAGAATATAAATAGTCTGTGCAAGCTACTCTCAAGAGGACAAAAAGTTGCAAGTAGATGTTCAACGATGGATGGATTGTCTTAGAGCATTGTGAATCATCACGGAAGCAACTGGAGGTACTAAAAGTGAAGGAGAGGGAAGCTGGGTGAAATGTTCAGCATGACTGGAAGGTACCTAGGGAAGGTGTACACAAATGGAGAAGGGTCAGAGGAGAGGAGCTAAGGAGCTAAGGCACCAACCCTGGAGTTCCACACTCCCCCCCAAAATACTGAAACCTAAGCTTTGAGGGGGCTCCCCACCATGGCAGACCTCTGAAATGATTAGGGAGCTGCTTGGAGACTGTGCAGCAGCACTGCACTGAAGATCAAGTGCACCTGCTGGCTTTCAACCCCAGGTTGCTGCAACTGATGCCATTCTGAGCTCTCAGCCCCACAGTGCCCAGTGTGCACAGGGGTCAGCTCCACTGCAGCTGCTCCCCACAGCTTCTACTAGATCAGGGAGGGCAGGCACTCTCATGCTCCCTGTGACTGGGTGCCATGCACCTCCCTCACCACTAGGGTATCAGAGAAGGTGCCCATGGGTCTCAGCATCTACCACTGCCATACCAATAACACTGCTGCCACTGCCATAACTGCCACTATCATCTGAGTAGCACCACAGCACTTGCTGCCACCAGTCCTAGGGAGTGAGAAAGCCTGGACCTGGGCAGAGTGAATTTCTAGCTGTGACTGCCTCCACCATGGAGAGACCAAGGCAAACTCCCACATCATGCAGCTCCATACAGAAGGATAAGCCCAGCCACCTGCCCAAGTTCCCAACAGCAGCCTGGGGACCAACCTATCACTCTGCACAGATATCTCCTTGCACTGATTGAATAGTGACAACCATAGGGGAGTGTAACAATGCAGGAGAACAGCTGAAAGATCTTAGTGGATCTTTCCCTTTCCGGCTAGGTCAATCTTGCAGAGCATGACACAAGTGTCCCAACCAGGGACCATTCCTTTCCTCTAAGTATAAGAGTTCTCAGCTGAGTGGCGTCTGTGGCTCAGTGAGTAGGGCGCCAGCCCCATATACCGGAGGTGGTGGGTTCAAGCCTGGCCCTGGCCAAAAACTGCAAAAAAAAAAAAGTTCTCAGCAGAGGAGAACAGGTATACCACAAACTTACCTTCTTGAGCTGAGAGAAGAGGGTTCAGATAAGAAGAAACCACTATAAGAACTCTGGCAACACAAAAAAACAAGCTGTTTTGGTACCCCCCCAAAAAAGATCACAATAGGTCTCCAGCAATGGGCTCTAACCTAACGGAATTGTCAAAATGTCAGATATGGAATTCAGAAAATGGATGGCAAATAAGATGAATGGAATTAATGAGAAAGTTCAAAACCAACACAAAGAAACCAAAAAGTAATTCAGGACATGATCAAAACGTTTTCTAAAGAGATAATATAAAGCTGAGGTAGGTGGATTGCCTGACCTTAGGATTTTGAGAGCAAGAGTGAGACCTTGTCTCTAAAAATAGCTGGGTGTTGTGGTGGGTGCATGTAGTCCCAGCTACTTGGGAGGCTGAGGGCAAGAGGACCATTTGAGCCCAAGAGTTTGAGGTTGCTGTGAGTTATGACACCACGGCACTCTACCAAGGGTGACCAAGTGAGACTCTGTCTCAAAAATAAATAAATAATTAATTAATTAATTAAATATAGAGCTAATATAAGAAAAAATATTACAGACTCGGCACCTGTGGCTCAAGCAGCTAAGGCACCAACCACATATACCTGAGCTGGCGGGTTTGAATCCAGCCAGTCCCACCAAATAACAATGATGGCTGCAACCAAAAAATAGCTGGATGTTGTGCACCTGTAGTCCCAGCTACTTGGGAGGCAGAGGCAGGAGAATCGAGCCCAGGAGTTGGAGGCTGCTGTGAGCTGTGATATCACGGCACTCTAACCAGGGGGACAGCTTGAGGCTCTGTATCAAAAAAAAAAAAAAGAAAGAAAGAAAGAAAAGATATTACAGAACTTACAGAAATGAAAGATCCATTTAGGGAATTTCAAAATGCAGTAGAATGCTTTAACAATAGACTAGACCAAGCAAAAGAAAGTATTTCAGAGCTCAAAGACAAGACTTTTGAATAAACCAAGTCAGGTAAGAATGTATAATAGAAAAAAGAGACTTGGTGCCTGTAGCTTAAGCGGCTTAGGCACCAGCCACACACACCTGAGTTGGCAGGTTCGAATCCAGCCCAAGCCCGCCAAACAACACTGATGGCTGCAACCAAAAAATAGCCGGGTGTTGTGGTGGGCTCCTGTAGTCCCAGCTACTTGGGAGGCGGAGGCAGGAGAATCGTTTGAGCCCAGGAGTTGGAGGTTGCTGTGAGCTGTGATGCCACAGCACTCTACCCAAGGCGACAGCTTGAGTCTCTTAAAAAAAAAAAAAGAAGAATAAAGAGTGAACGATCACTCAGAAAAACGTGGGCTATGTAAAACAAGCTAATATAAGAATCATAGGTAGGGCGGCGCCTGTGGTTCAGTGAGTAGGACGCCGGCCCCATATGCCGAGGGTGGCGGGTTCAAACCCAGCCCTGGCCAAACTGCAACAAAAAAATAGCCGGGCATTGTGGCGGGTGCCTGTAGTCCCAGCTGCTCGGGAGGCTGAGGCAAGAGAATCGCGTAAGCCCAAGAGTTAGAGGTTGCTGTGAGCTGTGTGACGCCACGGCACTCTATCCGAGGGTGGTACAGTGAGACTCTGTCTCTACAAAAAAAAAAAAAAAAAAAAGAATCATAGGTATTCCTGAGGGAGAAAAAGCAAAAAACATGGAAAATGTATTTGAAGGATTGAGTAAAACTTCCCTGCTATTGCCATCGATTTAGATACCCAGATGCAAGATGGTCATTGAATACCTGGAAGATTCATGGCAAATAAGGTAGCACTGGCACACATAGTCATCAGTCTGACCTGGTAAAAATGAAAACAAACAAACAAACAAACAAACAAAAAAACGTACAAGCTGCAAGATGAAAGCAATGACTAACTTACAAAGGAAAATCCGTCAGACTAATAGCAGACTTCTTAGCAGAAATCTTACAAGCCAGGGGTATTGGGGGTCTCATTTTTAGCCTTCATTTTTTATTTTTATTTTTTTAAAGACAGAGTCTCACTTTATCAACCTCAGTAGGGTGCTGTGGCATCCCAGCTCACAGCAACCTCCAGCTCTTGGGCTTAGGCAATTCTCTTGCCTCAGACTCCCAAGTAACTGGGACTACAGGGGCCTGGCACAACGCCCAGCTATTTTTTTGGTGCAGTTTGGCCGGGGCTGGGTTTGAACCCACCACCCTCGGTATATGGGGCCGGCACCCTACTCACTGAGCCACAGGTGCCACCCTCATTTTTAGTCTTCTTAAACAGAATAACTACCAACCAAGAATTTTGTATCCTGCAAAACTAAGCTTCATAAATGAAGGAAAAATGAATTTTTTCCCAGATAAGCAAACACTAAGAGAACTTGTCACCTCTAGATCTGTCCTATAGGAAATGCTCAAAAGGGAACAGAATGATAGATACTCACCAGTGTGAAAACATCTGAAAGTTAAAGATCACAGCTCTTATAAAACAATAACATACAGAGGAAACAAAATGACAAGACATCATTCAGTATGATGAACAGAACAATGTCTCACATAAAAATACTAACATTGAATGTAAACAGTCTTAATGCTCCACATAAAAATGTATAGATTTACTAAATGGAAGAAAAGCCAACTAAAGTATATGCTTTCTCCGAGAAACCCATTTAACTTGCAAGGATTCTCATAGACTCAATGTAAGGGGATGGGAAATAATAGTTCATGCGAATGGAAACCCAAAGCAAGTAAGAGTAGCTAGTCTCATATTATACAAAACAGACATTAAATCAATAATGGTTAAAAAAGACAAAGACAGTGGGCGGCGCCTATGGCTCAACAGAGTAGGGTGCCGGCCCCATAAGCTGGAGGTGGTGGGTTCAAACCCAGCCCCGGCCAAAAACTGCAAAAAAAAAAAAAAAGACAAAGATGGCCATTATATAATGATAAAAGCAGTAATTGAGGAAGAAGATATAGTAATTCTAAGTATATACATCTAACACTGAACTTCCCAGATTCATAAAACAAATTTTGCTAGGTCTAAGCAAAGAAATAAACAATAGCATCATAATAGCCAGGGACTTTAATACTCCACTGACAGAACTGAATCAATCATAAAGGTAGAAAATCAACAAAGAACCACTGAACTTAAATGGGATTCTAGGAAAAATTGAACAGACATTTATAGAACATTCTATCTGCAAACTATTGAATATACATTCTTCTCACCAGTACATGGGTCATCTTCCAAGCTATATCCTATATTATGCCAGAAAATTCAGAAAAATTAAAATTATCTCATGTATATTCATAGACCACAATAGAATACAACTAGAAATTAATTCTAAGACGAACTCTCATATCTACACAAATTCATGGAAATTAAACAACTTACTGCTGAGCAATCCTTGGGTCAATGATGAAACTAAAATGAACATCAAAAACTGTTTTTTTGAGACAAAGTTTGACTTTGTCACCCTCAATAGAGTGCTGTGGCATCGTAGCTCACAGCAACCTCAAACTCCTGGGCTCAAGTGATTTTCTTGCTTGAGCCTCCAGAGTAGCTGGGACTACAGGTGCCCACCACAACACCCAGCTATTTTTAGAGACGGGGTCTCACTCTTGCTCAGTCTGGTCTCAAACTACGGAGCTCAGGCAATCCACTGGCCTCGGCCTCCCAGAGTGCTAAGATTATGGGCATGAGCCATCGTGCCTAGCAAAATGGGAATCAGTGACTTTTTTGAACTGAATGATAAAGAAGACACAAGCTTCCAAAATCTGTGGGATATAGCAAAAGCAGCACTAAAGGGGAATTTCATAGCCTTAATTTTTTTTTTTTTTTGAGACAGAGCCTCATTCTGTCTTGCTGAGTGGAGTGCCATAGTGTCAGCCTAGTCGACAGCAACCTCAAACTCTTGGCTCAAGAGATCCTCTTGCTTTAGCCTCCCAAGTAGCTGTAACTACAGGCGTCCATCACAGTGCCTGGCTAACTTTTCTGTTTTTAGTAGAGATGAGGTCTTGTTACTGTCCAGGCTTGTCTCAAACTCCTAAGCATAGGCGATTCATCTGCCTTATCCTCCCAGAGTATTAGGATTATAGGCATGAGCCACCATGGCTGGCTGCCTTAAATGTTTTATCAACATGACAGAGAGATCACAAATTAACTATCTAATTCACATCTTAAAGAACTAGAGAAAGAACAATAAACAAAGCTCAAAGATAGCAGAAGAAAAGAAATAATAAATCTCAGAGCAGATCTAAACAAAATCAAAACAAAACACAACAGTACAAAGGAGTAAGGAAACCAATAAGTTGTTCTTTGAAAAGATAAAAACAACTGATAGACTTCTAGCCAGAGTAATCAGAAATAGAAGAGAAAGGATCCAAATAAGTTGAATCAGAAACGAACAAGGAGACATTACAACTGATACTTCAGAAATACAAACTATCAGCTGGGTATGGTGGCTCACACCTGTAATCCTGCAGTCTGGGAGGCCGAGGCAGGTGGATTGCCTGAGCTCATAAGTTCAAGACCAGCCTGAGCCAGAGTGAGACCTCATCTCTAAGAAAATAGCTGGGCATTGTGGTGGGCACTGTAGTCCCAGCTACTCGGGAGGCTGAAGCAAGAGGATTGCTTGAGTCCAGAATTTTGAGGTTCCTGTGAGCTCTGATGCCATAGCACTCTACTGAGGGTGACAAAGTAAGACTCTGTCTCAAAACAAAACAAAACAATACAAAATATTATCCATGACTGCTATAAAAACTTCTATACACACAAATTAAAACACCTAGAGAGAATAGATAAGTTTTTAGAAACACACAAGATCCCAAGTGTGAATCAGGAAGAAATAGAAATCCTGAACAGATTAATAATAAGTAATGAAATGAAACAGTAATAAGGCTTGGTGCCTGTTGCACAGTGGTTAGGGCACCGGCCATATACACTGAGGCTGGCAGGTTCGAACCCAGCTCAGTCCAGCTAAGCAATAATGACAACTGCAACAGAAAAATAGCTGGGCGTTATTGTGAGTGCCTATAGTCCCAGCTACTAGGTTGGCTTAGGCAAGAGAATCGCTCAAGCCCAAGAGTTTGAGCTTGCTGTGAACTGTGACACCATGGCATTCTACCGAGGGTAACATAGTAAGACTTTGCCTCAAAAAAAAAAAAAAAGAAAGAAAGAAAGGAAAATAAACAGTAATAAAAGCATCTGCTAACCAGCATTTTACAAGGGTACATGTTTTTTTTTTTTTGTAGAGACAGAGTTTCACTTTATGGCCCTAGGTAGAGTGCCATGGCATCGCATAGCTCACAGCAACCTCCAACTCCTGGGCTTAAGCGATTCTCTTGCCTCAGCCTCCCAAGTAGCTGGGACTACAGGCGCCTGCCACAACACCCGGCTATTTTTTTGTTGTAGAAGGTTACATGTTAAATTTACTAAGTGTAGAGTATAAATGTCTTAACACAATAACTAAGAAAATGCGGTGAAGGCTATGTTAACCAGTTTGATGAAAATATTTCAAATGGTGGGGTGGTGCCTGTGGCTCAAGGAGTAGGGCACTGGTCCCCTATGCCGGAGGTGGTGGGTTCAAACCCAGCCCCGGCCAAACACCACAAAAAAAAAAAAAATAATATATATATATATATATATTTCAAATGGTATATAAAACCAGCAAATTGTACCCCATGATTGCCTTAATGTACTCAGCTATGATTTTTTTTTTCCTAACAGAAGAGCTTTATTTAGGAAGGTGGGATTAAGTCACTCTTTCACTAAAGTTAATATGAAGGAGAAAATTCTGAAAGCAGCTAGACGTAAGAAAACCATAACCTACAAGAGGAAGAATATTAGAATAACTGCAGCTTTTTTTTTTTTTTTTTTAAGACAGAGCCTCAAGCTTTCACCCTGGGTAGAGTGTCGTGGCATCACAGCTCACAGCAATCTCCAACTCCTGGGCTCAAGCGAATCTCCTGCCTCTGCCTCCCAAGTAGCTGGGACTACAGGCATCCACCACAATGCCTGGCTATTTGTTGTTGTTGTCGTTGTTGCAGACATCATTGTTGTTTGGTGGGTCTGGGCTGGATTCAAACCCTCCAGCTCAGGTGTATGTGGCTGGCACCTTAGCTGTTTGAGCCACAGATGCCGAGCCTCAGCTATGATTTAATAAAAAAAAGCCCTGGACTAGGCAGATTCACAGCCAGATTCTACCACGTATAGTACCTACAAATATTAACTGAACCTATTTTACTGTTATTTCATAGCATAGAGAAGCACGGAATCCTCCCTAACTCCTTCTATGAAGCCAGTATCACATTGATAATCAAAGTCAGGAAAGGACACAACAGAAAAAGAAAACTACAGACCTATATCCCTTAGGAATATAGATCCAAAAATCCTCAACAAAATAGTAGTAAACCAAATTCAACCGCACATCAAAACAGTAATTCACCATGACCAAATGGGTTTCATCCCAGGGGTACAAGGGTGTTTTAGCATATGCTGGTGAATATATGTGATTCACCACACAAACAGAAGGAAGAACAAAGACCATATGTCAACTCAACAGATGCAGAAAAAGCACTTGATAAAATCCTGCATACCTTCATAATAAAAACCCTTAACCATCTAGGCACAGAAGAAACATACTTGAAAATTATGAAAGCCATATATAACAAACCCACAGCCAGCATCATACTGAATGGGCAAAAGTTTATGGCATTACCTCTAAGAACTGGAGCAAAACAAGTGTTCCCCCTTTCACTACTTTCATTCAATACAGTAATGGAAGTCCTAGCTAGAGTAATCAGGCATAAGAAAGAAAGAGAGGGCATTCTAATTGGGAAAGAGGAGGTCAAACTATCTCTGTTTGCTAGTGATATGATGTTGTTTCTAGAAAACCCGAAGGATCTTGTATCCAGAAAACTCTAAGGAGTCCATCAAAAGACTTCTAGAATTGATAACAGCAAAATCTTCAGTTACAAAATTGATTTACACAAGTCGGTAGTGTTTTTATATGTAGTATACTGATAAAAGTCAAGTTGCCAGTTGAATTAAGAACTCAATACAATTTACAATAGCTGCAAAGAACATAAAATACCTAGGAATAAGCTTAACCAAAAAAGTGAAAGATCTGTACAAAGAGGACTATAAGGCACTGATGAAAGAAATCACAGATGATATGAACAAATGGAGAAACATCCTATGTTCCTGGATTGGAAGAATGAACATTGTTAAAATGTGCATACTTTCCAAAGTGATTTAGAATTTCAGTGCTGGCTCGACGCCTGTGGCTGAAGCGGCTAAGGCTCCAGCCACATACACCTGAGCTGGGGGTTTGAATCCAGCCCGGGCCCGCCAAACAACGATGGCTGCAACCAAAAAATAGCCGGGCGTTGTGGTAGGCACCTGTAGTCCCAGCTACTTGGGAGGCAGAGGCAGGAGAATTGCTTGACCCCAGGAGTTGGAGGTTGCTGTGAGCTGTGATGTCACAGCACTCTACCCAGGGCAACAGCTTGAGGCTCTGTCTCAAAAAAAAAAAAAAGAATGGAATAACAAATACTACATATTCTCACTAATAAATACTAGATGTTCTCACTAATAAATAGGACCTAATGGCGAAAGGATGAGTACACATGATCATAAAGTGGTGTAAAGGACATTGGAAATTAAGGGGAAAAGGAGGGATGGGGCTGAGAGATAAAAACTTACCTATCAGGTACAATGTATACTATTCTGGTGATGTGTACAGTAAAAGCTCCGACTATAGGATTATTCAATTCATCCATGTAACAAAAACATTTGTACCCCCTCAATATTTCGAAATTAAAAAAAGGAAAACATTTTAAACCTTCATTTTAGAAGCTCAGTTTTAGGAAAGGAAGAGCAGAGAGAGAAAGGAGGGAGAGGGTGGGGTCTCCCTGTGTGACACACCTTTTGGGGGCAAGACACAATTGTAAGAGGGACTTTACCTAACAAACGCAATCAGTGTAACCTGCTTTCTTGTACCCTCAATGAATCCCCAACAATAATAAAATAAAGAATTCTAGGTTAAAAGGGTTTTTTTCCCCTCCTACTTTAATGAGGTTGCTCCTCTATCTTCTCACTTGGATCATTTCTGATCTATTGTTTTCTTTAACTATTTTTCTCTGAACATATGTATCTTTTACTCTGGCTGTTTTCAAAATTTTCTCTGTCATTGTCTTAGAGCAATTTGATTATGATGTGTCTTAGTGTAGTTGTCTTTGTATTTCTTGTGTTTGGGTTTTATTGAATCTGTCAGATCCGTTAGTTTATCATTTTCATCAAATTGGGGAAAATGTCATTATTTCAATTTTTTGTCACTCATGTCTCTTGCCTTGTCTTGAGACTCCCCCAATTACACACATATTAGGCAGTTAGAGGTTTATCATTGTTCTGTTTATTTTTTGTTCTTAATCTTTAATCTCTGAGCTCTATTTTATTTTATATTTATTTATTTATTTTTTGAGACAGAGTCTCAAGCTGGGTAGGGTGCCATGGTGTCACAGCTCACAGCAACCTCAAACTCTTGGGCTTAAGTGATTTTCTTGCCTCAGTCTCCCAAGTAGCTGGGATTACAGGCGCCCACCACAATGCCCAGCTATTTTTTCTTTTTTGGTTGTAGTTGTCATTGTTGTTTGGCTGGCCTGGGCTGGATTAGAACCGCCAACTCTGGTGTATGTGGCTGGCGCCCTAGCTGCTTGAGCTCCAGGTGCCGAGCCTGAGCTCTATTTTAGAAAGTTTTTTCTTTCTTTGAGACATAGTCTCACTCTGTCACCCTGGGTCGAGTGCTGTGGTGTCATCATAGCTCACTGCAACCACAAACTCTTGGGTTTGAGCAATCCTCTTGCCTGAGCTTCCTAAGTAGCTGAGACTACAGACATGTGCCACTGTGCCTGGCTACTTTTTCTATTTTTAATAGAGATGGGGGTCTCACTCTTGCTCAGGCTGTTGAACTCCTGAGCTCAAGCGATCCAAGCAATCCACCTGCCTCTGCCTCCCCGAGTGCTATGATTATAGGCGTGAACCACCTCATCCAGCCTATTTTGGAGAGTTTCTGTTGGTATCTTTTTGATCACTAATCATTTCTTCTACAATGTCTAATTTACAGTTAAGCTCATTTGTTAATTATCTTGGTCATTGTAGTTTTCATGTCTAGATGTTCATTTCAGTCTTTTCCTCCCATCATCCATGTCCCCCACTATCAGTTTAAACATATAGAATAGCGTAATAATGATTATTTTGATGTGTGTTTGCTAATTTTAACATTTGTACCATGTCTATGTTGTTTTCAACAGATGGATATTTCTCTTCATCATAAATCATATTTTTCTGTTCCTTTACATGATGGCAGTTTTCTCACTAGATGCCAGAATTTTATCTTTCTGCCTGCTGGATATTTTTGTATTCTTGTAAAATTCTTGCACTGTGTTCTATAGCACAGTTACATTACTTGGAAATGGATCCTTTGAGCTCTTAAAATTTGTTGGGCAGAACCAAAGCAGTGTTTAGGTTAGGGTTAATTAATTTCCCTTTACTGAGTCAAGACCATTCTGTGAATTATAAGGTTTACCAGTTTTATAAGACGGAGTGCCAATTCCTGCCCTGTTTGATCTCTGAGCAGTGTTGTCTTTATTCCTTTTCAATGGCTGTTTCTTGGGCCTTTGGTGGTTTTCTCACATTCTGCAGAGTATTCAAGAAAAACTCTCAGCACATCTCCACATGAAGTTTTCTCTGTACGAAGCTCTCTCCTCTCCAGTGCACTGTTGTGCAAATTATAGGTATGCATAGCTATAATTTTTTGGACATAGGTGTCCATAAAATCTCAGCTTTCTCCTCAAATCAGGTTGTATTAAGGTTCTGCCTGGATTTCCCCTCCTTGCATCATGGCCTGAAAATTCTGAAGCAGTAAGATTAGGCATTTGCAGGTGTCACTTTATTTATGTCTCATAGCTAAGAACTCACTGTTTTTGTCACTGGATGTTCAGCATCTTAAAAATCAGTGCTTCATATACTTTGTCCAAGTTTGTGGTTGTTTCAGTAGGAGGGTAAATTCAGTCCTTGTTATTCCATGCTGACTTACAGAAGAACTAGCACTCTTCCTTTTTTTTGGTCATATTTAATGTGGTAAAAGTATTTAAAAACATACTCAGCACTGGCAAAAACATTTTTGTGTATGCTGCTGTTGATGATGTAAATTGGTACAAACTTCTTGGGAAGCAACTTGGAAATGTTTATTAAGATACTTAAAAATATTTCACTCCATGATTGAATAACTGAACTTCTAATACACTAGCATACGAAAATAATAAAAATGCAAATGTTTCATTTATAATAATCTACATAGCAATGTTATATATAATAAAGGAGTATTTGTAAGATCCTAAAAATTCAATAACAGACACACAGGTCAAGTAATAACTGTTTATGAACTTACAGAATATGGTTAGGATATCTGTAAAAAGCATGTAACAATAAAGATAAATGCTTATATTATTATAGAATAAATAAAAATAAGTATAAGTATAAGTAAGTATAATATTATAAGTATATAAATAAAGTATAATAAAGTATAATAAGTATAAGTATAATATTTATTTATAAGTATAATAAATAAAATAAATTTTGTGCCACTAAAAATTCGTAGAAGCAAATAAATAAATATTATCTTTGGGAACCAGGATTGTGGGTAAATTTTCTTTTCTTTCTTTTTTTTTTTTTGAGAGAGTCTCACTATGTCGCCCTGGGTAGAGTGCTGTGGCGTCACAGCTCACAGCAACCTCCATGGGCTTACACGAGTCTCTTGCCTCAGCCTCCCAAGTAGCTGCCACAACGTCCGGCTATTTTTTGGTTGCAGTTGTCATCGTTGTTTAGCTGGCCCGGACTGGGCTCGGCAGCCTCAGTGTGTGTGGCTGGCTCCCTACCCACAGAGCGACAGGCACTGAGCCCGTAAATTTTTATAATGAGTAAAATACTTTTAAAAAGATCGCGGTATCGCCTGTAGTCCCAGCTACTCGGGAGGCTGAGGCAAGAGAATCGCTTAAGCCCAGGAGTTGGAGGTTGCTGTGAGCTGTGTGAGGCCACGGCACTCTACCGAGGGCCATAAAGTCAGACTCTGTCTCTACAAAAAAAAATAAATAAATAAAGATCGCGGTGGCTCGCGCCTGTAATCCTTGCACCCTGGAAGGCTGAGGCGGCTGGATTGCTTAAAGTCAGGAGTTGGCTACCAGCCTGAGTAAGACAAGACCCGATCTCTAAAAACAGGTGGCTCGGCGCCTGTAGCTCAGTTGTTAGGGCGCCGGCCGCGTACACCCAAGCTGGCATTCGAATCCAATCTGGGCCTGCTAAACAACAACAACAACAACAATAAATAGCCGGGAGTTGTGGCGGGTGCCTGTAGTCCCAGCTACTTGGGAGGCTGAGGCAAGAGAATCGCTTAAACCCGAGAGTTTGAGGTTGCTGTGAGCTGTGACGCTACAGCACTCTACCCAGGGCGACATAGTGAGACCCTGTCTCAAAAAAAAAAAAAAAAAATTGTTGTAAAAATCTTGGGTTGATTGTACTTTAAAATAAAGAACCCACTCTCTGTAAGTCCTTATAAGAAAATAGGTAGATTCTGGGCGGCACCTGTGGCTCAGTGAGTAGGGCGCCGGCCCCATATGCCGAGGGTGGCGGGTTCAAACCCAGCCCCGGCCAAACTGCAACAAAAAAAAAAATAGCCGGGCATTGTGGCGGGCGCCTGTAGTCCCAGCTGCTCGGGAGGCTGAGGCAAGAGAATCTCGTAAGCCCAAGAGTTAGAGGTTGCTGTGAGCCGTGTGACGCCACGGCATTCCACCCGAGGGCAGTACAGTGAGACTCTGTCTCTACAAAAAAAAAAAAAAAAGAAAATAGGTAGATTCTGTGGTAGGTGGAAGTTGCTAATGAATAAATTTAGCAATTTTATTATTTTATTATTTTTTTTATAATTTATTTTTATTGTTAAATCATATCTGTGTACATTAGTGCAATCAAGGGGTACAATGTGCTGGTTTCATATACAGTCTGAAATATTCTCATCAAACTGTTCAACGTAGCCTTCATGGCATTTGCTTAGTTATTGTATGTAGACATTTGTATTCTGCATTTAGTAAGTTTCGCCTGTACCCATTCTAGGATGTACTGTAGGTGTGGCCCCACCCATTACCCTCCTTCCACCATAACCTTCCCCCTCCTTTCCCCTTCCTTGGCCCTTTCCCCATAGTCTTGTGCTATAGTTGGGTTATAGCCTTCATGTGAAAGTTGTAATTTAGCTTCATAGTACAGCTGAGTACATTGGATACTTTTTTCTTCCATTCCTGAGATACTTTGCTAAGAAGAATATGTTCCAGCTCCATCCATGTAAACATGAAAGAGGTAAAGTCTCCATCTTTCTTTAAGGCTGCATAATATTCCATGGTATACATGTACCACAATTTAGCAATTTTATGTAAGTTGACCAGGCCAGCAATTAGTAAGTGGCAATCACTATAATATGGAGATAGCTTGCAAGGACTTAGTTAAACAAGGAGAGGTTTCTGGAGTGAGAAAAGACACTAATAAAGATGGATAACTGCCAGGAGTTATGGTGGTTTAGAGACTGAGTTTAAGAGTCAGGCATGCTTCTGTTCAGATTTTTTTCCTTTGCCACTTCTCAGCTGAGAAGTTGAGCAAGTTATTTAATTTTTCCAAGCCATAGTTTCCTTGCTAATAAAATGGAGATAATAATAATGCCCACCTCACAGGACTCTGATGAAATTAGGAGAGAATTTACCTTTTGATGCTAGATAATATTACCAAGCAGAGTATATTAATGATAATTACAATGATACTAGCTGTCATTCTTTAAGCACTTACTATGTGCTAGATACTCTTTCAGGTGCTGTATTTACATTAAGTAATCCTAATTCTCACAATATCCCTATAAGGTAGGTGGTATTATCATCTCTGTTTTTCAGATGAAGAAAGAGACACAGAGATGACAAATAACTAGCCCAAGGCCACGTAGTTATTAAGTGGCAGAGGAGTAGAAGTGGAAAGGACTAAATTGGAGGCTACTGTAGTAGTCCAGAGAAAATAGTAACTTGAATTAAAATCATGGCAGTGGAGATGATGTTAGTAATCAAACAGTGTGGTGCATTTATGTATTTAGTTTTTCCAATTTATCAAAAGCTTTCAACCAGTTTCAGAAGCCTCCTGGAATAAAAGTTTTTTTTTTTAATAGAGTCAGATTCTCACTTTATTTTATTTATTATTATTTTTTTTTAGAGACAGAGTCTCACTTTATCACCCTTGGTAGTGTGCTGTGGCATCACAGCTACAGCAACTTCCAACTCCTGGGTTTTAGGCGATTCTCTTGTCTCAGCCTCCCTAATAGCTGGGACTACAGGCGCCTGCCACAACTCCCGGCTATTTTTTTTTTTTTTTTTTTTTTTGCTGTTGTTGCAGTTTGGCTGGGGCTGGGTTTGAACCCATCACCCTCAGTATATGGGGCTGGCACCCTACTCACAGAGCCACACGTGCCCCCCAGATTCTCACTTTATCGCCCTCAGTAGAGTGCCATGGCATCACAGCTAGCAGCAACCTCCAATCCAACTCCTGGGCTTAGGCGAGTCTCTTGCCTCAACCTCCCAAGTAGCTGGGACTACAGACGCCTGCCACAACATCTGTGATTTGTGTTTTTGTTGTTGTTGTTGTTGCAATTTGGCTGGGGCCGTGTTTGAACCTGCCACCCTTGGTGTATGGGGCCGGCGCCCAACCCACTGAGCCAAAGGCACCCCCAGGAATAAAAGATTTTAATCTAAGTAAATAGCAAGTTTTATTAAAGAGCATTTAAGATGTAAAAAATGGAAGAAATAGCCTAGTTCATCAAAGAGAACCTACTTGTTTACTAATTAGTACCTTAGAATTATCTACTCTTTTGTTAAATGACTAGAGTTAGCTATTTTAGTAAAGCTATTAAAACTACAATAGAGGGCCAGGCACGAGGGCTCATGCCTGTAATCCTAGCACTCTGGGAGACAAGCCTGAGCAAGAGTGAGACTCCATCTCTCTTAAAAATAGAAAAATTAGCCTACATTCTCAGAGTCGAAGCATTCTAAGATAGACATACTCTTATCTGACAATTGTGAATGTTACTTTTTTTGCATTATTATTATTATTATTATTATTGCTCAATTTCTTTTCTGAACGTATTTATTTTTGTTTGTTCTTTATGAGCTTTTTGTTTCTAGTACTTACCTTAAACATTGTTATTGTCATTAAATTTTAAGCTTTTTTAATTTTGCGAAGGCAAAAAGTGGAAACCAAATACACACGTATATGTATAGAGAAAATTAAAAAATAATTAGTCTACATTGTGGGCTTGGTGCCTGTGGCTCAAGCAGCTAGGGTGCCAGCCACATACACCTGAGCTGGCAGGTTCGAATCCAGCCCGGGCCTGCCAAACAACAATGACAGCTGCAACAAAAAAAAATAGCTGGGCGTTGTGGCAGGCACCTGTAATCCCAGCTACTTGGGAGGCAGACACAGGAGAATCGCTTGAGCCAGTGAGTGGGAGGTTGCTGTGAGCTGTGATGTTACAGCACTCTACCCAGGGCAACAGCTTGAGGCTCTGTCTCAAAAAAAAAAAAATTAGTCTACATTGTGGCAGGCGCCTGTAGTCCCAGCTACTTGGAAGCTGAGGCAAGAGGATCTCTTGAGCCCAAGAGTCTGAAGTTGCTGTGAGCTATGATAATACCATGGCAGAGACTCTTGTCTCAAAAAAAGCACCCAAAAAACAAAAAACGAAAACAACCACAAAAGAGGGGTGTGTTTTTTTTTAGGGTGGAAAGCTCAGTAGGTGCTGCACGCAGGACAAGAAAAGAATTTCTCTAGGCCAAGATTGGGATATAAAAATATAAGTTTATTTTATACTTTAGAAGGAGAGAGTGAGTGGGAGGAGAGAGGGAAAAGAGAGAGAGAGAAAAAAAAAGAGTGAGAAACAAACAGAGTGGCATCCTAAAGAAAGAAAGGAATCAGGCCCGCCCTGAGGTCCAGTGGGTAACTAAATTTAAGGGTGAACAAAAAGGTAATTGCACGGAATTCACGAGTATTGTAAATGTGAATGCTGTGTCTGTTTTTTTCCTATGGCAAGGTTGAAGACAGACATTTTTCCAGGTGTTTCCGATCCTGCAGCCTAATGTTCATATTCCATTCTTTGTCCCAGACACTCAGGAAATCACTTGAGGCTGTGGGAACAAAGGAGCTGGTGAATGTAAAACGAAAGAAGTTAACATTTCCTTTGGTCTGCTAGGCTCCTCAGTGGGTGTGAAAAGGGAACTGGGGGCTGTTAACAAGAGTAAGAGAAAGGAAGCAAGTAGAGAGAAATTGATTTAGTCCTAACTGAAAAATTGTGAGTTAATAATTCTTCTATTATTTCATTATAAAGACCATATCTTTACCAGGGGTAAAGTATGTTAGTCTTCTATATTAATTGCCCTTGTTAGATCCTGGCAGTGTGAAATATGAGAGCATAACAACCAATATATTTTCTACTACTTTATGAAATCATACCGTACTTGTAGACAAAGTACTTAAGCAAAAATAAATAACCTCTTAGGTTTAGAGCATTAGGTTTACAGATTTGGTCTTCAAAAGAAATTACATTATCCATCCAAACAAAACAAAACAACTCTTATAATTTGGGTACACTGCCACCACAGTCCAACAGATTCATGTCATAGGTTTTTGAGGAAGATAAAGTAGAAAACATAAACTTGTAAACTAGCCACATTTTACATGAAATAAAAACTATGTAGGATGGTGAAGGCTTGAAGCAAATTTTAAAGTAAAAGATAAATAATTAGACTTTTGTAGATGCCCAACTGGATTCTTTATCATTTCATTCCAACCTTCATTTATACACAGATTTTGGTACAAATGTTTTATTTCATTCTGATTAAGGAAATACAGACTCCAAACCCTATAGAGACTTAAATTTTCTTCTAGGGTTTTAGTCTAGCTTGATATCATAATTTCTTTAATATGCTTTACTGAAATGCCATTAACTCCTTTTTTTTTTTGAAATACACAAATTAAATTTTATGTTCTCGTTTTCTTTTTCTTTCTTTCTTTTTTTTTTTTTTGAGACAGAGTCTCACTACGTTTATCGCCCTTGGTAGAGTGCTGTCATGTCACAGCTCACAGCAACCTCAAACTCTTGGGCTTAAGTGATTCTCTTGCCTCAGCCTCCCAAGTAGCTGGGACTACAAGGCACCTGTCACAACACCCAGCTATTTTTTGTTGCAGTCGTCATTGTTGTTTAGTTTGCCTGGGCTGGGTTCCAACCCACCACTCTCGGTGTATGTAACCATTGTGCTACAGGTGCTGAGCCTATGTCCTCATTTTCATTTAAAGAATGGTTTTATAAAACACAGACAAAAAGAAAAAAAATTTTTTTGGAGACAAAGTCTCACTCTATTGCCCTGGATAGATTGTACTGGGTAGAGTACCCTGGTGTCGTAGCTCACAGCAACCTCAGACTTTTGGGCTTGAGCAATTCTCTTGGCCTCAGCCCCCAGAGTAACTGGGACTACAGGCACACCACATCAGCTGGCTATTTTTTTCTATTTTTAGTAGAGACAGGGTACAGCTCTTACTCAAGTTCCTCTCTAACTTCTGAGCTCAAGCAATCTACCTGAGTAGGCCTCCTAGACTGTTGGAATTATATGGCACTCTACCCAGGGGGACAGAGTGAGACTCTGTCTCTTTTTTTTTTTTTTTTTTTTTTTTTCAGTTTTTGTCCAGGGCTGGGTTTGAACCCGCCACCTCCGGCATATGAGGCTGGTGCCCTACTCCGTTGAGCCACAGGCGCCGCCCAGAGACTGTGTCTCAAGAAAAAGAAAAAAAGAACTGTAGTCCAGACTCTTCCCATTTTTCAGGTACAACCAAATCTTTGCCTATGTAGATCACTAGATTAGATGAAGATGAAACTTCTAAAAGTGGCAGACATGTCGCTGTAGCTGTGATCATCTGATCACTGAGTGGATTTCATCCTGGAGAACTTTCTGAGACTTTTCTCTGGGTGCACTATCATCTTTTGCAGTCTTGTCACACTCAGTATCAAACTGTCATCTTTCAAGGAGCTCACCATTTTCCATATTTGAGATAACTACACCCAGTTTCTTTTTTCGTTTTTTTTTGAGACACAGTCATATTTTGTTGTCCTCAGTAGAGTGCGGTGGCTCATAGCTCAGCCTTCCAAGTAGCTGGGACTACAGGTGCCCACCACAATGCCTGGCTATTTTTAGAGATGGGGGT
This sequence comes from Nycticebus coucang, assembly GCF_027406575.1. Lineage (NCBI taxonomy): Eukaryota > Metazoa > Chordata > Mammalia > Primates > Lorisidae > Nycticebus > Nycticebus coucang. Next base: position 124,673,879 of record NC_069804.1, read on the forward strand.
CTCACTCCTGCTCAGGGTGGTCTCGAATCAAACTCGTGAGCTCAAGCAATCACCTGCCTCTGCCTCCCAGAGTGCTAGGATTATAGGTGTGAGCCACTGTGCCCAGCAGGCTGTACAACCAGTTTCTGAACTGAACATTTGTCTAATCAATCTCTTAGCTGTTCTTCCAGCACATCGTTTAGGTATTTTTTGAGCTCAAGATCCTTAGTTACAAGCAAGATGAGTCCATATTTCTGCACTCCAGTAAAGGTTTCAGATGGATATCTGTCACGCTGATATAAAATGCTGTTGATGCCAAATGAGAAGCACTCGGCCATGATTTCGGTGCCCCTGCACAGGGTGATGCCCTGCTCCCAGGACAAAAGCACTCTCTTCTAGCTGGCAGACAGCATCCACATTGGCTCCCATAGCTGTTCCCCACCAATCTTTCAAAAGTAATCAACTTCTCTTTTTCTTTCTCGTGGGCATAGCCTGCTTAAAGGTTGCATGATAGTTGTATAGATTTTACTTTATTAAGCAATTTGTATTTTGCTTGAAAAGACCCTATTTCATTGTTCTCTCTCCTGTATTACAAGAAGAGGAAGGTATGCAAGACATACTTGCCCAAAAGGATATATGGCTTTGTTTTAGTGTGTTTTGTGTTACTATAGAGAACACCTGAAAGTGGGTTGAAGGAGCTAAGGAAATTTCACCCCCAAATATGATTCCTTGGTATAAAGAATATTTCCAGTGAAAAGGCCATTTTTGATTAGAAAGCACCAGCCTCTCATCTATAAAACCTGAGTAACCTGATTTATAATCAGAAAAGGGGCTTCTGGACTCCTTACCACATGCTAATAGACCTCCCCTAAAGTCATTTGAAGCACAATACCTGCCTCTCAGGTTAATTTACTAATTTATCTGTTTCCATCCATCTACCCATCGCCCCCTTAGCAACTGCTTGCTTCCAGTTTCTCTCCCCCCTACCTTCTTTTTTTTTTTTTTTTTTTTTTTTTTTTTTTATTTTGGCCGGGGCTAGGTTTGAACCCGCCACCTCCGGCATATGGGACCGGCGCCCTACTCCTTGAGCCACAGGCGCCGCCCTCTCCCCCCTACCTACTAAAAGGCATCTTTAAAAGCCACTATCTCTGAAACTTTGGGAAATCATTCTTGTGGGTCCCCCCATGTGCATGGCATTTGGAAGGAAACCTTTCTCTTGTTAATCTACGGTAACTATGAGTTGATCTTTTCAGTGAATCAACGTAGGGGAAAAGGGCAAGTTTCCCTGAGACTCTCCTTCAGGGTAATTTATAAGGTGAGGTTCATTTTGCTCATGGTTTTATAGACTTGAAAGTATGAAAAGCAAGGCACTGGCATCTGCTCAGCTTCTTGTGAGGGCCACGTGATAGATCAAAACATAGTGGGGCAAGAGGCATGAACAGTACCTACTCCCAAGTGCTCATAGTCTCTGATCACAAGAGAAATGCAAATCAGCTGGGCACTCTTCGCTCAGTAGTTAAGGCACCAGCCACATGCTCCAGGGCTGGTGGGTTTGAACTTGGCCCAGGCCTGCTAAATAACAACAACAACAAATAGCCGGGCCTTGGGGCAGGTGCCTGTAGTCCCAGCTACTAGGGAGACTGAGGCTAGAGAATCGCTTGAGCCCAAGAGTTTGAGGTTGCCGTGAGCTGTGACACCACTGCAGAATGCAAATCAAACCACCCTAAGATATCATCTAACTACAGAGAGAATAGCCCACACCACAAAGTCCCTAAGCTGCAGGTGCCAAAGTGGGTGTGGTGGGATTGCAAACTGATAGAGCCTCTTTGGAAAGAAGTATGGAGAATCCTCAAAGAGCTAAAAGTAGACCTTCCATTTGATCCCACAATTACTAGGTTTCTACCCAGTAGAAAAAAATCATTTTACTATAAGGACATTTGCACTAGAATGTTTATCACAGCTCAATTCACAATCACCAAGGTGTGAAACAACCCAAGTGCCCATCGACTCATGAATGGATAAATAAACCTAGGCATATGTATGCCATGCAGTACCATTCAGCCATAAAGAAAGATAGTTTACATCTTTTGTGTTTACATGGAACGATTTGAAGACCATCCTCTGAAGTAAAGTATCACAAGAATAGAAAACAAGCATCCAATGTACTCAGTACTAATATGAAACTAGTAGATAAGCAACTACACACCCACATGAGCGAAACACAATTAAATTCCAGTAGGGGAGGCAGGGCATGGTGGCCAACGCCTGTAATCCTAACCTTCTGGGATGCCAAGTCTGGTGGTTTGCCTGAGCTCAGGACCTATCTCTACTAAAAAATAGAAAAACTGGCTGGGTGGGTGCCTGTAGTCCCAAATACTTTGGAGGCTGAGGCAAGAGATCAATCGCTCGAGCCCAAAGAGAGGTTGCTGTGAGCTATGACATTACAACACTCAACTCCAGGGCAACTGAGATTCAGTCTCAAAAAAAAAAAAATTCAATTAGGGGATGAGGAGATGGGACGGAGGGTGGAGATGGGAGGGGGTGAAGAAGTGTGGGAAGCTTTCACCTGAGAGGCACACTGTAGGGGTATGTGGCATATCTCCTGGGGGCTCAACTACAACTTGGAGTTTACCTAAGAAAAGCAAACAATTTAACCTAATCATTTGCAACCTGGACACAGAAGGAGAGGACCAAACAGGAGGGAGGAACCTTGCTTTCTAACAGCCTCCTGTCTGGGGAACTAATCCAGTTTGGGGAGAGCAAAGCACTCACCAGAACAGCCCCAAGCCATTCTTGAGGGATTGGCTCCCTTGGTTCTCACACTTCCCTTTAGGCTCCACCTCTCTTCCCAGAACACTGCCACACTGAGGATCATATTTCAACATGAGTTATGGTAGGAGCAAACCATATTGCAGTCAGGCGTTTCTCCATGTTTATACAACACAGCAGGTGTGTTTTCATGTTTTTATATAAAGAGAAGACTTTCTAATGTAGTACCAAAGAAAACTAAAAATTTTCCCGAATCTTGTGTTTTCTTTTCTTTTTTTTTTTTTTTTTGCAGTTTTTGGCCGGGGCTGGGTTTGAACCCGCCACCTCTGGCATATGCGGCCGGCGCCCTACCCCTTTGAGCCACACGCACCACCATTTTTTCTTTCTTTTTAAAAATTTTTTATGAGACACTGAAAGACACTCTCTTGCCCCCTCCTCTGGGGGATGCACCTCTTCCTGGAAGTACTGCAACGCCACGTCAATGCATGGAGCAGACAGAGCACCTCCTATTTCCAAAAATCCATTTAATATATTGTCATTGAGTAGAAGACATATCAGATACTAAACTGATAAGAGAAGACTTGATTTTAGCCAAGAGGCTGAGAACTGATACACTTATGTTTTCTAATTGGACATAACAGGTTTAAAATAATTTTATGCGATGAATTATTTACTTTCTTTTGACCAAGCTAAACTAGCAAAATTCAGCAATCTGCATTTTTTTTTTTACCTTCTACTCTAATAAGAAAACTCTTCAGAATTTGTAACAGAACCATGCCGCTTAACGCAAAGCCAGACATTTAAGATATATTTTAAAGGAGGGTTTGGTATAGGTATTTAAACAGATGCAATGATATCAGGTTAACATCCTAGAGACATGGAGGTCAAAATCTGGGATTGTATTAGAGACAGTAATCCGGAATTGGAGTTGAATTACAGTGAAAACACAAAGGATAGGGGAGAGGCAGAAACTGAGGCAGCACTGAAGAAAATGCCCCTGTCAGAAGAATTGTTGATACGCCATGGTCCACTCAGATAAGTGTTCTTTCGGCAAAGTGAGCCCAGAACTAATGACAATAATTGTTAAATAATACATTAGGACTAGGACTGGGTACTTTATACAAGTATGTAATCCTCACTACAATCCTATGAGATAGCTAATAATGTTACCATCTCTAGTTTATACATGAGGAATCGGAGACACTGAGAGGTTACGTCACTTGTCCAACATCTCATATTTTTTAAGTGTTAGAGGAGGGATTCCTTTCCTTTCCTTTTCTTTCTTTCTTTCTTTCTTTTTTTTTGAGACAGACTCTCATTTTGTCACCCTCAGTAGAGTCCTATGGGTCCTATGGTGTCATAGCTTACAAAAACCTCAAACTCTTGGGCTCAAGAGATCCTCTTGCTTCAGCCCCCACCTGCCCAGTAACTGGGATTACAGGCTCCAGCCATAATGCCTGGCTATGATTTCTAACCAAGAAACCATAAAATAGTTTTTGTTGATATCAACATTGAAGATCAGGTATATAATAGTTTCTTTTTTTTTTTTTTTTTGTAGAGACGGAGTCTCACTTTATGGCCCTCAATAGAGTGCTGTGTCCTCACACAGCTCACAGCAACCTCCAACTCCTGGGCTTAAGCGATTCTCTTGCCTCAGCCTCCCGAGCAGCTGGGACTACAGGCGCCCGCCACAACGCCCGGCTATTTTTTGGTTGCAGTTTGGCCGGGGCCGGGTTTGAACCCGCCACCCTCGGTATATGGGGCGGGCGCCCTACCGACTGAGCCACAGGCACCGCCCAATAGTTTCTTGTAAGTAATAGTGATTATTCATAACAGTTGTCCAAAATCCCTTTTAAATTAATAAATATTAATTTTGGAATTAATGAATTTGTTAGGATTGGTTAAAACAGGGCAAAGGTTTATCTGGAAGGGCAAAACCAAAGACAGATTGGAGGAGGATCAGGGATGTCCTATATTATATAAAAATTCTGCTAAAATAAATTAACATGTAGTCCTCTGAAGGCCTCTTGCAGGAACAGGGATCAGAGGAGGGCCCAGTGAGTTTCCTCCTCCCCCATTTCTCTAGTCACTTTATTTGCATTTCTCAGGGGTTTCTGAGGTTGGAGTGAGCAGAACTGCACTTTTCATTTCAGCTACAGCTCACTCTAATAGTTTAGAATGTGATAAATTAAAAGTTTTTTTTTCCAGGGTTCAGATGCATCTCTTGCTGATACCTAACATTTCATTGTCATCCCATTCCCCCAAATTAGCATTTACTTGAAGTAATGTTTTCAGGAAATACACTACAGAGATTACATGGCTTTTTCATGGATCATGATCAGGATTTAAGAAAAATTTTCATGTTATACTTTGAGCTATTTAATCTCCAAATTCATTGCCTTGTTCTAGATCCCGAGTTAAAACATTTTATCTCATGTTTGGTTTATTTACAGATTGGTAAGCACGTCCTGTAGTCTAGCCCAATGAGTTTGATCTTTAATAGAAGAATTTGTAGCTTTGGACATTTGACAGTGCCTTTCCTCCTCTATATTATTTATAAGTGTTTTGAATAGCGGTGACTATAAACTGGCCTGGAATTTCTGAAGTTCCTTTTGGAGTTCTCTTGAACAGAAATTATGTTTGTAGTCTGCCAGTATTTTAACAGAGCCATCTTTTTTTTTTTTTTTGATTTTTGGCCAGGGCTGGGTTTGAACCCGCCACCTCCAGCATATGGGACTAGCGCCCTACTCCTTGAGCCACAGGCACCACCCAACAGAGCCATCTTTTGTTCAAAATTCCCCTACTTTCTTCTTGTTTTCTTTTTTTTTTTTTTTGTAGAGACAGAGTCTCACTGTACCGCCCTCGGGTAGAGTGCCGTGGCGTCACACGGCTCACAGCAACCTCTAACTCCTGGGCTTCCGCGATTCTCTTGCCTCAGCCTCCCTAGTAGCTGGGACTACAGGCGCCCGCCACAACGCCCGGCTATTTTTTTTTGTTGTTGCAGTTTGACCGGGGCTGGGTTTGAACCCGCCACCCTCGGCATGTGGGGCCGGCGCCCTACTCGCTGAGCCACAGGCGCCGCCCTCTTCTTGTTTTCTTTTTATAATTTTTTTTTTTTTTTTTTTTTTGAGACAGAACCTCAAGCTGTCGCCCTGGGTGGAGTGCCGTAGCATCACAGCTCACAGCACCCTCCAACTCCTGGGCTCAAGCGGTTCTCCTGCCTCCGCCTTCCAAGTAGCTGGGACTACAGGCACCCACCACAACACCTGGCTATTTTTTGGTTGCATCCATCATTGTTGTTTGGCGGGCCAGGGCTGGATTCGAACCTGCCAGCTCAGGTGTATGTGGCTAGCGCCTTAGCTGCTTGAGCCACAGGCGCCAAGCCTTTTTACAATCTTTGATATGTGTCATCCAGTCTTAGTGATTTATTAACATACATATTGTAAATTTGGCTTGGGTAAATCTGAGTATTCTCTATAATTTAACCAGTTACTAATGTGTCATTTCAGGAATAGCTCTGAAGTGGTAATTACATAAAATATCCTCTAGTAAGACTGACACAAAAAATTCATGCAATGCTGGGGTGGCGCCTGTGGCTCAGTCGGTAAGGCGCTGGCCCCATATACCGAGGGTGGCGGGTTCAAACCCGGCCCCGGCCGAACTGCAACCAAAAAATAGCTGGGCGTTGTGGCGGGCGCCTGTAGTCCCAGCTACTCGGGAGGCTGAGGCAAGAGAAATCACTTAAGCCCAGGAGTTGGAGGTTGCTGTGAGCTGTGTGAGGCCACGGCACTCTACCGAGGGCCATAAAGTGAGACTCTGTCTCTACAAAAAAAAAAAAAAAATTCATGCAATGCATCAGATATCTCTTTAACCACAAGTATCAAGGAATTTATTGATTTAGTCTTGGCTTTATGCATTTTGTATATGTTCTTTGTTATTTAATTTTGCTTTTTGAAGGGGAAGAGGTATAGTAAAGAGATTCACATTTATTTAGTACTTAATGCTGTGGTATGACTTACATGGATAATACCCCGTTTTCCCGAAAATAAGACCTACTTACAGGAAAGATAAGACGTCACATGAAAATAAGACCTAGCGCATCTTTGGGAGCACACCTTAAAATAAGACACTTATTTTTGGGGAAACAGGGTAGTTCCTGGCACAGAGTAAGTTTTCACTAGATGCTTATTAAATCAATGAGTGAATGCCATATATTGTGCTTGTCACTTTATATATGTGCCCTTATTTACTCTTACAACAATCTTATGTGAGATATGTTCTATTTTTCTTCATCTATAAAATACAAGAATAATAATAAAAGAATAATAGTACCTATTTTACAGGATTGTGTAAGTATTGAATGACTTAATGTATTTTTTTTTTTTTATGTAGAGACAGAGTCTCACTGTACCGCCCTCGGTAGAGTGCCGTGGCGTCACACAGCTCACAGCAACCTCTAACTCCTGGGCTTCCGCGATTCTCTTGCCTCAGCCTCCCGAGCAGCTGGGACTACAGGCGGACTTAATATATGTTAAACAATTAGGATAGTTTCTGGCAAATAGTAAGCATTGTTTGAATATTATTATTGTTACTTTCCACTGTCACCTAAGAAGGCACTGAAGTACAGAGTTTTTAAGTAATTTTCCCAAGTGTTACAGAGAGAATTAAAGGGCTGGAACACATTTCTAAACTTCATGCTCTTTCTTCTAAATCTTTTACCTTCTTTTAGCTTTGGTGTTCTTGTCAAAGAGCTCTACAAAATGTTTACTTGATTTTCATGTATGCCTACCTTACTTAGTAGGCATCCCATTTTTTTTTTTTTCTTACTTAGGCTACTTTTCTTTTCTTTTTTTTTTTTTTTTGTAGAGACAGAGTCTCACTTTATCACCCTCGGTAGAGTGCCGTGGCATCACACAGCTCACAGCAACCTCTAACTCTTGGGCTTAGGCGATTCTCTTGCCTCAGCCTCCCGAGCAGCTGGGACTACAGGCGCCCGCCACAACGCCCGGCTATTTTTTTTGTTGCAGTTTGGCCGGGGCTGGGCTTGAACCCACCACCCTCGGCATATGGGGCCGGCGCCTTACTCACTGAGCCACAGGCGCCGCCCACTTAGGCTACTTTTCAACTCTTTGGAAGATTATTTTCCTTCTATTTCGTTGTACATGGCCTTTTTCACTTAATAGGTGAAGGGGCTAAGAAAATTTCACCCCAAAATATGATTCCTTGGTGTAAAGATTATTTTGAATTAAAGGCTATTCATAATCAGGAAACTCTGAACAAAGACTTTCCTCTATCTACTTAAAATCTTAAAGGGCTGCTAGACTCCTTATCACATGCTAATAGACCTGGCCCTAAGGTCATTTGCAGCACAATACCTGCCTCTCAGGTTAATTTACTAATCAATCTGTTTCCGTCCATCTACCCATCTCCCTTACCAACCACTGGCTGCACTTGTACTTTCCAGTTTCTCTCCCCCCCTCCCTTCTAAAAGGCATCTTTAAAAGCCACTGAGTGTCGCTTAGACTTTGGGAAATCATTCTTGTGGACTTCTCCCCATGCACATGGCATTTGGAAGGAAACCTTTCTCTCACTGATCTACCATAACCGTGAGTTGATCTTTTCAGCGAACCAACCTTGGGAAAAAGGGCAAGTTTACCTGAGACTCCCCTTCATAGGTCTCCTGATCCTCAGGACATATTTCTCTTGGACTCCAGTACATTGGTTTGAATAACTGCAAAACTTCTCATTGGCTAATTATTACAATATTTCTTTTTCTAATCTTTTCTCGAATGAATTTAGTTTTCTTTCTTACCCCTCTATCTTTCTCTTAGACTCTGTTGGCCCTGGTTAAGAGTGCAATGGTGTCACATAGCTCCTAGAAACCTCCTTAAACTCTTAGGTTCAAGTGATCCTCTTGCGTCAGCCTCCCTAGTACCTGGGACTGCAGCTCCTGCCACGATGCCTGGCTAGTTAGTTTTTCTATTTTTAGTAGAGAGTAGTCTCATTCTTGCTGAGGCTGGTCTCAGTCTCCTGAGCTCCACCTGCCTTGGCCTATCCCAGAGTGCTAGGATTATAGGCATGAGCAACTATCCTTGGCTTTTCTTACCCTTCTTAATTCTGGAAGTTCTCAATACTTGATTTGAGATATAAAGAAGGTGAGGTATAAGATACAACATTCCTTTCTGACGCAAGTAGGTTTTTAATAATTTATTTGTACTTGTTAGTTCACTGTTAAGAGTCTGATCTCAGTTCTACCGCGCCGTCATTCATGTATATGGTGAATGTAATTTCTTACAACATAGTCATTTTAATTAACCAGTGTACTATGTAGACACAAACCAATTTAGACAAGTTGTAATTCTTTCTTATATTCTTTTACAATGTAGAGCCTAGGGCAGGTAAACTTTTGTGAAGTGGAGATTTCTCTGAAAAGAAAAAGAGGCTATGGACTCATTTCTCAAGTTGAAACAGATGTAAAAAGAAATGCACAGGATACTCAAATTAGTAACTGAATATGTCTGAGCATTCTGATAGTTTTCTTTAGCAACTTTACTGAACATTAGTGGAAAAGATTTGAATGACTGAGATTGGGAGTGGAGAGGGTAGTTGGTAGAGAGATGGTAGTGACCTAAATGGTCAGGTGATACATCAGACTAGGTAGGGTGATGTCAGATTATGGAGGTTTCAAATGCCTGATAATGCAATTTGAACTTTCTTTTCTTTGTCTTTTATATGAAAAATGTCTTCAGGCCAGGCGCGGTGGATTATGCCTGCAATCCTAGCACTCTAGGAGGCTGAGTTGGGCAGATTGCTTGAGCTCACTAGTTGGAGACCAGCCTGAGCAAGAGCAAGAGCAAGACTTCCTCTCTTAAAAAACAAACAAACAAACAAACAAAAAAACCCAGCCCGGTACTCCCTGCTGCTGGGGAGGCTGAGACAAGATGATCGCTTGAGCCTAAGAGTTTGAGGCTGCTGTGAGCTGTGACTGAAAAAAAAAAAAAAATGTCTTCAGGTTGTAAGAATGTACTCATAAAATTCAAGATTGATTGGCTTCATATACCCAGTGTTAAACTTCAGAATTCCATCTAAAACCAAAACCGGTATTTAAAAAATAATCTTCAAGATTGTCTGATGATCAAAGAGCTTTTCATCAGCCAATAGTTACATGATGAGAAGAAACTAGAGATATTTTGGAGATCTTGGCACAACTTCAAAGAGTGATAGAACAGAATGCTGAGAACTCTTCCAAGTTATGGAAAGCAGCAGTTTGGCCAAGACCCACACACTGAAATGAGAAGCTTCCTTGAAAACGATTTAAAAGTCTTTTCCTGGGCGGCGCCTGTGGCTCAGGCGGGTAGGGCGCCAGCTCCATATGCCGGAGGTGCCGGGTTCATAACCCAGCCCTGGCCAAAAACTGCAAAAAAAAAAAAAATGAACTACTTATTGGCAATTGGTGTGGAAAATAAAAAACTTTCTTAAAAAAATAAAAGTCTTTTCCTATTTTGGAATTCCAAAGGATGGAAAAATTCATATATGCCTAAAACTCAATACTGCACCAGTTTTCCTCCTCAAGTAACTCCCCTAGCTTTTTTCTCTCTGTTAACACAGGTAAATGATTCCTGACGTATTTGCATTTGCTTCTCAGTAAGCTGCCCCATAGCCCATCTAAATGCTGTTTCTATATATTCTGGAGTGAATCCCTTTCATCCCTATTTCATGCATTTGTTTTTGTTTTGCAGAACGGAAACGGTGAAGCAACTTAGAGATTTGGGGACATATCGCCCCAGATGACCGCCCTATAGTTAGCTTGGTGTGGCTTCGCAAGATTTTGGTACCCAAAGCAGCGGAAACCAGGATTTAGCATCCTTCTTCTGATCATATATTTCTTAAAGCAAGCGTTCTGCACTTAAGACCATCATCTCTTCCCGATCCAACACCTCCTTCCAGCCCGCCCCCTTGTTCCTTCCCACCCTCTACCTCGCCCGCCCGCGGCCTGCGCATGCGTCCTAAGAAACCCCTACACTCCCGACTGGGAGTATTGTCGGGGGCTTTTCTCTTTCCCAGGAACATGGCGGCGAGTCAGGGAGGTGGTGGTAATAGTGGGGGCGGCGGTTGTGGTGGAGGTGTAAGTAACGGTGGCGGTGGCGCGGCCGGCGGGGGAGGTGGCGGGGCCGGAGGGGGCGGCGGCGGCACCCTGGTGGTGCCCATCCCGGGACCGACTCTTTATGGTCAGCCGTTCCCCAACGGGCCGCAGTGGAATCCGGGGAGCCTGCAGCCTCAGCATACCGTGAGGAGCCTGGACAGGGCCCTGGAGGAGGCGGGCAACTCTGGCATCCTGAGCCTCAGTGGTAGAAAACTCCGAGACTTCCCAAGCAGCGGCTACGACTTGACCGACACCACCCAAGCAGGTGACAGGACGGGGGGAGGGGAAGCTAGGCTGGGAAGGAGGAGGTGGAGGGAGTGGGTGGCTGCGTGGCTGCGCTGTTGGACTCCGCTGGTCTGGGCGGGTGAGCGGTGGCGGCGACACTAACAAAGTCGGAGCAGCCTGTTCTGAATGTGAGGGGCAAAGCAGGGAATAGGGGAGGGGAGGAACGCTGAGTGAAGGATATGTGGAAACTGGGTGGGATGTTAGGGGTGAAAGAGCATTATTGTTAAAGCAGTTTCTCTGGTAAGGGTGGGAGGGAGATATTGATTGACACCTTCCTTAATGCATTTCTTTCAACTCTCCTGTATGTTCCCAACCGTGTGTGTGTGTGTGTGTGTGTGTGTGTGTGTGTGTGTGTGTGTGTGTGTGTGTGTGTGTGTAGGGACAAAACCAAACCAAACCAAACAATACATGAAATCATAATTTCTACATACTCCTTAAAGGCATACATGCCCTCAAGATTGGCATATCCCTTTTCAGAGTACAGCAGCAGTATTGCCATGGTTTTTCTGTGTTCTTATTTTGTGTGATTTAATCATCCTAGGATAGTGTTGGCTTCTTTCTTGTCACGTAATGCCTTTAAAGACTGAGGTTTTTCATTTTTCTGGTGTTCAGAAGGTAGTTTCAGTTAAACTAGTATTTGTTGCAGTGGCAAATTAAATCATTAATCACTTACAGGTCTGGTTGCTAAGGGAATGATAATCTTTGTTTTGATTTATCTTAGAGTCTTAATTTTTACTGGAGAAAGCCAATTTTAAGGGCACTTTCGAGAAAAAAAATAACTCCTTTCCTTAAGGAGTTGTGGATTAATGGCTTATCATTTTGGATGAGAAATTGCCTGTCATAATGTTCTTCATATACTCTCTGGTAGTCTTTGTTGTGGCTGGCATTTGTTAGAAACACACTCTCTTGCAAGCCAATACGGAAAATATTTTAGGTACATTTTGGTTTATGAAAGGTTTTTTTTGCCTTTTATAATCTTTAAATTTGTTAGTTTTGTGTCTCTTTTCATCTTCTTTGCTGAAGTAAATCCTGGACAGAATTATTTTAATATAGTGATTTTGAAACAGTATGGTAAGTAAATTCACCCATAGTGAGAAGTGGTAAAAGACCTCTTATTTTTAGTACAAGACAATTTCAGTGTATTCAGTTTCAATATATTGAATCGAGGGTATGTGTGTTGGAGCAGGGTGGGGAGAGGAAGAAAATCTAAAATTGAAGCTGTCGACCCAGTGATTCTTTTAGGAATTATCTAAGAACTGTGAATGCATATAGATCACTCATTTTATATTTTGTTTTTTTTTTTTATTATTTTTGTGGTCATAGTGATACACATATTTATTTTATTTAATTAATTTATTTATATAGTTTTTGAGACAGAGTCTCACTCTGTTGCCCTGGGTAGAGTGCTATGGAGTCATAGCTCACAACAACCTCAGACTCTTGGGCTCAAGCTATCCTCTTGCCTCAGCCTCCCAAGTAGCTACAGGCACCAGCCTCAACATCCAGCTAGTTTTTGTTGCAGTTGTAATTGTTTAGTTGGCCCAGGCCCTATTCAAACCCACCACTGTTAGTATATGTGGCTGGCGCTGTAACCACTGTGCTACAGGCCCTGAGCCTGTGTGTCTTTTTCTTTTTTCTTTTTTTGTTTATTTTTATTTATTTATTTATTTATTTATTTTTTATTGTTAAATCATAGCTGTGTACGTTAGTGCTATCAAGGGGCACAATGTTCTGGTTTCATATACAATCTGAAATATTCTCATCAAACTGATCAATGTAGCCTTCATGGCCTCATTTTATATTTTGGAAAGCATGTTTGAATATTTACTCCTTCACTCTGAACAGATTTCCTAAACAATTGTTTATTTATGTTTATTTATGACTATTGACATGATATTATTCTACTTGGTGTGTTCTTCATAAGACTTCCAAGAAAAATTATTTCAGACTGCATCATTATGGGGCTATATTATTCTTGTTTATTGTTCTTTATAACCTATCAAGGATCCTTCTATCTGCAGAAGAAAGTTTAGGAATTCTGCCTTGGCATTCAGGGCTTTCACTGTCAGGCTCCAAGGTATTATTGCAAACTTACCTTCCAAAACACTCCTACGTGGAACCTTTTCTAACAACTAGATCAACTTTCTGTACCTTAGATGTATTTTGTGCATTTCTGCCTCGTTTTTTGTACAAGGTCATCTGCATGCTTGGGGTTTCCATCTCTTTTCCACCTATTTAATTTTGTTCAGTCTCCAGCTCTTCCAAGAAGCTGTCTCCAACTCCTTTAGAGTAGTCTCCTATTTCTTTGAATTCCCCTGACACTGTCTTTACCACTTACTTGGCAATGTTGGCTCTATTTTCTTTTTATGTTTCTGTCTTGTTGTTCCTGAGAAGATGGAGAGTCCCTTATAGTTAGGGAATAAACCATACACTTGTTTAGTCCTCTCATTATATATTCCTTGTATTATATTTGATAATTTTTCTTATAAATATGAATGTCATCTTATGCATTATAATCTTTGGCTTTTAAGTTTTAGTTGGTTTTCTGTGGCAAGCTTCAACACACCAGAACCATAGTTGTTAATGGTAAACATTCATTCATCATAAACATCATTTTACTTTTTCTTTTCAGTTGAGTGAGTGTTTCCTGTGGGAATACTTGAAAATAAGATAAGAATAGAAAAGATCTCCTGTGGCTCTTTTTTCATTTAATAAGATAACGTATGGGGCACTCATTTGCCATTTCTTTTTGACAAAATTCAGCCCTGAGATTTTTTTTTCAGCCATGAAATTTTAGGAGCAGTATTCATTATGCATAGATGAAAGTAGGTACACCACAACTGAAGAAAAATAGAGCATGTTGGAGATTATACATACATACACCCACACACAGATATACAGATACATATACACAAAACATGTTCTCTATTTGATAAAAAGGGCCTGTTCCATGATATATATATATATATATATATATATATATATATATATATATATATATATATATATATATATATATATATATATATATATATATTTTTTTTTTTTTGGCCGGGCACCACCTCAGGTTTATGGGGCCAGCGATCTACTCCTTTGACCCACAGGCACTGCCCCTGAGATATTGTTAGACTTAAAATGACTCTCAGTGGGATAATGTTTTGAAACCAAATTGATCAGTTAGACAAGTGTAAAATGGGAAGAGACTAGAGGAAGGGAAAATAGCTAAGAAGCTATTATGTTAATTGAGGTGAGAGGTGGTGAGAATTTCTATTGAAATAATATTGAGTAAGAGAAAATTGATACATTTCAAAAGAAATGAGAGGGCTTTTTGTGTTATTTCACCACCTTGGCTGAACGTTACCATTGCAAAGGAGTTTTTTTTTTTTTTTTTAACTTACACCTGGGCCCCACCCCAGACCAATTAAATCAGAATCTCAGCAGCAAAGGCTTTTTTTTCCTGTAGAGAGTCTCACTTTGTCACCCTCTATAGAGTGCTGTGGCATCTCAGCTCACAGCAACCTCCAATTCCTGGGCTTAGGCAATTCTCTTGCCTCAGCCTCCCAAGTAGCTGGAACTATAGGCAACTGCCACAACACCAGGCTATTTTTTTGTTTAGGTTTGGCTGGGGTCGGGTTTGAACCCGCCACCCTCCAAACTTGCCACCCTCGGTACATGGGGCCGGCACCCTACCAAATCTTCCCAAGTGATTCTAATGCTCTGTGAAGAGTTGAGAAACCCTAAACTAGCTTGTTTATTTAGGAACTCAAGAAATATTTGTGGTTTGCATGAATGAGAACATTGATAAAAGTTTAATCTTTTTTTTTAGCTATTTATTTATTTATTTAGCAGGTCCAGGCCAGGTTTGAACCTGCCACCCCTGCTACATGGGACCGGCACTCTAACCACTGAGCACAGGGCGCCACCCCATTAATGGTTAATCTTTTTTTTTTTTTTTTTTGTAGGGACAGAGTCTCACTGTACCGCCCTCGGTAGAGTACCGTGGCGTCACACAGCTCACAGCAACCTCTAACTCCTGGGCTTACGCGATTCTCTTGCCTCAGCCTCCCGAGCAGCTGGGACTACAGGCGCCCACCACAACGCCCGGCTATTTTTTGGTTGCAGTTTGGCCGGGGCTGGGTTTGAACCCGCCACCCTCGGCATACGGGGCTAGCGCCCTACTCACTAAGCCACAGGCGCCGCCCAATGGTTAATCTTAAAGCCACTTGTCAAGAGGGTCAAAACCAAAACTAGGAACTAAGTGCTCAAGTTGTAGTTCAGTGTTTTGTCAGTGGATTTGTGAAGTCAAGAGACTGTTTTTTCCATCATACTGTATCCATTCATCACATCTTACTGTGAATAGAAACTTACTAGGAGCCTATAGTTTCCTTAGTTTCCATGTATAACTCTGGTTTACATTTCATACTGTTTCATAAATTTTTGTACATAGTGACCCCAAAATATGTAGCAGCAAAATCTTGTTTTCTCTGCTTTGAGGAAAAAATGGATGGTACGCAGCTGTTGGCAAAGTTTATCTTTGGTGTCTTTTTACCTCTCTGCCCTTGTGTCTTCTTTTTAACAGCCCCCTCCCTCTCTGTCCCTATCAATCTTTATTCCTTTCTCTTTCTCTCTTCAGCTTCACTCCCGTAACTTTACTGGAAGGATTAGAAGATTAACATTTAAAAGAAGTTTGCTAATTTACTTCACTCTCTAATTGTTGATTTCTGCTCTTGACCTTTTTGAGTAGATACCCCTTGGTTTAAAATTTTCACCCACAGGAGTACATAACAAATGGGGATCAGAAATTTGGTAACTCTTTTCAATAAAGTAGGGGACTCGCGCTATAATTATAGTCTTCTCTGAGATGGTAGGTACATTTGGCAAGATGAAGGGAAATTGCCTAAAACTTTTTGGTCCGTCTAGATACTACAATAATTTGTTGATTTGAAAATGTATTTAATAATTAAACAAATCCTAGACCCTTTCATAGTTGTGAGATTCTGTCACCAGTGATACAATAAGTAGATATGTTTCAGCCTATTTGCAGCTGCTTCTCTGTTTCTTTACACCCGTTTAATGTACAGCAGTGGTAGGTCCGTGAAACAGATTTAGGAATTCTTACATACTTCATATTGTGCTGTGTCCTGGATAATTATATGTTTTCCTGTAAACCAGAAGTCAACTCTAGTATTTCCTGCATGTGCTGGTTCACCTCTTCAACTGTGGGGCATGGAGCATTGCATCAGTTTGGAAAATGGAGCCAGATAAACTGTAGCATTTGATTTTGTGAAGGTCCACTCAGTGCATTTAGTGGAATGAGCTCCTGACTGATTTTGTGGTCTTATTCAAATACCTGGCTTACTTTATGTAACAAATATTTTCCTGAAAAATCGAATATGAAACACTTTTGGCAGTTGACTTTTTTTGTGTGAGACAAGAGTCTCACTATGTCACCCTCTGTAGAGTGCTGTTGTGTCACAGCTCACAGCAACCTCAAAGTCTTGGGCTTCAGCCATTCCCTTGCCTTAGCCTCCCAAGTACCCTGTTTCCCCGAAAATAAGACATTTTCCGAAAATAAGACCTACTTACAGGAAAGATAAGACGTCCTCTGAAAATAAGACCTAGTGCATCTTTGGGAGCACACCTTAAAATAACACACTGTCTTATTTTCGGGGAAACAGGGTAGCTGAGAGTACAGGTACCTGCCACAACGTCCGGCTATATTTTGGTTGGGTTGTAGTTGTCATTGTTGTTTGGTAGGCCTGGGCTGGGTTTGAACCCGCCAGCTCCGGTGTATGTGGCTGGCGCCCTAGCCACTGAGTTATAGGCATCAAGCCAGTTGACTCGTATTTTAATTGCTGTGGATTGAATTTGAGTTGCTGAGTCTTACAGTGATTTATTTTATTCAATGACAAATTTTATAGTGTAAACAGTTGTTCCATAATTTCTTTCTTTTGCAAGTTCACATTTTAAAATAGAATCATGTCTTAAGTTGGATTAAATTCATCATTAAAATAATATCTATAAATACCATTTGCACAACTCTTTATAAATTTCTAAGCATTTTCATGTATGTCATCCTATTGTATCCTAATTGTAACCCTGTGAGCTTGGCCAGAGTATGCAGTAATTACTCCTTGTGGTTCAGAAGGCTTAAATGATGAGTATGGCAGAGTATGGATCAGAGCCTAGGTTATCCCACTCTAGCCCTATTCCAATGTTTTTTCTACTGTAACATTTCTCTTTTAACAAAGCTATTATTATATAAATGGAAAAAACTATTATTAAAATAAGCACTATGCCAGTAATAGGCTATTTTATCTGAACAATAAATGCTTAATTTAACTTAATAGGTTTTTGTTTGCAGTATGGTGTTTCGTTTTATGTGTATTTGCATAGCTTATGATGCCTCACTGTCTGATGGTTTTAGAATGGATTCATTAAGGAATTATTCATTGAACTCCAACTTTAGAAACTTGATTATGGCTAATAGAAAAGAAAGAGACATGGTTCTTGTCTTTGCAGGGTTTATATAATATTGAATGTATACAATATTATGTTTAATAGTAAGAAAATATATAACAGAGTTCATAATAGTATACTGTACAAATGAGAGATAGGGAACTGTGGCATAAGGCTGAATTTATTAGAGGTTAATTTTGTTTGGGAAAGCTTTTTGAAAAAATCAGGTTAGGTACTTTCTGCACAGCATGTACTATATAGAAAAACAGAAGTGTTTGATTGGGGTATTTTAAGATTGGGGTTAGTGGAATATTTTGCTTAGGATTTAAAATTAAATATTTAATTTTAGATTATTTCTGATATAAACTCTGAAGCATTTGTTTGCATCAAAGATATCTGGAACCTCTTTGACCACAAAAAGCTGATGCTAGGGACACTTCACAAATAAAAGTAATAAAAAACTGTTAATTTGCTAGGAGGTAGTATTTAAGTTCCAAGGCACACAGTGAAACTTTGCAAAAGGGCATATTCTTTTCTCAACCCAGCTTACCAGTGCACTCAGAGAGATGCTTAAACTGTGTGATACCTATCCACCATTCTACAGAGGCTGGTTATCATCATGGCCAGGCAGGGGAAATCTTTTAGTTTTCTTTTTTTCTCTACATTTTGGGTGCATTTGGGTGCTTCTTGAAGCATTGTAATACTCTTATAATGAGTTATCTGAAAAGTTTCATAAAGGATTGTCTGTTTCTCTTTTATAGAAATAAATACCTCACATGCCGGGGAATCATTTAATATAATAAAAGAAAACGTATATATCAGTTTAATAACAATTTAAATTTGTGTTTAATCTTTTAGCTAGCGTACTCAATCTGATAAGGGGGTTAAATGTTAAATCTTTACTTTTTCCTCTTTCAAATAAGTTATAAATTCCACTTATAGACTACCAGACAATGGACTGTAATAGATAATTAAACAGTGGGTATTTTTTTTTTTTTGTAGAGACAGAGTCTCACTTTATGGCCCTCGGTAGAGTGTCATGGCATCACACAGCTCACAGCAACCTCCAACTCCTGGGCTTAAGCGATTCTCTTGCCTCAGCCTCCCAAGTAGCTGGGACTACAGGCGCCTGCCACAACGCCCAGCTATTTTTTGGTTGCAGTTCAGCCGGGGCCGGGTTTGAACCCGCCACCCTCAGTATATGGGGCCAGTGCCTTACCAACTGAGCCACAGGCGCTGCCCAAACAGTGGATATTTTCTAATGTATTTTTTATATCAAATATTTCTAAAGAAAAAGTTTTCCAAATAGGAAAGTAAGCTCTTTCCTTTTTGTGTATACCTTGTTGATTCTGTGTACTCTTTTATTGTTTGTGAAATAAATTGTTGTCACACCATTTTTAAATTAATTATTTCCATCTCTTTCAGTGGAATATTACAGATTCTAGGTGACAAGAGACAGATATAAAATAACTGTAGCATAAACTTTTATTTGAACTCTGGAAACCAATTTTAGAACATTTGTGAATATGAGTGTTACTAAAAAATAGCTTCATTAATGATTCTGTTCCTAAGAGAATCTAGTATGTGTAGCCTAGAAAAATTTGCAATATGTAAGTCCTTAATACTTTGAGCTAATTGGTTGAGGATGTCTGAATCTATAGGAAACATTAATAAACATAAAAAATGTAAAGATATTTATGAATTGAAAAAAATAGTAAATTGAACATAGATAACTGGATCCTTAACCTACTTTAATGAGTATGTAAGAATGGATTTGTCGGGCGGCGCCTGTGGCTCAGTGAGTAGGGCGCCGGCCCCATATGCCGAGGGTGGCGGGTTCAAACCCAGCCCCGGCCAAACTGCAACAAAAAAATGGCCGGGTGCTGTGGCGGGCACCTGTGGTCCCAGCTACTCGGGAGGCTGAGGCAAGAGAATCGCTTCAGCCCAGGAGCTGGAGGTTGCTGTGAGCTGTGTGATGCCACGGCACTCTACCAAGGGCCATAAAGTGAGACTCTGTCTCTACAAAAAAAAAAAAAAAAAAGAAAAAAAAAAAAAAAGAATGGATTTGTCACATTGATTTTTATATAAAGGTGTTAAAGTTGCTGCTTTCAAAGAGTTTATGATTTCATAATGGCATAAATTAAGAACTTACATCCTATTACATAGCCTAGATACATAGGTCTTATTGGTGGGTGGGGGTTGCTTCCAGGGAATATTGGCAGTTTCTGGAGGCCTTTTTTTTTTTTTTTTTTTTTTTGTAGAGACAGAGTTTTACTGTATGGCCCTCGGTAGAGTGCCATGGCATCACACAGCTCACAGCAACCTCCAACTCCTGGGCTTAAGCGATTCTCTTGCCTCAGCCTCCCGAGTAGCTGGGACTACAGGTGTCTGCCACAACACCCAGCTATTTTTTTTTTGTTGTTGCAGCTCGGCCGGGGTCAGGTTTGAACCTGCCACCCTCGGTATATGGGGCTGGCGCCTTACCGACTGAGCCACAGGTGCCGCCCTGCCTTTTTTTTTTTTAAAGAGATGGATTCTTGCTATGTTAACCAGGCTAGAGCAAAGTGGTCATTCAGAGGTACAAATCAAAACGTACTAGAACCACGAACTCTTGGGCTCAAGCAATCCTCATGCCTCAGCTACCCAAGTAGCTGAGACTGTATACAGGTACGTTCCACCACACCTGGCTAGAGACATTTTTGATCCTCACAATTTGGAGATTGCTACTGACATTTTGTGGGTAGAGGCAAGGGATGTTGCCAAGTGTGCTAAACTGAAAAGAGCAGCCCCACACAAGCAAAGACTTGTCTCTTCCAAAATGTCAGTGATGTCAAAGTTGAGAAACCTTGGGCTAGAGTAAGATAAATGTTACAAGTGAAAACAAAGTGCCGTGAAGGTTCAAAGAGGGAGAGATGACATGTGATTGGGTTCTTGGAGCATCAGAGGGGGCTTTATAAAGAATGGTGGATTGAGGGCTGCGCCTGTGGCTCAAAGGAGTAGGGCGCTGGCCCCATATACTGGAGGTGGTGGGTTCAAACCCAGCCCTGGCCCCCCCCCCAAAAAAAAATGGTGGATTAGTTTGAAGGAGGAGGCATCACATTTTACAGTTACGCATAGCAGGAGGAAACTACATGAGTATTGATATCCCAGAGTCTCCTCAAACTCAGTATGTCCAATAAAGAACTCTTGTTACTATGACTCTAGATCCCTTCATTACCCAGATCTGAAACTTGGGAGTTCTCTCAACTCTTCTTTTTCCTTCACTTTCTATATCTAGTCAGTTATAACTCTGAGTAGATTTCGGATGTTTCCTTCCTGTTTATTTTCACTGCCTTTGTTGTACAGATTCTCCTTCTCATTCTTGACAGGAACTCTCAGTAGTTTCCAAAATGATCTCTCTACCTGAAGTTTGCTTCAACTCCAGTCAGTCCTCCATACAGTAGCCAAGTCACTCTTTCCAATGAGCAAACCTGATTTTCATTTGTTGCTAAAACACCTTTAAGCTAGTAGCTAGTTCCCTATAAGAACATTTCAAAATCTTATTTCCTTATTCCTTGCTTTGAACATTAATTAAGAATTAGAATAGCTAATCTATATACTATGCTTGCTTTATTTAACTTTGGTAATATTTATATTTTATTACATAAAATTAAGTTTCTAAGATTCATCAAAATTATTGTGAAAAACTAGTTCATTCTTTTTGATGGCTGCATTATCTTTAATTATGTGAATCTACTACACTTTTATTTATTTGCTTTTTCATTGATTGCCACTTGCATTGTTTCATCTTTTTTTCCTCTTATTAATAGTGCTGTATACGCCTTATTATACATGTCTCTTATTGTATAGGTGTAAGAATTTCTTTTTTGTATATATTTGGGAATGGAATTGCTGGGTTCTGTGGTATGTCAGCGTTCTAACTGGTTTATAATTTATATTACCATCAACATGTATAGGAAAGTCTGAATACAGTTGTCCTCCAAAACATAGTATTGTCAGATTTTAAAATTTTGGCCAAATAGGTTTAAAATTATATTTTATTTTATTTTATTTATTTATTTTGAGATAGAGCCTCAAGCTGTTGTCCTGGATAGAGTGCTGTTGCATTACAGCTCACAGCAACCTCCAACTCCTGGGGTCAAGCTGTTCTCCTGCCTCTGCCTCCCAAGTAGCTGGGACTACAGGCACCCGCCACAGTGCCCGGCTATTTTTTGGTTGCAGCTGTCATTGTTGTTTGTCGGTCCTGGGCTGGATTCAAACCCACCAGCTCAGGTGTATGTGGCTGGTGCCTTAGCCGCTTGAGCCACAGGCGCTGAGCCTAAAATGGTATTTTAGTGAAGACTTCTTGATTTATATTTCCTTGTTCACCAAGCATGTTAACATTTCTTGAAATGTTTATTGACCATATGTGTTGCTTGTGAAATAACTTTTTTTTTTGATACAGAGTTTTACTATGTCACCCTCGGTTAGAGTGCTTTGTCGTCACAGCTCACAGCAACCTCAAACTCTTGGGCTTGGGCGGTGCTTGTGGCTCAAGGAGTAGGGCGCCGGTCCCATATGCTGGAGATGGCGGGTTCAAACCTAGCCCCGGCCAAAAAAAAAAAAAAAAAAAAAAAGTTAAAAAAAAAGGTTAAAAAAAAAAAAAAAAAACTCTTGGGCTTAGGTGATTCTCTTGCCTGAGCCTCCCAAGTAGCTGGGATTGCAGGTGCCCACCACCATGCCCAGCTATTTGAAATAAATAACTATTTATTTTGCCCATTTTATATTTATTATTTATCTTTTTTTGTAGGATTCTATGAATTTAAAAAATACTTCTTACACTAATAATTTTTTAGTTTTGTATATTGTGAATATCTTCCAATTTATTACTTGCTGTTTTTTTAAGGGATTTTTGATGAACAAATGTTCTAAATTTTAGTACAGATTTATCAGTCTTGAATTTTATAGTCAATAATTTCTGTGTCACATTTAAGAATATGTATTCATCTACATTTTTTTAACTAAGACTTTTAAAGTTTTGTTTCTGGGCTGAGCATGGCGGTTCATGCCTGTAATTCTAGAACTCTGGGAGGATCAGGTGGGTAGAATGCTTGAGTTTAGGAGTTTTCAGACCAGTCTGAGCAAGAGTGAGACCCCATCTCTACTAAAACAAAAAGGCTGGATGTTGTGGCCGATGCCTATAGTCCCTGCTGCTCCCAACTACTTGGGAGGCTGAGGCCAGAGGATCGCTTGAGCCCAAGAGCCTGTCTGAGGTTACTGTTTGCATCATGGCACTTAACACCAGGACAATAGAATGAGACTCTGTCTCAAAAAAAAAAAAATAAAGTTTTGTTTCTGGTATTTAAGTTCTTAATTAACATAGAATTGATTTTTATATATAGTATGAGGTAGACGTCCATTTTCATGTTTTTTTTTTTTCTTTTTGAGACAGAGTCACAAGCTGTTGCTCTTGATAGAGTGCCGTGGCCTCACACAGCTCACAGCAGCCTCCAACTCCTGGGCTTAAGTGATTCTCTTGCCTCAGCCTCCCGAGTAGCTGGAACTACAAGGCGCCTGCCACAACGCCCAGCTATTTTTTGGTTGCAGTTCAGCCGGGGCCAGCGCCTCACTAACTGAGCCACAGGCGCCGCCCTGAAATGTACATTTTTAACAGCAATAATTCTATCATACTGTGTATATAGTTTTACATTCTAAATGCCCTAGTTATTACCCGGTGAGTGTATTTTCATACTAAGATACCGAGTATATGATTTTTAAAGGATACAAGCTATTCCATTTTAAAGATTTGCCATATTTTATTTAGCCTTTGCCCTATTGTTGGACATTTAAATTATTTCTAAGTTTTTACTTTTTTAAATAATTCTGAAGTACGTGTTACAGATTGGGTTTTTGGATCAATGTGTATGAACAGTTTTAAGGACCTTAATTCATATTGCCAAATTGTGTTCCAGAAAAGTTACCTCATTTTGTATTCCTATCAATGGTTATATGGAAGTGTTCCATTCAAAATAGCCTTGCCAACACTGAGTAATGTGTTTAAAAACCTTTAAATTTTGTGGATGAATTATGCTATCTTAATCTTTACATTTGTTTTGATTACAGTGAGGTGGAATGTATGAGTCTTGGTCATTGATAGTTTTCATTTTTTTTAATCTGTTTATGTTTTATCTATGAATTATTATCACCACTTGTTGATAAACTGAATTTTTTTTTCTTTTTATGTGGCTAAACCTGGAAACCTTTCATATGTGAATTCTTTTTTTATTTGATACTTTGAAAGTCCTTCCACTGCAACTATTCACTCAAATGTTTTCTAGTTTTTAAATGGTTCATTTTCATGTTTATCTTTTTCCTCCATCTGGATTTCATTTTATAAAAGTTATGTGATGAGGCTATAATATTTGTCTTTTGAAAATAAAGTTATTTGCTCCACTGTCATACTTAAAAGATCTTGAAAAAATAATACTTCGTTTTATATGGAATCAGAAAAAACCTCAAATAGCCAAGACATTACTCAGAAATAAAAACAAAGCAGGAGGAATCACGCTACCAGACCTCAGACTATACTATAAATCGATAGTGATCAAAACAGCATGGTACTGGCATAAAAAAGAGAAGTAGATGTCTGGAACAGAATAGAGAACCAAGAGATGAATCCAGCTACTTACTATTATTTGATCTTTGACAAGCCAATTAAAAACATTCAGTGGGGAAAAGATTCCCTATTTAACAAATGGTGCTGGGTGAACTGGCTGGCAACCTGCAGAAGACTGAAACTGGACCCACACCTTTCACCATTAACTAAGACTCTCACTGGATTAAAGATTTAAATATAAGACATGAAACTATAAAAATACTAGAAGAGAGTGCAGGGAAAACCCTTGAAGAAATCGGTCTGGGTGAGTATTTTATGAGGAGGACCCCCTGGGCAATTGAAGCAGCTTCAAAAATACACTACTGGGACTGGTCAAACTAAAAAGCTTCTGCACAGCCAAGAATACAGTAAGTAAAGGAAACAGATAGCCCTCAGAATGGGAGAAGATATTTGCAGGTTATGTCTCCAACAAAGGTTTAATAACCAGAATCCACAGAGAACTCAAACGCATTAGCAAGAAAAGAACAAGGGATCCCATCGCAGGCTGGGCAAGGGACTTGAAGAGAAACTTCTCTGAAGAAGACATGCACACAGCCTACAGACATATGAAAAAATGCTCATCAATCCTTAATCATCAGAGAAATGCAAATCAAAATTACTTTGAGATATCTTCTAACTCCAGTAAGATTAGTCCATATCACAAAATCCCAAGACCAGAGATGTTGGCGTGGATGTGGAGAAAAGGGAACACTTCTACACTGCTGGTGGGAATGCAAATTAATACATTCCTTTTGGAAAGATGTTTGGAGAACACTTAGAGATCTAAAAATAGATCTGCCATTCAATCCTATAATTCTTGTACTAGGTATATACCCAGAAGACCAAAAATGACATTATAACAAAGATATTTGTACCAGAATGTTTATTGCAGCCCAATTCATAATTCCATAAGTCATGGAAAAAGCCCAAGTGCTCATTGATCCACGAATGGATTAATAAACGGTGGTATATGTACACCATGGAATATTATGCAGCCTTAAAGAAAGATGGAGACTTGGGCGGCGCCTGTGGCTCAGCAGGTAGGGCGCCGGTCCCATATGCCGGAGGTGGCGGGTTCAAACCCAGCCCCAGCCAAATTAAAAAAAAAAAAAAAAAAAAGAAAAAAAAGAAGAAAGATGGAGACTTAACCTCTTTCATGTTTACATGGATGGAGCTGGAACATATTCTTCTTAGTAAAGTATCTCAAAAATGGAAGAAAAGGTATCCAATGTACTCAGCCCTACTATGAAACTAATTTATGGCTTTCATATGAAAGCTATAACCCAGTTATAACCTAAGAATATAGGGAAGGGAGAGAGGGAAGAGGGAGGGGGGAGGATGGGCAGAGGGAGGATGATTGATGGGATTATACCTGTGGTGCATCTTACAAGGGCACATGTGAAACTTAGTAAATGTACAATAACTAAGAAAATGCCAGGAAGGCTATGTTAACCAGTGTGATGAAAATGTGTCAAATGGTCTATAAAACCAGTGTATGGTGCCCCATGATCGCATTAATGTACACAGCTATGATTTAATACTAAAAAAATAAAGTTATTTGAGAATCATTTAATAAATGATACTACATTGATTTGAAATGACAAATTTATAACATTTTTTATGAAGGTTGAAGGAGAGTGCCATTCTTTTTTTTGTAGAGACAGAGTCTCACTGTACCGCCCTCGGGTAGAGTGCCGTGGTGTCATACGGCTCACAGCAACCTCTAACTCTTGGGCTTATGCGATTCTCTTGCCTCAGCCTCCCAAGTAGCTGGGACTACAGGCGCCCTCCACAACGCCTGGCTATTTTTTTTGTTGTTGTTGTTGCAGTTTTGGCCGGGTCTGGGTTTGAACCCACCACCCTGGGCATATGGGGCCGGCGCCCTATTCACTGAGCCACAGGCGCCGCCCTAGGAAGAGTGCCATTCTTAAACATCACTTTGATGTTTGAACACTGTTACACTGACTCATTAGACATTATTTCTTGGTAAAGCTGAAAAGCTTGCTAGAATTTCCTACAGACAACTCTGCATAGGAGCCGGTCCTCCTTGCCTTTTAAATAAAGTCTTGTCCTTCCATGTGGCTTTATTGTTGCATGAATCACAGTCCTTTTCTCACTGAGCGTGCATGTAATCTACTCTCTGGTTAGCTGCTGTGGTTTCTTCTTGCAGCATCTGTTTTTGTTTGCACCCTTGTTAAAGTGCCTGTTCTCAAAATGAGCCTTCCATTATCGGTTGCTGCAGGTCAGTGAGATCTGCTTTGTTATTGTTTCTCATATTTGTTGGCTTTAAGGCATTTTTCATCCATTGTTTTACAATATCTACTTTACAAATTTCTTTACTCTCTACTATACTTATGGTTAATATTTAATTCATTATGGAGTAGCTTAGAAATTCGGTGACCCATGTATGTGTTTTACTCATTCAGCAAAGTCTGATTATCTTGTCCTCAATGACAGCACAACACTTTTCTAGGGAATACTGAATCAAGAAATCACCTGTCTTTGCAAAGCTCATCTGTTGAAAGCAGATGCCAGAACCATGGGCTTGTCATTTCCTATTAGGCACCATCCACCATCAGAGTCTGTAATACTTTGCAGTCTTGCATTGACAGACAGCTGTGGTGCCTCCTGTTTTCTTGCTTATTTTTGTTTCTAGCCCTATCAGTTCTTTTAGGTTGAAAAATAGATAGGGAAACATTAATATTTGAGAGCATATTAGTCAGACTTTACATACTCCAAACTGTTCATATTTGAATAATAACAACCAAGTAACAGAAAATGTTTTTCATTTTCATATTAGGAAATAAGTGTCTAAGTTGGTTGATTTTAATTCACTCTCCTGAAGACATAATTCTGCTATATATTTTCCATTTTGTAAGAAATGAATGTAGTGGTCTAATTTTCTTCATTTTATTTGTATCTTTATAAACATTGTCATTGTGTACAAGTGGATAATTTTCCCTTCATTTCTATTGCTTATTTCCTCTAGGGCTATTAGGTTGGTACAGAACATTTACTCATTTCCAGTAGCTGTGAAATAGTGAAGAATTAAAAGATTTTGGCAATGATTTGAAGTGGAATTACTGAAATGCAGTTCAGAACTAGTCTAGTGTTCATTTGCTATATGTTACCCCTCTATTTTTAGTACATAAGAATTCTGTGAACTTTGAGATATACCCCAATGATGATGTGGTATTGGTACAGCTGCAACAGCTTTGTAGAAATTACACTTTTAGCAGAACTAAGTGGAGGTGATTCTTTGCATTCTTTCACTGAAGTGTTACTGTATAAGCATGTATGGTGCTGGAGTGGAACAAGAATTGGTATGGCCTAGGGTTGGTGTCTGAGCTTTTTGTATACCCTAACATCTAAAGCCTAATTCATAGTTAATGCTTAATGGAATTTTACCATATAAATGATAAAGCCTAAGTCAAGTCAGAATGATTACCTGGGAAATATGGAGAATGAGGCTTGGAAGGTAAGGATTGAGATTTGTCTGCCTCTTCCCCAGACTCTATAAGTGAAGAACCACAGAGAGTTTGATACTTAAGGTATTCATATATTTTTACCTTGTATATTCGCTGTATATTCAACTTCTAAGGCCTGCTGGGAAAGGAACAGTACTTTTGGAAGACAATTCTCCATGAGTTCACGTTTCTGCACATCTTGCAAGAAAGGCACTAACTTACTGGCCTGTCTTTACAAGGCTGCTTGTACAGTGAACAGTCCTACAAGGTAGACATTACACCTCCCTTCAAAGCAAAGGGTGGATTTGTTTGCATCTTTAGAAGAATGAAATAGTCTGATAGTGTCACTCACCAGAGCAAAGGACAGTCATGCTTATTGATTGCCCTGTAAAATAAACTTTCCTTTAGAACAAAGGGCAGACATGCCCAATATTATAAAAGATTTGAGTTTCTGGGCAGCGCCTGTGGCTCAGTGAGTAGGGCGCCGGCCCCATATGCCGAGGGTGGCGGGTTCAAACCCAGCCCCGGCCAAACTGCAACAAAAATAGCTGGGCGTTGTGGCGGGCGCCTGTAGTCCCAGCTGCTTGGGAGGCTGAGGCAAGAGAATCGCGTAAGCCCAAGAGTTAGAGGTTGCTGTGAGCCGTGTGACGCCCCGGCACTCTACCCGAGGGCGGTACAGTGAGACTCTGTCTCTACAAAAAAAAAAAAAAAAAAAAGATTTGAGTTTCTTAACTCATGTTCCTCTCCCATAATGTGATATACTGCATGTGCATGCATGTGATGTACTATATGTGTGTGCATCCATCTGGGTCAATCTGTGTTGCCCACATGGGATTTAGGGGGTAAGAGGAATTGATACAAATATGTTGCTGATGCCACTTGCTGTGCTGTGAGTAATAAAATTCTTTGTCTCTCATACATGAGTCTCATGTCTTCTGAGACAGTTGACTACCATGTGGGTTTACAAATTGGGTAAAATCTCAGATCCTTCAGAATTTTTTTTCTTTTGCTCATTTAATTTTTATAATTATTCCTTTATTGTATTACTAAAGACTTTCATTATCTCTGTCACCAATTTGAGTATTATGTGCCTGGTATGGGTTTTGTGTGTGTGTGTGTGTGTGTGTGTGTGTGCGCGCGCATGTTTATTCTGCTTGGATTTCATTGTGCTTCATCAAAATTGACAGTGTTTCACCCATTATTTGTTCAAATATATTTCTACCTCCCTTATTTCCCTGGGACTATAATTATATTGATATTAGATACCTGATATTGTCACATAAGTCACTGAAGCTCTGTTCATTTTTAGCCCTCAGACTTTCCTCTCTTCTTCAGATTGGACTGGAGATTTTTTCCCTTTTTTTTTTTAATTTAGTCAAATACACATAGCTCATGAATCCATGGATATGTGGGGTACAATATGCTGATTTTTTTTTATACCATCTGATGTGGTTAGATCAAACCAATCAACATAACTTTCACCTCATTTACTTGATTATTTTGCCAAAACATCTATGTTGTACACTTGACAGATTTGACTTGTGCCCTTGTCATATGCTCCATAGGTGTGGTCAGAATTTTTTAATCTCTTTTTTTTGTCTAACTTTGTTGCCTTTGGTAGAGTGTCGTGGTGTCACAGCTCACAGTAACCTCAAACTCTTGGGCTCAGGTGATTTCTCTTGCATTGAGAAAGTAGCCGGGACTACAGGCACCTACCACAATCCATCTGTTTTTAGAGACAAGGTTTTACTCTGGCTCAGGCTGGTCTGCAACTTGTAAGCTCAGGCAGTCCACCCTCTTGGGCCTCCCAGAGTGCTAGGATTATAGGCGTGAGCCACTGTGCTTGGCAACCTTTCAGAATTTTTGACAGATACTCAGCACAGTGATTTTGCCTATAAGATGTTATACTCTTTTAGATAAAGCTTGTTTAAATAATTTTCTTTAATCCTTGTTTATTGAATTGTTTAAAAATATTGAAAAATTGGCTCAATGCCTGTAGCTCAAGCGGCTAAGGTGCCAGCCACATACGTCAGAGCTGGCAGATTCAAATCCAGCCTGGGCCTGCCAAACAACAATGACAACTACAACCAAAAAATAGCCGGGCCTTGTGGCGGGCACCTGTAGTCCCAGCTACTTGGGAGGCTGAGGCAGGAGAATCGCTTTAAGCCCAAGAGTTGGAGGCTGTGAGTTGTGATGCCATGGCACTCAACCCAGGGCAACAGCTTGAGGCTCTGTCTCAAAAAAAAAATGGAAAAATTAATAAAGGCCCATCTCTTTAAGGAGTCAAGAAAGCTATATGTTGACTCAAGAGAAACAGTTCTGAATTGGTAAATTAGGTACATCTGAGGACTTTATAATGGTGTTCATTTTTTTCTCAGCCCCAAATTGGGGCTTAAAGTAAGATTTATGGTTTGCTTCCTATCGCGAGAATCAATCCTGGGTGTGTATGTGTATGTGGTGAAGAGATTTAGAATTCCTGTGACTCTGGTTTGTGATTCCAATGGAACAAAATATTTGAAATGTGGAACAAGAGGTTATAGTAGTGTTAAAAGAGTGGACAGAGTGGAAAATCATACATAGAACATGGACTTTGAAGTCACATCTTGAATTTGGAGCCCCAGTGCTGTCAGTTATTTGTGTGTGTGTATATATACATATATATACACACATTTGCACTGGGTATGTCATTCAGTCTGTTTCATGTATAATGAGGAATAGTAGCTACCTCACAAAGTTGTTACAAGGATTAGAAATAATCTATGCAAAGTGCATGGCATTCTGATCTAGCACATGGAAGGGTGTATAGTTGCCTAATCTCACTTAGGTTATTATTGGTGTGCATTTAGAGTTCCAATAGCAAATTATTTCTCCTTTAACCCTCATGTTCCTTTAATCAGAAAACTCTATGGTGATGTCTCTATTAATGATGAAGATGTCTTCCAACAACATACTTCATTATACAAAATTCTACCAGAGATTAAAAATTACATGGCCCTCTTCTTAATGTGTCTAATTTCCCTCTGTCTTCCTTTTATGATATATGTGATGGCATTTAGGGTCTACCTTGCCCTAAATTTTTACCAGAGGTGAAAATGTGTTAGGCTTTCAAATATTGTCCAGGATTTTTTAAATAAGAGGGACTGTGGTTATATATGTTATTAAAGAGTACCTAACGATAACTTTTAACAATTTGTGCAAAAACCCTCCCATACTACATTTGTGCACTGAATAAGGTAAAACTATAATTAGTTAGTCCAGTAGTAAAGTATAATTTCTGAAAGTTATTTTCTATACTTTGGCAGAAATGCTAGCCAATGGGCTGGGTATTGCACCGGGTAGCAGATGTACCCATCTGTGGCTCTGTGGCTGCTGCTTGGAAGACAGTAAACAGATTTCCATTCCATCTGACTCCTCTCCTCCCCTTCCCTAGTTTCCTTGATCTTTGAAGTTCAAAAGTGATACAGAACATAATTTAGATCTGATTACTTAAGATCAGGCTCACAGCAGTTTCACAAGGAGTATCTTGAAGGAAGGCAGGAAATAGTTCACAGACATCTATCTACCCTGTTTCCCCGAAAATAAGACAGTGTCTTATTTTAAGGTGTGCTCCCAAAGATGCGCTAGGTCTTATTTTCAGGGGACGTCTTATCTTTCCTGTAAGTAGGTCTTATTTTCGGAGGATGTGTTATTTTCGGGGAAACAGGGTACTGTTGATTTACTGCCAATACTGCTTAATATGATTAAAAATGAGACAAGAATTCTGTGGTTATAGAAGTGCTTATCCCTAAGAATACTAATTAACTGGGGCATCATTTTAGTGCACAAGAAAAAGCCCACAGCTTTTTTTTTTTTTTTTGTGGTTTTTGGCCGGGGCTGGGTTTGAACCCATCACCTCCGGCATATGGGACCAGCGCCCTACTCCTTGAGCCACAGGTGCCCCCCCAAGCCCACAGCTTTTTAAAAATAAATTTTACAGGCATTCTCTCATTAATTCTGATAATCTGTCATTATGTTGTATATTAGTTTCTTATGGCTGCTGTAATAAATTACTATAAACTTAATGGTTTACACAACAAAAATTTAGTCTCTCACAGTTTTGGAGACTAGAAATCTAAATTGAATTTTGTATAGCTAAAATCAAGCTTTTGGCAAGGCCACACCACCTCTGGAAGCCCTAGGAAGAATCCATTCTTTGCATCTTCCAGCTTCTGATGGCTGCTGGCATTCCTGACCTTTTCACGTGACCCTCTCCTCAGTGTGTCTCATTTCCTTCTCCCTTCCTCTTATAAGAATGCTTGTAATGGCATTTCTGGCCCACCTGGATGATCCAGGATGCTCTCATTGCAAGATCCTTAATTATATCTGCAAAAACTTAACCATTTAAGTAACACTAACAGGTTCCAGGTATTAGGACCTGATATCTTTAAGGGCCACCAGTCAGCTCACTACAGGAAGGTAAATAGCAAGTTTTAACCTTTTTGTGTGTGGAAAAAGTGAACTATTTTTGTAATTGTCTTTTTCCAAGTCCTGCTTGTCTTTTGAGAAGGGAGACTTTGAAACTGTTGTGAAATGAATCTCTCAGTAGAGAATAAATTAGCAGTTGGTTTTTTCCATCTTTAGATGGAAACTTTTTTGTTTTTGCTGGAACTCTATTAAAATACCAATTTTGCATGCATTTTTTTGTTTGTTTTTTGAGACAGAGTCTCACTCTGTTGCCCTGGGTAGAGTGCTATGGCATCATAGCTCACAGCAACCTCAAACTCCTAGGCTCAATTGATCCTTGTGTTTTAGCCTCCTGAGTAGCTGAACTACAGGTGCCCACCACCACACCTGGCTAATTTTTCTATTTTTAGTAGAAATGGGGTTGCACTCTTGCTCATGCTGGTCTTGAACTCATGAGCTCAAGTAGTCCACCCACTTTGGCCTCCCAAAATGCTAGGATTACAGGCGTGAGCAACCCGGCTTTGCATGTATTTCTTGGTGTAAGTTCATTATTAGTCATATTATTCTAGTTGCCCTATGTACATACTAATTAAATGATATTTAGTGTTATAAAACTCCTTTATTAACTGTACATCGCAACATAAAAATTTTAAATTAGTTTATTTATCCATTATATCTGTATAAATGTTAATCTTTACTTCTTTGAAGGAAAATATGAAATGCTGTTAGTGTATTTCAAGAAATTAGCTGGGCATGGTGGCTCATGCCTGTAATCCCAGCAGTGTGGGAGGCTGAGGAGGGAGAATTGCTTGAGCTCAGGAGTCTGACTCCTAAAAAAATGAAAAACCCAGCTGGGGTCCTCGTGGAGCACCTGTAATCCCAGCAGCTTCCGGAAGTTGAGGCACAGGGATGCCCACAGCCAGAGTCTGAGGTTGCAGAAATAAATTAAGATAAAAATTGTTTTGTGTTATTTTCCTTCCATGGTTGTATTTTCTTTTGGCATTCTTATTCTGATTATCTCATGCTTTAGAAAGGATGTTTAGGGCGGCGCCTGTGGCTCAGTCGGTAGGGTGCCGGCCCCATATACCGAGGGTGGTGGGTTCAAACCTGGCCCCGGCCAAACTGCAACCAAAAAAAAATAGCCGGGCGTTGTGGCGGGCGCCTGTAGTCCCAGCTGCTCGGGAGGCTGAGGCAAGAGAATCGCTTAAGCCCTGGAGTTGGAGGTTGCTGTGAGCTGTGTGAGGCCACGGCACTCTACCGAGGGCCATAAAGTGAGACTCTGTCTCTACAAAAAAAAAAAAAAAAAGAAAGGATGTTTAAACCAATTTAAAATCTGAAATGTGCAATAATTGGATTTCCGTAAATTAGAGACTTTATAATAGCTTTAGTTTTAATTTTGACTTTATTATACTTTGTTTGATTTAACTCCATTAAATTAGATTAATAATTACTGTGATTTTAAGTGGTGTTTACTAAATAAATACAGAAAGTCATCCAGAAAATTATTTATGAATGCAGACTTAATTAAGCTCCTTAAGGGATCTTTTTTTTTTTGGTTTTTGGCCGGGGCTGGGTTTGAACCTGCCACCTCCGGCATATGGGACCGGCGCCCTACTCCTTGAGCCACAGCCGCCGCCCTTGTTAAAAAAGTTTTAAAAAGTTAATCAACTTTTCTTGTTTGAGTTCTCTGTAGATTATAGTTATCAACCTTTTGTCTGATTCATAACATGCAAATATCTTTTCCCATTCTGAAGGTTGTCTATTTGATTTAATTATTCTTTCCTTAGCTGTGCAGAAGCTTTTTTTTTTTTTTTTTCTATTGTTGGGGATTCATTGATGGTACAATAAGCCAGGTTACACTGATTGCAATTGTTAGGTAAAGTCCCTCTTGCAATCATGTCTTGCCCCCATAAAATGTGACACACACCAAGGCCCCACCCCCTCCCTCTGTCCCTCTTTCTGCTTCCCCCCCATAACCTTAATTGTCATTAATTGTCCTCATATCAAAATTGAGTACATAGGATTCATGCTTCTCCATTCTTGTGATGCTTTACTAAGAATAACGTCTTCCACTTCCATCCAGGTTAATACGAAGGATGTGCAGAAGCTTTTTAATTTAACTAAGTCCCATTTGTTTGTTTTTGTGGTTGTTGCAATTGCCACTGAAGTCTTCATAAAATCTTTCAAAAACTCTTGGTATCCTCAAGAGTTTTTTCCACTCTTTCTTCTAGGATTTTTATCATTTGAAGTCTTAGATTTAAATCTTTTATCCATTTTGAGTCAATTTTTATAAATGTTGAAAGGTATAGGTCCAGTTTCAGTCTTTTACATGTGGCTATCCAGTTCTCCCAGCACTGTTTATTGAATAAAGATTCTTTTCCCCAGTGTATGCTTTTGTTTGGTTCATCAAAGATCAGATAAGGGACTGGTTTCATTTCTTAGTTTACTATTTGGTTCCTATGTCTATGTCTCAGTTTTTGTGCCAATACCATGCTGTTTTGATCCCTGTGGAATTGTAATATAACCCAAAGTCTGGTAAAATGATGCTTTCAGCTTTCTTTTTATTACTAAAAATGGTTTTGTCTATATGGGGTTTCTTCTGGTTCCTTACAAAATGAAGAACTATTTTTTCCTAGTTCTTCAAAATATGCTGTTGGTATTTTAATGGGAATTGCATTGAATCTGTAGATTGCTTTGGGTAGTATGGACATTTTAACAATGTTTATTCTTCCCAGTTAAGAGCAGGATGGTATATTCTTCCATTTGTTAATGTCTTCTGATATTTCTTTTCTTAGGGTTTCATAATTCTCTTTGTAGAGGTTCTTTACCTCTTTTGTTATATATGTTCCTAGGTATTTCATTTTCCTTGAAGCTTCTGTGAAAGGAATTGTGTCCTTTATTAGATTCTCAACTTGTCTGCTATTGGCATATACAAAGGCTACTGATTTGTGGACATTGATTTTATATCCTGAGACTTTACTGTATTTCTTGATCTCTTCCAGGAGTCTTGTGGTTGAGCCTTTGGGGTTCTCTAAGTAAAAGATCATATCATTGCCAAAGAGTGAGACCTCCTCTGCCCCCATTTGGATGCTCTTTATATTCTTCTCTTGTCTGATTGCATTTGCTAGAACCTCCTGAACTCTATTGAATAGTAATGGTGATAGAGGGCATCCTTGTCTGGTTCCTTGGAAAACCTTTCAGTTTTACTCCATTCAGTATGACATCAGCTGTGGGTTTGTTGTAGATGGCTTCAGTTTAAGAAATGTGCTACCTATGCCTATATATATATATATATATATTTTTTTTATTTATTTATTTATTTTTTTTTTTGTAGAGACAGAGTTTCACTTTATTGCCCTCGGTAGAGTGCCGTGGCGTCACACAGCTCACAGCAACCTCCAACTCCTGGGCTTAGGCGATTCTCCTGCCTCAGCCTCCCGAGTAGCTGGGACTATAGGCGCCTGCCACAACGCCCGGCTATTTTTTTGTTGCAGTTTGGCCGGGGCTGGGTTTGAACCCGCCACCCTCGGTATATGGGGCCGGCGCCCTGCTCACTGAGCCACAGGCGCCGCCCTCTATGCCTATATTTTTAAATGGTCTTGTTAGAGAAGGATTCTGAATTTTCTTTTTTATTATTATTATTATTAAATCATAGCTGTGTACATTAATGCGATCATGGAGCACCATACACTGGTTTTATAGACTGACACATTTTCATCACACTGGTTAACATAGCCTTCCTGGCATTTTCTTAGTTATTGTGTTAAGACATTCACACTCTACATTTACTAAGTTTCACATGTACCCTTTTAAGATGCACCGCAGATGTAATCCCACCAGTCATCCTCCCTCTGCCCATCCTCCCCCTCCCTCCCCTACCTCTCCCCCTTCCCTATATTTTTAGGTTATAACTGGGTTATAGCTTTCATGTGAAAGCCATAGATTAGTTTCATAGTAGGGCTGAGTACATTGGATACTTTTTCTTCCATTCTTGAGATACTTTACTAAGAAGAATATGTTCCATCTCCTTCCATGTAAACATGAAAGAGGTAAAGTCTCCATCCCATCAATCCATGAATGGATTAATAAATTGTGGTATATGTACACCATGGAATATTATGCAGCCTTAAAGAAAGATGGGGGATTCTGAATTTTATCAAATGCTCTTTCTGCATCTATTGAGAGGGTCATAACATCTTTGCTTTTGGTTCTATTGATATGGTAAATTACATTTATGGATGTGTGTATGTCAAACCAGCCTTGGATCCCTGGGATGAAATGTACTTGATCGTGATGTATAATTTTTGTTAATGTTTAACTGTAATCTATTGGCTAAGATTTTTTTGAGTAATTTTGGATCTGTATTCATTAGTGAAATTGGTATGTAGTTCTCCTTTTTAGTGGAGTTCTTTCCTGGTTTTTGGTATCAGGGTAAGGTTTACTTCATAGGAACCATTGGGGAAGGTTTCTTCCTTCTCAATGATTGGAATAGTTTCTGTATTATAGATATAAGCTCGTTTTTGAAGGTTTGATGAAGCCATCTTGTCCAGGGCTTTTTTTGTTGTTGTTGTTGGGAGATTTTTTTTTTATTGTTTCTTGAATCTCAGTGCTTGTGGTCTGTTCAAAAGATCTGTTTTTTCCTGTTTAAGTCTAGGGAGATGGTGTAATTCCAGGTATTGGTTAATTTCCTCCACATTGTCAAATTTCTGAGCATAGGTTTCTTGTAATAGAGATAGATCTCTTGTATCTCTGTGATATTTGTTGTTATTTCCCCTTTTTTGTTTCTGATTGAGGTTATTAGAGATTTACTTTTCTGTTTCTAGTTAATCTGGCCAGAAGTTTTTCGGTTTCGTTTATCTTTTTGAAGAACCAACTTTTTGTTTCATTAATTTTCTGAATGTTCTTTTGTTTTCGATTTCATTTATTTATGACTTAATTTTGGCTATTTCTTTTCTTCTGCTAAGTTTGGGTTGGATTGCTCTTCCTTTTCCATTTCCTTAAGATAATTCATTAGGTAGTTGATGTGCTCTTTTTCTGTGTTTTGGCTGTAGGCATCTAATGCAGTAAATTTTTGTCTTAAACCTGATTTTGCAGTATCCCACAGGTTTTGGTAGCTTGCAGCTTCATTGTTATGTTTGAGGGATTTTTTGATTTTTTTTTTTTTTGAGATAGAGTCTCACTATGTCACTACTGAGAGTGCTGTGGTGTCACAGCTCACAGCAACCTCAAACTCTTGGGCTTCAGTGATTCTCTTGCCTCAGCCTCACAAGTAGCTGGGACTACAGGCACCCACCACAATGCCTGGCTGTAGAGTTTTTTGTTGTAGTTGTCATTGTTACTTAGCAGGCCCAAGCCGGGTTTGAACCTGCCACCCTAGGTGTATATGGCTGACACCCTGCTGACTGAGCTATGGGTACTGCCTATGTTTGGATTTAATAATTTCCTCCTTATCGCAACTGTCGTTCAGCATAAGACTGTTTAATTTCCATGCCTTTGTGTGGAGATGAAAATGTTTGTTGGAGTTGACTTCCACCTTTCTTGCCTTGTGGTCTGAGAAGATATATGGTATAATTTGGATTCTTTTAATTTTGTTGAGGTTTTATATATATGTGTGTGTGTATATATATCTATAATATAAATATATTTATTTATATGATCTTTGGAGCATGATCCATGGGCTGATGAGAAGAATGTATATTCCTTATCTTTGGAATGGTGTGTTCTGTATATGTCTATTAAGCCCAATTGTTCTAGGTTCACATTTAATTCCCTTGTATTTTTGTTTAGTTTCTATTTAGAGGATCTGTCCAATTCCGTCAGATGGGTGTTAAAGACCCCAGCTATTATGGTCTTATAGGATATCATATTGCTCAGATCAATTAAGGTCTGTTTCATAAATCTGGAAGCTTTTAAGTTGGATGTATAAATAAATACTTAGAATTGAAATGTCTTCTTGTGTTATCCCCTTCACCAGTATGAAGTGACCAACATGTTACTAAAATAATGTTTTGATGTTATTTAAGTCATTAATATGACTCTTGCTATTAATACTGATTTCTCCTGTTTTCTCCTATCACTTTTTGAACTTCTTTGATCTTTTCATGTGGTTACTGTGTTTTCTCATGACCATTATTTTCAGTTTTCTTGCTTACTGTTTTTCCTTCTACTTATTTTCTAGGTGTTGGCCTTCTTGATCGCCATTTATTTATTTATTGAGACACAGTCTTTTTTTTTTTTTTTTTTTTTTTGGTTTTTGGCCCGGGCTGGGTTTGAACCCGCCACCTCTGGCATATGGGACCGGCGCCCTACTCCTTGAGCCACAGGCACCACCCTGAGACACAGTCTTAAACTGTTGCCCTGAGTAGAGTGTTGTAGTGTCACAGCTCACAGCAACCTCAAACTCTTGGGATTAAGCAATTCTCTTGCCTCAGCCTCCCAAGTATCTGGGACTACAGGCACCTGCCACAATGCCCAGCTATTTTTGTTGTTGTTGTTGTAGTTGTCATTGTTTTTTTAGCTGGCCAGGGCCGGGTTTGAACCCACCATCCCGAGTGTATGTGACCGGCACCCTACCCACTGAGCAATAGGTGCTGCCTTGATGGCCCATTATTGTTCTCATTTTCTAATTCAGTGCTCTGATATTAGGTGATGTCCTCCATTTCTGTGGTTATATAGTGCTAATAATATTCTCACAACTTTTAATTTTATATATCCATCCCAGAACTCACTTCTGAGGTCTAGAATTATCTGTTTAATGTTCATTTAACAACCGTTCTTAAGTTCCTTTCAGATGTTTCAGTTTATACACATTGTACACATATAAAATTGAACTCCTGATTGTATCTCTGCTTCAAAAAATAGAACTGTAGCAGAAAGTACAAAAATGCTATTCTACCCCTGAGAGGTCAAAGACCGAAAATAAAAGTTTATTCCAAAATGTGAACAAAAGGATAGAGAGTCCAGGTTCTGTGTGAGCAACAGTGGCCTTTATTCCCACCCAGGTGCAGGTGAGCTGAGTTTGAGAGGGAAGTCAGCATGTGGGTTAAGGTGGATGGGAATTTAAAAGGTCAGAGCAGTAGGGATTGGTACATTCACTTTCCTGGGTAGGACATTCAGGTACACATTTCTTCCTAGGTGGGTTGGTTCTGTTTGGGTAGGTTGGTTCTATTTGGGCAGGTCCTTCCATTAGACTCTTATCTCAGTTTTTTAAATCTGTTATAAGGAGGCAGGATGATGGGTGTAGTATCTCTTTGACTGCTTTTGATTGGCAGAGTGGGTTGCCTGTAAGGAAATGGGAAGGGGACGGAAGTGGTATTTACAGGATCATTCTTGTGTCTTTAGTCTAAACTGATTGATACCCACATAGGGTGAGGATATGAAGGATTGTTTCTTGGGTGACTGCCTTGGCAGTAAATTGGGAGATGAGGCGGAGGATTATTGGTCCGATACTGAGAATGAGAAAGATCATAATTAGTGGCACTGAAATAGTAAATAACCAAGGAGGTCATGATTCAAGCACCACAAGGTTGGAGTAGCATGACGGTGCAGTAAATTGCCATTAATTCCCACCACTGAGATCTCTTGTTTGTTTTGGAGGACCTTTATAAGATGGCAGCATGGAGAAAGTTGCTTCCGTGTTTATTAGAAAAGAGATTTGCTTACTTTCCATTAGCAAAAATACCTAGAGTTTAGTTTTCCAGGATGGCATCCAGGGGGCATCTTGATTTTTCTGGGGATCATCACTCTTTAGCAGTTAGGCCCAGGAGGCTGGGAAATTCCACTAGGTCCTGGGAGTGGCGGGGAACCAGATCCTCAGAAGGACCTGGGTAGTCAGACTTCCAGTGAAGACCTCTGCAGGCTGAGAACAATTTTGGGGGAAGGTTTGGCATTGGGTACTGCTTCGTCCAGTGTCCTGGCCTACTGCATTTAAAACATGGTCCCGGGGGATATTTTCTTTTTTTGGACTGCCCAAAAACTCCCAGAGGAGTTTGGAGAAATAGCTGGGTTTTGTCTAATGGCGGAAGCCAAAAACTGGAGCTGTGAGAGGTGCTGCTGCACCTTGAAGGCCTGGTTAATGAGATCTTGCTGGGAGTCTGGGGGGACTGAGGGCCTTGGGGTAATTTTTGGAGGTTTTTTTTTTTTTCTAGAAATCTGGTGCAGACTGAGATATAAAATGCATGTTAATAGGATAGAGGTGAGGATATGGTATAAATCCTGCCAAGTCAGATCATATGATTGGGTTAGATATCTAAATTCTTTTTTTTTTTTTTTTTGAGACAGAGTCTCCCTATGTTGGCCCTGGTAGAATGCCGTGGTGTCACAGCTCACAGCAATCTCCAACTCTTGGACTTAGGCGAGTTTCTTGCCTCAGCCTCCCAAGTAGCTGGGATTACAGGTGCCCACCACAATGTCTGACTGTTTTTTTGGTTGTAGTTGCCATTGCTGTTTGGCAGGCCTGCGCTGGGTTTTTTTTTTTTTTTTTGTAGAGACAGAGTCTCACTGTACCGCCCTCGGGTAGAGTGCTGTGGCGTCATACGGCTCACAGCAACCTCTAACTCTTGGGCTTACGCGATTCTCTTGCCTCAGCCTCCTGAGCAGCTGGGACTACAGGCGCCTGCCACGACGCCCAGCTATTTTTTTGTTGCAGTTTGGCCGGGGCTGGGTTTGAACCCGCCACCCTCGGTGTATGGGGCTGGCGCCCTACTCACTGAGCCACAGGCACCGCCCTGGGCTGGGTTCTTTTTTTTTTTTTTTTTGTAGTGACAGAGTTTCATCCTATGGCCCTCAGTAGAGTGCCGTGGCCTCACACAGCTCACAGCAACCTCCAACTCCTGGGCTTAGATGATTCTCTTGCCTCAGCCTCCCGATCTGGGCTAGGTTCGACTCGCCAGCTTTATTATATTTGGTTGGCGTCCTAGCCATTGAGTTACAGGAGCCGAGCCAAGATATCTAAATTTTTCTGAGTATTTTATGGAATCTGTGGAGAATGAACCTAGTTCATTCCCTTATGTGGGGTAGGTCTGAGAGAGAAAAGGGGACATAAGCCCTCTACCATTCCTGCAACCTCTTGGAGGGAGTATGGAGGTTGTGGTGATCTGGAAATGGAAGGTCTGGAAAGGTGTGGCCGGAGCTAGGATGGGGTGGGGAAATTGGGTCCACCATGTTTCTTTTTTTCTCCTGGTTTTGCCATCTTTTTTCTCTACCACATGTGGCATTTTCTTTCTACCATGTGTGGCAGAAGGCAGGTGGGGGCAGTGGAGGTGGGGGATGGGATGGAATTCTGGAGGTAGGAATGCTGGGTATAGGGAGGAGGGACTGTGGAGGGGAAGAAAGGGAAGGGTTGTCTGCCAGGTCAAAAGAAGGCAGTGGAGATTGAGATAGGTCAGGGGAAGCTGGTTTGACCCATGCCAGGAAAATCTAAGAGGGTTCACAAGACAAACACAGAGAAGGAATGTTTTGGAAGAGGAGAAGAATGTTTTGTTAATTTCTGACAGTAATTATTGAGAACAGTGAAGATTGAGAGGTCAAAGGTGCCATTTTGAGGCCATTGAGAGCCATTGTCTAGCTTGTACATAGG
This sequence comes from Nycticebus coucang, assembly GCF_027406575.1. Lineage (NCBI taxonomy): Eukaryota > Metazoa > Chordata > Mammalia > Primates > Lorisidae > Nycticebus > Nycticebus coucang. Next base: position 124,715,635 of record NC_069804.1, read on the forward strand.
TCAAGCAGTATTATAGAAAAAGATGAGGCATTTAGTTTAGGATAGAGCCATAGAGGCTTGAGATGAGCTAAAAGGCAGCTTAAAGGTGAAGAAGGGTCGAATCTGTGACTGAGAAGTTCCCATATCGGAAACTGGAGATAAAAAAGTGTAAGGTTAAAGTGAGAATGTAAAGAGTGCTTGTGAGGAGGAGGAGAGAGGAGGTGGCCAAGGCTTGGTCAGGGAGGTTACCTGGCCTCCATGTGAGAAATCAGCTGAAGAAAAGTGGTCTAGACTCACAGGAGGTCATCCCCACTCATGAGGCACTGGATGGGTGAGTCTGACTCATTGGGGTAAGTCCATAGGTGGCCGAGGCTGGGGTCAGGGAGGTTTATCAGGTCTCCACGTGTGATCTTTAATCAGCTGGAAGAGTGGTCCAGGCCCATGGGAGGGCATCCTCAAACATGAGACACTGGATGGGCAAGTCTGACTTGCTGGGATTAGTCACGGACCACCAGAATTTTTTGGCCCAGAGTGGGGAAAGGGAAGAAAAGTTAAAAACTTTGAGAAAGGGGCTATATACACAACTGTTTAAGAAGCCCAGAAATGGAGGGAGATGAAAGATGAGTTGGAGTGGGTTAAAGGAAAGAAAACTTAAAGTTCAGAAAGGGATTCTAGACAAATGCTCACCTCACCATTAAATGGATGAATTTTGGGTGGTGTTCAGAGGGGTCCCCTTCTTTCCCTTCATCTCATCAGAGCAAAAGTCCATCTGGTTGGGCCCTATGGGGTGTATTTCAGCCCCCCAAGGAGGCTTCTCCCCATCCTGGGTTCTGGGCACCGAAATGAGAGGTCAAATCCTGGGTGTCATCCTTGATTCTTTCTTATTTCTCCCATGTAGCCAGTCCCTTGCTATTTCCTGTAAGTACTAATTCCAAAATATATTTCAAATTCTATCATTATTCACTTTTATCCCTGTTCTTACAATCTTAGTATAGGCTAGCATCATCTATCTCTGGGACCACTGTATTATTTATTAGTACTTAATAATAGGAATTATACAGAATAACATACTGGACATACTTTTGTATTTAGGATTTCAAATGAATTGCAAGCAGAAATTTTCAACTCTTGGAATTCTGAAGTTATAAGAATGAGGTAAAACTCTAAAGGTAACAAACATCACAAACCAAAAACAGCAAATTCCTTTTCCCGCTCAATAGAAGTGTATGATTCTTGGGTGTTGAGAGGTGGTAAGCCAGAATATTGAGAACGTTTTATTTCAAGTTCAGATTTTGGTTTCTAGTAATTCTGTCATTTAATTAAGTTACTCAGAATCCTATGGTGGGAGGAAGAAGAATCCAAATTAATTTTCATGTTACATAATGTAGCTAATGTTCTCTTGCCATTTATAAAATTGTACATTAGACAAGAGTGAAATTAAATCTTTCTCTTTTTCTCTCTATCCATATATGAATATATATTGATATATGTGTTAATATTCCAAATAGAGAATTTACTATATTGCTAGGTGAATAGGTTTCATCTCTCAAGCGTAAGGAAGTTGGCTGGGTGTGGTGGCTCATGCCTATAATCCTAGCACTCTGGAAGGCTGAGGCAGGTAGATTGCTTGAGCTCAGGAGTTCCAAGACCCGCCTGAGCAGGAGTGAGACCCTGTCTCTACTAAAAATAGAAAAACTAGCTAGGCATGATGGCAGACACCTGTAGTCCTAACTACTCAGGAAGTTGAGGCAGTAGGATCACTTGAGCCCAATAGTTTGATGTTGCTGTGAGCTATGATGATACCACGGTACCCAACCCCAGGATGACAGAGTGAGACTCTGTCTCAAGAAAAAAAGAAAGAAAAAAAATGGGGAAGTTGAGCCTTATTGATAGGAAGTAGTTGTGGGCAGACGAGATGTTAAATGAGGTACAGTAGTCTAAGCTGGACTGCACATGTTCTCTCTGACAGAGGTATATAATATTCTTGTGTTTTTAGCCAAATAAGTGTAATAGACCAGTGTAAGCAAAGTAAGTTTCTAAGATAAAGTATCTAATTTGATAATTACTGAAGCAGTGGATCTGAACAGTTGTGAGGGCGATGAACCTTAGCAGTTATATTTTGACTGTCATAGATAGAGGATGTAGCAATGAGGGGAAATTTGCCTTTCTTCCCCAGAAATTCAATGAAAGATCAACGCACAATTAAGGCAGATTAATAAGAGAAAAATTTATTTTTAAATACCAGGCCCATGGGGAAATCATAACAGTGATTACCCAATGTCTCAATGATGGGTCTGATACCTTTATAGATGGCTTTTAGAAGGAAGGGGGAAAATGTATAGTATAGTTAGGGAGGATGAATAGATGGTGGGAAACAGGTTGACTTCTAAATTAACCTGAGAGACAGGTCCTGTATTTTAAATGGTTTGGGCCAGGTATGCTAGCAAGGGCAGGTTGTGGGTGGGGGGAGGAAAGGCAGTTGTCCCCCTTTGATCTTTTGATCAGGTCAGTCCCGTTTATGTAGATAGAGGGAAAGCCGCTTCCAATGCTTTCTGATCTCCCCTGGCCTTTAATTCAAAGTATTCTTTATTCAAGTAGTCATATTTGGAGGTGAAATTTCCTTTGCTTCTTCAAGGGCATTACTGGCATCTAGTGGGCAGATGCCAGAGATGCTGCTAAGTATCTTGCAGTGCCCAGGATAGCCTCAGACTATAGTTGAGCCCCAAAGGTCCATAGTGTTTGGATTGAGATACTCTCCTTTCAGGTATTTATTTTTCAACCAACCACATGATGTCCTAAGTACTTTTCAATATCTCATTTAACAGGCTCGGCACCTGTAGCACAGTGATTATAGAATCAGCCACATACACTGAGGCGGGCAGGTTCCAACCTGGCCCGGGCCAGCTAAACAACAATGACAACTGTAACAAAAAATAGCCGGGCATTGGTGGGTGCCAATAGTCCCAGCTACTTGGGAGGCTGAGGCAGGATAATTGTTTAAGCCCAAGAGTTTGAGGTTGCTGTGAGCTGTGACGCCACGGCACTGTACCGAGGGTGACATAGTAGTGAGACTCTGTCTCAAAAAAAAAAAAAAACTCATTTAACAAATAAACCTTTAATAGAAGAGTAATGGTTATAATAATTCCATAATTTCATTAATATTTTGTGAGAACTTAAATGAATGGAAGTATATTTGCATGTACTTGGAAAAAAGCAATCAAGGATGCATGCCAGTTTTTTGGCTTGAGCAACTTAACCAGGAGGATATTGGTGACATTGTCAGAGATGAGAGAAATTGGAATGTGGAAAAAAAATCTTTAGTTCAGATTTTATACTTGTAGAATTTGAGGTACCAGAGAGGTATCAAGAAGTTAAGTCCTAAAGATCAGAACATATATCCTTAGTTTGCAATTTGTCAGTAAATAAATATAATTTGACTCTAGAATTAGATAAAATGACCCAGTAGAGTATATATATCTTAAGAAGGAAAGACTATCTTATGTCATAACCCTTTGGGACACTAGTAGTTACGATACAAATAGAGGGAAATCTAACAAAAAAGAATGAAGATATAGCCAGAAAGATAATAGGAAGAGATTCAGAAGTCTTCCAAGCCAAGGGAAGAGAATCTTTCTGGATAGATAGAGTAATTATTGATAGGGAGGCTTTTGGTAATCTTGGTAGACATGAGAGTGAGTAGAAACCAAATTTCAGTGAGTTGAGAAATCATGGTAAGTAAGAAATTTAGTTGTGTATTTAAGTTTGGCTGTTAAAAAAAAAAAGAGGTAAGTGAAGAGGGATATGGGATCATGGGTGATTTTAAAGATCAGGGTGAATTTCCCTTGATACTTTAAAAGATATTAATAATTAGCATATTTGGATTTTAGAGATATTAAAGCATATCAAGTACTTTTGGTTAACAAATGTACATTTTATGAATATATTTCTAAATGATATTCTTTTGCCTTTAAGGTATTGGCAGATAATATTTTAAATACTTGCTTAATTGGCAAGTATTGTTTGACAATACTTATTGTCAATACTTGGCAATATGTTTGACACTAAAACATTTTTTTCCAGATCTTTCCAGAAATCGTTTTACAGAAATTCCTTCTGACGTGTGGTTATTTGCACCCCTTGAAACATTAAATTTATATCATAATTGCATCAAGACCATTCCTGAAGCCATTAAAAACCTGCAGATGTTAACATATCTTAACATCAGGTAAGGAAATGATTAAAAAATAAATTTTAGGGGTGGTGCCCGTGGCTCAGTAGGTAGGGTGTCGGCCCCGTATACTGAAGGTGGCGATTTCAAACCTGGCCCCAAATTACAACAAAAAAAATATCCGGGTGTTGTGGCAGGCGCCTGTAGTCCCAGCTACTTGGGAGGCTGAGGCAAGAGAATCACCTAAGCCCAGAAACTGGAGGTTGCTGTGAGCTGTGTGAGGCGACATCACTCTACCGAGGATGATAAAGTGAGACTCTGTCTCTAGAAAAAAAAAGTTTTTTGGTTTCTATTATGGTTCTAATCCTTTTTATTATATTTAGTATTTTTTTCTAATCCTTTTTAGTAGTAAAATGTTTGGTTTGGCTATGTAGCCTACACTTACCTCAACAGTATCTTATTTATATTTTTTATATGTTCATACTATGTGGTAAGCTTTCGGTTGGGATTCTTGAAAGCAGTGCTTCTTAAACTTTAATTCACAGGAATCATTTGGTATCTCATTAAAATAAGAATTTGAATTCTTTAGGTATGTTATGTGTCTTTCATTTCTTTTTTGGGGGGTGTACTGTATTTCTAACAGGCATCCTGATAATGTCCATGCCTGCCTTCTGGTCCTTAGACCTCACTTTGAGTAGCAGGGCTTTCAACTGTAAATATTTTCCTGAAATCATAGCACTATAATACAGATTTATTTATGTACATTCTTAGTTATGTGAAACATTATAAGGTAAGGAAACTGTGCTTAGGTTATTTTTTCTCATTCTTGTGACTTCTTGTTTCTACTTCAAGGATGGATAGATTCTGATGGGACTGTTGGAAAGTTTGGAATTGGATAACAGTTGATATTTATACTTAATAAGTACTTACCACATGCTAGGCAGTGTTCCATATGTCTTACTCATGTTACCTCACCTAGTTTTCACAACCTCATTTTTAGATAGGTACTGTTATTATCCCTGCATTGCAGATGAAGAAACTGAAGATATGTTATTATCCCCGTTTTACAGATGAGTAAACTGGGTTAAGCTTCTTGCCCAAATGCATATTCATCAAGTGGTAGAGCCCAGAGTCAAATAAAAACAGTTTGGTTATAGAACTTTGATTCATCTATAGCTCTTACCCTATGTGTAAGATAAGAAAAAACCTCTGCCAAATAAGTAACATTGAATGGAAACTGGTATACTATGACTTAATTTTATTTTTTATTTATTTTTTTTTATTAAATTATAGCTATGTACATTAATGCGATAATGGGGCACCATACACTGGTTTTATATACCATTTGACATATTTTCATCACACTGGTTAACATAGCCTTCCTGGCATTTTCTTAGTTATTGTGTTAAGACATTTATATTCTACATGTACTAAGTTTCACATGTACCCTTGTAAGATGCACCATAGGTATAATCCCACCAATCACCCTTTGTCTATCCATTCTCCCCCCTCCCTCCCCTCCTCTTCCCCCTTCCCTATATTCTTAGGTTATAACTGGGTTATAGCTTTCATATGAAAGCCATAAATTAGTTTCATAGTAGGGCTGAGTTTCTTCCATTCTTGAGATACTTTACTAAGAAGAATATGTTCCAGCTCCATCCATGTAAACATGAAAGAGGTAAAGTCTCCATCTTTCTTTAAGGCTGCATAATATTCCATGGTGTACATATACCACAATTTATTAATCCATTCGTGGCTGTGACTTAATTTTATAATTTTTTTCCAGTTGCAAGGAATAATTTTTTCCCTCTTTAAACAAATTGCCAAAATTCTCATATAAATAAGTAATAAATAAAATAAGTAATATACAAAATAAGTAATATACAATATTTTACTTATTTTACAAATAAGTAAAGTAAGTAATATACAAAAATAATAATGCTTTCTTTTCACAGTGATACTATATTAATTCTTTTTTTTTTTTTTTTGCAGTTTTTGGCCAGGGCCGGGTTTGAACCTGCCACCTCCGGTATGTGGGGCTGGTGCCCTACTCCTTGAGCCACATGCAACGCCCTATATTAATTCTTTTATTATGTCTTCCCCAGTGGTTTTAGTTGGCAGTATATACTATTTTAACTGAAACCACTTTACCCATTAAAATGTGTAATGTATCTGTAGATATCTGTCAGTTAGGTTACTATTCTTTTCTCTAAGTAGGTCCATATTTCCTTGGCCTGACTTGGGAGAGGTTTGAGGAAATTGGGGCATTTTTAATTTTTCCTTTGTCTTGTTTTGTTCTTTTGTGAAAAAAGTGTTTTGCCAAAAACTGAATTACATTTTACTATTAACATGTATGGTAATAGAGACTAATTTTGCTAAAACTTTCTGATTCTATCCTGTTCTGATCCCTACAAGTCAACTTCTCATTTTGTTTGCAGTTAGAAAAACTTTTTTTTTTTGTGTGTGTGTGTGTGTGTTTTTTTTTTTTTGTAGAGACAGAGTCTCACTTTATGGCCCTCTGTAGAGTGCTGTGGCCTCACACAGCTCACAGCAACCTCCAACTCCAGGGCTTAAGCGATTCTCTTGCCTCAGCCTCCCGAGCAGCTGGGACTACAGGCGCCCGCCACAACGCCCGGCTATTTTTTGGTTGCAGTTTGGCCGGGGCCGGGTTTGAACCCACCACCCTCGGTATATGGGGCCGGCGCCTTACCGACTGAGCCACAGGCGCCGCCCAAGAAAAACTTTTAAACAAACTATATTGAAATAATATGTATTTGTTTCAGTGACTGAATTCCTTTGACTCTCTCTAAAGCATGTAGTAAAAAAGAGATAGTTAGTGGTTTATTAGTATGAAGAAACCAGATCATGGAGAAAGATCATTATGATGACTAAATGATGAACATGCTTTTTTGGGGTTGGGAGGGAGACAGAGGCTTACTGTGTTGCTATTCTGGAGTACAATAGCTCATTGCAACATTGTACTCCTGAGCTTGAGTGATCCTTCTGCCTTAGCCTCCCAAGTAGATGGGATTATAGGCACTTGCCATCATGCCTGCCTAATTTTTTTCTATTGTTTGTAGAGATGGGGTTTTGCTCTTCCCCAGGCTGGTCTCTAACTGCTGAATTCAAGGGATCCTCCTGCCTCTGCCTCCTGGAGTGCTTGAGTTACAGGTGTGAGCCACCAGACCTGGCCAGAACATGCTTTTTAAGGGAAGAAAATAAACTGATTTTTAAGCTTTTTATGGCCTGAAAGTAATAGCATGAATTTGCCATTTATTCCTACTTTTAAAAACTTCTGTTGAAAAAAAATATATATATGTATCTTGAGTCAGAGTTTTACTCTGTTGCCCCAGGCTTGAGTGCTGTGTTGTCACAGCTCACAGAAACCTCAGACTCCTGGGCTCAAGCAATCCCCTTCTTGCTTTAAGCCTCCTGAATAGCTGGGACTACAGGTACTCAATATGATGCCTAACTAAATTTTCTGTTTTTAGTAGAGGCAGGATCTTGCTCTTGCCCCAGGCTTGTCTTGAACCCCTGAGGTACAGCAATCCATTGGCCTTGGCCTCCCAGAGTGTTAGGATTACAGGCATGAGCCACTGCACCTGGCCTTGGTGAAAATATTTTAATAAACTTTAAAAATAATTTTGTCTCTCTTCTCTGCCAGTATACCCTCCCATTTCATACAGTCTTGCAGAGAGATTCTTTTATGCTTTATTGTGAAGGTGCCCGTTTCCCCAGGGTGCTTGACCCTGAATGTATGAATGATTGTGATAGGCCCTTAGCATATTTGACATTCCAGCAGCCTGCCCAGTATTGCTAGTTGAGGGGCATTGTCTTTGTTTTTGAAGTCTGTTTGTGGCATGTGATTAAAGCCAGTCTAGTTTTTCTGGAGTATGTAAATGGAATGGAACACTTTATTTTGGTAGTGTTCCATTTGAGTTGGTCAGCCTGCATTGGCATATGAATATGACCATAGTAGTTGGAGGACAATGGTCCCAGAGCCTGATTGCCTGGTTGGAATGAATCCTGGCTCTTCTACTTAATGGCTGTGTGACTTGGAGCAGTTTACTTTATCTCTTTGGGACTATTTCTTCATGTGTAAAATGCGGTTTATGATAGTATCTATCTTAAAGTAAGTTGTTTGGAGTGTTAATTAAAAGTGTTAGTCAAGTTAATTCACGAGAACTGATCTGAACATGGCCTGGCATATACAGGGTGGACATAAAGTTCGTGTACAATTTAAAATAGTTTAACCTAGTAAATTTCACATGAACTTTATATTCACCCTATATTAAGCTCTCAATAAATGTTAGTTGTTATTATATTTAAATGTATCGATGGAGATCAGAAGGTTGTATCAACTTTAAGCTGAAATAAAGGTGACAGATTGTTAAATGCTAACAGAAGGGAATTGGTTAGGGTTACTACATACTTTTGAATATATAGCTCTATTTGTTTTATTATGACTTGTACATAATACATGCAGATTTGTCCTTGGAACCCTTCCCTAGTTAGAGGCATGGAAGTATTGACTATACCAAAATTATACCAGAGAAAAAAGTTCTGACATTCTCTAGATTAGAAAGAATCATTCTGAGTTTTTGAGAGCTAGTATTGTATAAGAGAGCATCATAGGTAACAGGATAGGCTTTGTAGTCAGGTTTTTGTTTGGATATATGCTGCACCTGGCAAGTTATTTAACCAGTTTTAACTTTTGTTTATTTATAAAATAGAGGTAATAGCTACCTATCTTATAAGGTTAATGTGAGGATTAAATGAGACAGTACTTGTAAGGAATTTAGTACTGTGCCTGACCTAAAGTAAGCACTCTTTAAATGAATATTTAGTAATTACTTAGTAAAAGATTATTATTTACTTAGAGGTGATTTGTTCTTTTTCATTGTAACATGTCAGGTTTCAGACATATTCTCATAATGAGATTTTCTTGTTCTTTTCAGTCGAAATCTTTTATCAACATTGCCAAAATACCTATTTGATCTTCCCCTTAAAGTTTTGGTCGTCAGTAATAATAAACTGGTATCCATTCCAGAAGAAATTGGGAAGCTAAAAGATTTAATGGAGTTGGTGAGTAAAATAGTTGTATTAATTAAATATGATATTCATAATATATGTGTATACTTTTGAATTTTGGAAGATTAACTCATTCCTTTATAGAATTTCACTTTAATTTTTACAAAAGGAATAATTTGGTACATGTCTAAATTTAGTAAAATTTTGAGATACTATTATTTATGTCTGATTTTAGTTCTCAGCCACAAGAAGGCTGCAGTTGTTCCTTAGTCTTTTGAAGATAAATGGCTTGCTTACAAACTTTAATAAGTACTTTTTAAATGAATAAGCATTTGTTTAACCATTTTGTGCATAGTACAGGTCTTACGTAAAAGCTAAGTTTTTTTTAAAAAAGATTTTACAGGGCTAAATAGAGGCTTAGAGAATGGAGATAACAGAAGATAATACAATGCCTTCAAGCAGTAGAATTAACAAGATAACTCTTCTACTACTGTATGCTGATGTGCTTTTATGATACTCTTGGGACCAAGATAAGTGGAAAGAGGCTATTATGTGCAATTGATTGTAGAAATATAGTACAGAATATTGAACATAACATTTTATGGTATGGACATTGAACTGAGAGAAACATACTTGGATTCTCGAAGTATTGAGCTATTTCCATATATGTTGTTACCCCCACTTCACAATATCATGTTGCTTGTTTCTATTTTATCTTATTTAATGCTTTCTCAGTAAATAAGTATTTTGTAAAGTATTGTAAAATACGACTTTTTTATGTCTGGATGGCCAAAGATTTTCTTGAGGAACTGTTCTACAATTTTGTAATGGGAAACTGATGTAAATAGAATATAATGAAGAGGAATTTCAGGAATATCTTTTATTCATTAGGGAATATCCACATGTCCAATTATAATGCAAGGAAACTTCCTTGAATTTTACCTTATATTTTGAAACCATAGAATTTTGAGGTTTTTAAAAGATCTTAGATGTGATTGTATCCAATCACGTCCTAATTCAGGAATCCCTGATGCATCTACTTGTATTGATATATTTTCAATGGTAGGACAGCTCTTTTTGTGTGTGTGTCTGAGGCAGCCTAATTCTCTTTTGTAAAGCTGTATTAGTTAGTAATCGTTCTTATTTTGAACCAAAATATATGTTCCTATCATTTATCTGTTGGTCCTGGGACTTAACATGTGAAGAAATGTAGATAATGACAACCTGTCTTCCTTTCCGATTTTAATATTTGTAATTTGTCATGTGTCTCTTCTCTGTTATACTAAACTATTACCTTTATTATTCCTCCGCCCCAGAGATAACGTCTCACTCTATTGCCTAGGATAGAGTGCAGTGGCATCTGGCATCATCATAGCTTACTGCAATCTCAAATTCCTTGGCTCTTGTTATTGCTCTGGTTGGATTTGAACTCCTGGCTACAAGTGATCCTCCCATAGTGTTAAGATCATAGGCATGAGCCACTGCTCCTGACTCCTTTCATGATGTTTTATTTTTAGCTATTTCTATACTGAATCTGTCCCCTTTTGTTAACGTCTGTCAGTGTTATACTCAAAAATGAACAGAGATTTCAGATGTGATCTAACAAATTCATAATAAAGGGGAACCATTACTTTCCTTAACTTGGACACTCTTTTAATGTTTTTTTTAAGGACTTTATAAATATAATTTAAGATTTTATGGCTTTGTAATTTCTTTTTCTTTCATTTTTCATTAGTTTTTTTGCCTTATGTTTTAAATTATATTACATGAGATAATTTTTAGATAAATGAAATGTCAAAAATATTTAGGAGTTTTAGATTAATTCTAGTATAGTTGTTCCATGGTATACCTGGGACATGTTTCCAGGACATTCTCCCATCCCTGCAGACACCAAAATCCACAAATTCTCAAGTCCCTTATATATAGTGGCACAGTATTTGCATATAACCCATACACCCATACATATCCTCTTGAATACTTTAAATCATCTCTAGATTACTTATAATATCTAATACAATGTAAATAATATGTAGATAGTTGTTATACTGTACTGTTTAGGGAATAATGACAAGAAAAAAGTCTATACAAGTTCAATACAGAAGCAATCACTCATTCCCCTCCCCCGTATATTTTTTATTTGCTGTTGGTGGAACCCAGGGATACAGAGAACCTACTACTTTTACTTAAGTGGCATATTTCAAATATTAAATACCATTATTTTACTAGGAATCATAAAAGTATTATGCCTTAAACTGTTGAAATCAGTAACAGTAGACAGGTAGATAGCATTAGGGTGGCTAATTGACAGTTATATTTCACATAATGAATTTGTGGTTATTCCCTATGATTGGAATACTTTCTTCTTCCACAAGAATGTGGTAACCAACTATAATGAAATTCTGTCATTAGAAACCTCAGAAATACTCTCTGGCTTCTAAATTTCAGGAGAGTATTTTGTAGATACCCACTGGAATGGGTTCATTTCTTCTGCCTGGGTTTTATTTCTTCTGGGAAATTGTATCAAATGCTGTGGATTTTTTTATATGAAAATCTTCAGCATCTTCAACATGGACATTAATCTATGTGGAAGGAAGCAAGGACATTTTCCTTTAAAGGACATTTTCCCAAACCTTTATTATCTATCATTTGAATAATAGTTCATGCTGAATGTATCAGTTAAGGTGATCCTATCAAAATTTAAGTCAGATTGTGTCATTCCTCCGTTCAAAAGTTTTTGGTTTTTGAGATGGCTCACACCTGTAATCCTAGCACTCTAGGACGCCAAGGCCAGTGGATCGCCCAAGTTCAGGAGTTGGACACTAGGCTGAGCAAGAGACCCCAGCTCTACTAAAAAGAGAAAAACTAGCCAGGCATTGTGGCTGTCCCTGTAGTCCCAGCTATTCAGGAGGATGAGGCAGGAGGATCGCTTCAGCCCAAGAGTTAGAGGTTGCTATGAACTATGTCACCATGGCACTCAATCCCAGGGTGACTGAGTGAGACTCTGTCTCAAAAAAAAAAAAAAAAAAAAAACAATAAAAAACAATGTTTCTGTTTTCTGTCCACATTTCTCAGAGGAAAAATTAAAGTGATATTCCTTTGTTCATCCTACTCTCCACCTTACCAATTCTCTGTAGGTACACTGAATTCTTCACTGTTCTTTTTACATGTCAGGTGTCTTCTGCCTAAGAGCCTTTTCATTTATTGTTCCTTCTGTCTGGAATATCCTTTTTTAAATTTTGGCAGCTCTGACAATACTTAAATATCACTTTCTCTATGAAATGATTTAAATTGCTAATACCCCTCCCACTATTGTTAGCACAGCCATTTTCTTTTGCCCTGTTCTTTATTTTTTAAATAGCACTTAACACCTTCGACCATATTATATAATCTACTTCTTTCCCTAGAATGTAAACTCTGTGAACAGCTGTGAGGGCAGGAATTTTTGTTTGTTTGGTTCCTTGATGTGTCCTTAGTCCCTAGAACAGTGTCCAGCAAAAAGGATTTGATAAACGTTCATTGTTGAATGAAGATGCCTTAGACATTGTTTAAAAGAAGTATGTAGGGTATCTATATTTTTAATTATCTATAGCTTTATGAGATTCTTTCCTATATGGCTTTAACATTATTTTTGATTTACCCCCTTTTTTACTTTTGATAAAACTGTGTGTACCACTCCTTTCCCTGTAAGCTAATACTATTTTCAGTGAAAGCTGGAAATTGGTGACAGTTGCAATAGAATGCAAGTTTCATTTGTTGTGTGTCTGGTATGACTATTATCTGAGACCTTGTTAAGTTTCTTTTCTTTTCATTGCTATTTTCATAAGAAAGAGGCAAGGGAGAGCATAGTTAACTTAAACTGTTCTTTATTCTCTTATTATGGAAACTTAATATTATTTACCTTGAAATAAGGGCTTACCTTTTAATTTAAACCTGAGATATTTCCAACTCAGATTTCTCAGAATGTCTTTGAGTTATGATCTGAGCCACTGATGTTTGCACTTGTAATGCCTTGAATTTTGTATACCTTTGGAAAAAGAGGTTTTAGTTAAATGGATCCTGACCGTAGCCTTTGGTTCTCTGGCTCAAGTCTGTAATCTGTGACTTGCTTAGTTTCTGCTTAACCAAGTATCTTAAGACAGTTACTGTAATTGATGGATTATCACAATGATTGATAGTTTTTAGTCTTTTATTTTATCTCTGTGTGAAGAGTACCTGCATCATTCTTCAATTTTGGGTTGATAAAAGTTGGTCTTTAGTTGTGATTTTCAAGAGGTTGATTTAGGTAGTTAAGTTACACAGCTATAACCTCCAATTTTTCCATTTCTTATATTTTATTTTTTTGTAAGAGTTTCACTTTGTCACCCTGGGTAGAGTGCCTTGGTATCATAGCTCACAGGAACCTCAAACTCCTGGGCTCAAGTGATCCACTTGCCTCAGCCTCCTGAGTAGCTGGGACTACAGGCGCTGGCCACAATGCCTGGCTATTTTTTTAATTAATTAATTATTTTTTTGGGGGGGATATTGGGTTTCGCTATTGCTCAGGCTGGTCTTGAACTCATGAGCTTAAGCAGTCCACCCATCTCGGCCTCCCAGAGTGCTGAGATTACAGGCATAAGTTCCAATTTTTTAACAGAACAATTTCTGTTGACTGTGCTAGGTTGGCTTCGTGATATACTATAAATAGAAATCTGCCAGACGATCCATCTTTATAGAAATGACAATAGAGGCAACTTTTTCTGGCTATTAACTATGTGTTTTAATTTAAAAATTATAATATATCCTTATTTCTTGGTTAGCTTATTATAATTTTATTTTCTTGATTTCCTTAGGATATTAGCTGCAATGAGATTCAGGTCCTTCCCCAACAAATGGGAAAGTTACATTCACTCAGAGAGCTAAATATAAGAAGAAATAATCTTCATATTTTGCCAGATGGTAAGATATGCATTATTTTTATTCACATGAATAAGACATTAACTATGTAAAATTTAATTTAATTATTTTTCGTTTCTGAACAGAATTAGGAGATCTTCCCTTAGTCAAGCTGGATTTTTCTTGTAATAAAGTGACCGAAATTCCAGTTTGTTACAGGAAACTGCATCACTTACAAGTAATAATTTTGGATAACAATCCATTACAAGTACCACCAGCACAGGTTTGTAATAAAAATATGATATTTGTTTCTTCTCATTTTGTTCATGATTTTATCTGTTTCTTTATAATTTTGGATAACAATCCATTACAAGTACCACCAGCACAGGCTTGTAATAAAAATATGATACTTGTTTCTTCTCATTTTTGTTCGTGATTTTATCTGTTTGTGGTAAATTAAAAAGCACCTAAAATAGGAGTTGGTTTATTGTCTAGGTACTATTGTCTAAAGGAGTTTTCTGAGAAAAGACCTTTTCACTCCGGTAGGAGTTCTAGCTTATGCTCTAGAATAGCATTTGGAAAACCCAGATAACAACTTTCTGTTTGTTAACTGATAATTCTGGTTGTCAGTGTTATTTTAAAAAGATGGATTCTGATGTCTTTTCTATCTATTTCCTACTCAGTTGTGTATCTACTTAGGATTTGTTGTGGGATTGATTGGAGTATTATTGGTACTGAAAGATGGAACTTTAATACAAAGAATAACATTGAAGTGGAAAAGTCTCACTTTTAGTTAAGTGAGGATTAAATCCATGTGGAATCCACAAAAAAAGATAGAATTTTCAAAATGGAAAATAGATGGAACAGTGATAACTAGTGCCTCTACTTACACTGTACAAGAGTATCTGGCTGAGGAGCACATGGCAGTGAAATGGCACTCTACCTTCATGCTGTGTGTCCTAGTAGAGGATTTGCATACATCTGGAAGAAAGGTTGTCTTTTTCTTCCTACAAAAGTACATTCTACTCATTCCAGAGGGGATACATTTTCTAATTCAAATAAAGGCTGGCTGGAATCCTGGTAGTAGCTGCTTCAGCTGAATGGGAAAAGCTGAATGTGTCTGCTGTGGGAGAAGGCAATCATAAGGAAATAGATTTACTGCATCAAACATGGGAATGGCTTGGTGTTGGAGGAATCATATTACTATGAATATTGGGATTAAGGACTGAAAACATGATCGTTTGTGGAATGTCTAAGGCAGTGCTGTCCAAAGAACTTTCTGAATGGTGGAAATGTTCTATTAGCTGTGCTGTCCAGTACTATAGCCACTTGTTCATGTGGCTGTTGAATGCTTAGATATGGCTGGCGAGAATAAGGGAGCAAATTTTTAATTCAATTTTGATTTATGTAAATTTACATCATTATATATGACTAGTGGCTACCATATTAAATACCACAGTTCCAAGATTTATACCCTTGAATTCTTGCTCTTACCTCCACAGCCACATGGTTACCCTTTACTTAATTCAGCAAAAGCCTGCAATTTACTCTAAGTAGTAGGTAGATCCTTAGATTATTTCCTTTAGCTCAGTGGCCAAATGGCTCACTCCTTACCTCAGCAGAAGACTGATGTTTACTCTTTAGAAATGGGCTGG
Source organism: Nycticebus coucang (assembly GCF_027406575.1). Classification (NCBI taxonomy): domain Eukaryota; kingdom Metazoa; phylum Chordata; class Mammalia; order Primates; family Lorisidae; genus Nycticebus; species Nycticebus coucang. The sequence continues at coordinate 124,731,340 of NC_069804.1, forward strand.
GAGGGGGAAGGAGTAGATGGGTGAAAACCTACCCTAACGGGTACAGTGGATACTATCTAGGTGACAGGCACACTTATAACCCTGACTTAAGATTACAAAAGTAATTGATATAACAAAAAAAATTGTACCCTCATAATATATATATATTTTTTGAGACTGAGCCTCAAGCTGTCGCCCTGGGTAGTGTGCCGTGGCTTCACAGCTCACAGCAACCTCCAATTCCTGGGCTCAAGAGATTCTCCTGCCTCTGCCTCCCAAGTATCTGGGATTACAGGCATCCGCCACAATGCCTGGCTATTTTTTTTGGTTGCAGCCATCATTGTTTGACTGGTCCAGGCTGGATTCGAACCTGCCAGCTCAGGTGTATGTGGCTGGCGCCTTAGCTGCTTGAGCTACAGGTGCTGAGCCTCCTCATAATATTTTGAATTAAAAAATAAGAAATGGGGAAAGGACTTGAATAGACATTTTTCAAAGAAGACATGAAATGACCGATGGCTATTTGAAAAGATGTTCAACATCACTAATTGTCAAGGAAATATAAATCAAAGCCATGATGAAATATCACTTCATACCTGTTAGGATGGCTAGTATCAACAAGTCAAGATAACAAGTGTTGATGAGGATGTAGAGAAGAGAGAACCCTTGTACAGTATTGGTGGAAATGTAAAATGGTATCACTATTAAGGAAAATGGTATGGAGCTTCCCCCAAAAATTAAAAATAGAAAATATGATCTTGAAATCCTATTTATGGTCATATATTTATGGTCATATTTATGGTCAAAATGTTTTTCCTGTTTTCTCAGTACAGAATACTTCTCTAGTCACCAGCACATACTGGGATTTCTTCTTACCACAGAGTAATTCCCCAGCAGACACTGACTGGGTGTCCAATTCAGTTCTGACATTTACCTAAAGATGGCTTTAAATCCCATAGGTTAAGGGCTCCATCCCACAAGATTGCTCACCTCTTCTTCTGATTGACTAGCTATAAATCCAGCTTTCTATGATCTCCTCCTCAGCTTCAATTAATTTGCTAGAATGGTTTACAGAACTCAGGGAAACACTTTATTTACTATTGCCAACTTATTACAAAGGATATTTCCAAGGATATGAATGAATAGCCAGATGGAAGGAATGCATAGTCTTAGGTGTGTGAGAAGAAATGTGAATTGTAGAGCTAAAAAGAGTATGATCCTTTTCCTCCCATCATAAAGGTCGTGGACAATTCCCTTATGTCAAAAGAAAGGTATAGAAGAGAAAAAGCAAAGCAAATTGATTTGCTTATAGTTTTTTTTTTTTTTTTAAGAGACAGTATCTTTTTATTGCTGTGGTGTCACACAGCTCACAGCAACCTCCAACTCCTGGGCTTAGGCAATTCTCTTGCCTCAGCCTCCCGAGTAGCTGGGACTACAGGTGCCTGCCACAACACCCGGCTATTTTTCTGTTGCAGTTTGGCCGGAGCTGGGTTTTGAACCAACCACCCTCAGTATATGGGGCTGGCGCCCTACCCAGTGAGCCACAGGCACCGCCCTTGCTCATAGCTTTATATGACACAGGAATCTTCTGAAAGAAGATCAAAAGATACAGAAAAGCTACCTGATTTTACGCTTAGATTTGATGAAGCAGGGGCAGCTGTGTGGAGAAACCTAGCAAGGCCTCTTGATCTCTGTTGTAGCATTTATTCCTTCTGGGTGTGGGGTAGAACCTCTCTGGAATGAGGATCTTAATTTCTTAATGGCTAGCTGTTAGAAAGGTGGGGGAAAGTTAGAGTAACATTTTTGGGCTTTGTGTCTGGCTTTGAGGAAAAGGGGTTCCAGTTTCCTCTATGACTGGCCTTGGGGAAGAGAGATTCTAGTTTCTATACTTTGCTTCTAGTGAGGATGAGGGCATGAGATGGTTAGAGAGAAACTTTGCTTCTGAGGCTACTTCTGTGGCCTTCATTTTGGGTACTGTTTTCTGAACTCCAGCAGAAGCTTCTGTGCCCTCCCTTAGTATGACACCCTCACGTTCATATGTTTAGCAGTCTGTAAGCTCTCTGAACTCAGTACTTTTGTATTCTTAAGGAGGCTTCATTGCATAGGCACGGTTACATCATTGGCCATTGGTGATCCAGAAGTGAAGGGGGGAATAAGGTTGAAAGTTCCAACTCTCTACTCATGTAGTTAGTTCTCCTAGCTACCAAACCTCTATCCAGTGGCTATTTAGGACCTCCTAGCCACCAGTTATCTCAGTAGCATACAAAAGGATACTTATAAGAGATTCCATTAAGTGTTTTAGGAGCTATGTGCCAGGAAGTGGGAACAAGACCAAATAATCCTTAATATAAATTGCAATATCCAAAGGAAATAAAATCACCATCTCAAAGAGATGATATCTATACTTTTATGTTTATTGCAGCATTATTTACCGTAGCCAAGTTGTGGCAACTACCTAAGTGTCATCAACAGATGAATGGATAAAGAAAATGTGATGTGTGTATATGTATGTAGAGTAGAATCTCTATAGTTGACCATCTCCTTGCCTCCTTAAGTTGACTTAATTTTCATAGACTGGACATGTACCACATGTACATATCAGTATAGTAGGACTAATTCCTTATGTTGATCACCTCCATATGTTGACTAGTTTGTTACAGTCCCTCAGGCAGTCAAATTAGCAGAGGAGGTTCTACTGTATATAAGTATGTAAAATGGAATACTGTTCAACCTTGAAAAAGGAAATCCTAACATTTGCAACAACATGGATGAACCTTGAGGACATTATGCTAAGTGAAATAAGCCAGGCATAGAAAGACAAATACTGTATAATCTCACTTATATGTGGAATCTTTTTTTTTTTAAAGCAAGTTGAACTCATACTGATAGAGGATAAAATGGTGGTAACCAGGAGTTGGGGGATTGAGAGAATAAAGGAGAAATTGGTCAAATCATCCTTCAGTTATAAGTATTGGAGACCTAATGAATAATACTGCATTATATACTTGTACACAATGTAACTATGTGAGGTGATGGGCATGTTAACTTGGTTTGATTGGGGTAATCATATCACATTGTATAATACAGTTGACCCTTGAACAACATGGGGAATTAAGGATACCTCTACCACACAGTCAAAAATCTACATATGACTTTTGATTCCCCCTAAACATAATTACTAATACCCTATTGTTGACTGGAAGCCTTGGCCATAACACTAATAGTTGATTAACACATATGTTATATGTTATGTATATTATATACTATATTTTTATAATAAAATACGCCAGAGAAACGAAATGTTACTAAGAAAATCAAAAGGAAAAGAAAATATATTTATCATTCAGTAAGTGGCAGTGGATCATCACAAGGTTTTCATCCTTGTCATCTTTGAACGACAAAGTGGTGGCACAGCAGATGTTCAGGCCAGGTTTATTGAAAGGGGAGGGTAACCTGCCAGGTGGTGTCTGTGCCAAGGAGCAGTTAGAGACTCCTTTTATATGGGGCTTTAGGAGGTGGGCTAATTCCGTAGCTTGCCTGAAAAGTTAGGGTCCTTTGTCATGAACTTCTGGGGATCTTACTCTTACTCAGGCTGGTCTTGAACCCATGCTTCCTTTTAGGATTTTTATGGATTTGTGTCTTAAATTTAAATCTTTTATCCAGCCTGGGCATGGTGGCTCATACCTGTAATCATAGCACTCTGGGAGGCTGAGGCAGGTGGATTGATTGAACTCTAGGAGTTCAAGACCAGCCTGAGCAAGAGCGAGACCTTATCCCTTCTAAAAATAGAAAAATTAGCCACATGTTGTGGTGGGTACCTGTAGTCCCAGCTACTCGGGAGGCTGAGGCAGGAGGATCCCTTGAGTCCAAGAGTTTGAGGTTGCGGTGAGCTATGGTGATGCCACAGCACTCTACCCAGGAAGACAGAGCGAGACTCTAAGAAAAAAAGAAAAGTAAAAAAGCGGAATTCTTCATGTCCAAGATTGGCAAATTCATAGTCCTAGTGAACTGGCAATCAGTTTGGAATAGGGAAGATATTTCTCAACAAAGTAAGAGGAAAGAAGATAAGAGACTTGATTTGTTTGTCTATATGGAGAGGTGTTTTACAGTTCTGTCAGAGGGTAAAGAATGAATTAATAATAGGCATATAGAAACTTCTCTGAAGAAGACAGGCGCGCGGCCTTCAGACATATGAAAAAATGCTCATCATCTTTAGTCATCAGAGAAATGCAAATCAAAACTACTTTGAGATATCATCTGACTCCAGTGAGACTAGCCTATATAATAAAATGCCAAGACCAGAGATGTTGGCGCGGATGTGGAGCAAAGGGAACACTTTTGCACTGCTGGTGGGAATGCAAATTAATACATTCCTTTTGGAAAGAGATATGGAGAACACTTAGGGATCTAAAAATAGATCTGCCATTCAATCCTGTAATCCCTCTACTGGGCATATACCCAGAAGACCAAAAATCACATCATAACAAAGATATTTGTACCAGAATGTTTATTGCAGCCCAATTCATAATTGCTAAGTCATGGAAAAAGCCCAAGTGCCCATCAATCCACGAATGGATTAATAAATAGTGGTATATGTACACCATGGAATACTATGCAGCCTTGAAGAAAGATGGAGACTTTACCTCTTTCATGTTTACATGGATGGAGCTGGAACATATTCTTTTTAGTAAAGTATCTCAAGAATGGAAGAAAAAGTACCCAATGTACTCAGCCCTACTATGAAACCAATTTAGGGTTTTCACATGAAAGCTATAACCCAGTTACAACCTAAGAATAGGGGGAAGGGGAAAAGGGATGGGAGGGAGGAGGGAGGTGGGTAGAGGGAAGGGGATTGGTGGGATTACACCTGCGGTGCATCTTACAAGGGTATATGTGAAACTTGGTAAATGTGGAATGTAAGTTTCTTGGCACAGTAACTGAGAGAATGCCAGGAAGGCTATGTTAACCAGTGTGATGAAAGTGTGTCAAACGGTCTGTGAAGCTAGTGAATGATGCCCCATGATCATATCAATGTACACAGCTATGATTTAATAAAAAAATTATTCAAAGGCAAAAAGGAGGCTGTTGATCACTTAAGGAAAACAAAAAAATATATGTATAGGAGAGAGGAAGTATAATTCTACTGCTCTATGGGGTTCATCTGCGAATATTTTCTTGATCATAGTAATATAAATATTGGATTTTGATTTAGTGAAAAATTGTTGTATAGTTATAGTAATAGCATGGATTTATATAGTACGTACTGCACTCCAGGCATGTTGGAAATGGTTAACATGAACTCATTTAATTCTGATATCAACACTATAAAACATACACTGTCATTATCCTCATTTTATATATGAGGAAAAAGAGGCATAGAAGTTAAATTACTTGTTTGAGGTCACATGACTAGCATGCGGCAGAGCCAGGATTCAAACCAAGTCAGTGGGATTCCAGAGTCCATGCTCTAACCACTAAGTTACGCTTCTGAAAAGAGAAGTATGTTTATGTGAACTGATGGGGGCTGTGGAGGTGGGGAGGGGTAGTCCTGGTGTTGTTAGTGATATGAGATAGTGGTAATGGTAATAAAAAAAATTTAAGTCGTCATCTTCCTTAGTGAGACCCTAATAAAGATTATACATTTGAATAATTAAAAACAATAGCAGTAGAAGCATGTTATTTATAAATATAAGGGTAAATACCAGAAAGCCAAATAAAAAAATTAGAAATTGAGTTGTGGAGATTAAAAGAAGTAGAATGGGGGGTTATTTTTTAATCAGCTTTGTTATTCTGTTTGATTTTTTGTTTGTATATGAATTACTATGATAAAAATAAAAGATAAAATTAACAAAAGAATATAATTCTCCAGCACTTAATTTGGTAATGAAAGATACATTGTTCCTTAATTTGGACAGATAGGATAGTATTTAGCAGTTTAATTGGTAATAAATATGTTTATTTTCTAATAATGCAAACATTTTTATTTTCATTTTAAATGAAATTTTTCATTTATCAGGCCAGACCTAGTAATTAATTACTTAAGCAACATTCTTCCTTTTCATTTGTAGTGATAATTGCTTTTTTATGTAGGTTTCTTACTGTTTCCTTTGTGACTTAATTTTTGCATGTGAAGTAAGGTTAGGTGAACTCATAAAGCAAAACATTTCTTATTAGAATTTTGAGAAATATTGCATGTCACTCATAGTGACTGTAATTAACCTTTATAAAGCTGACTTACAGTTTGTTTTCTTCTCATTTTCCATTGTTTTTATACAGAATACCTTCTTCATATAATATTTTAAACCTCAATATTGTTTTTCTCCATGGCCAATGAAAGAATTTTCTCAAGATATTATCCTAGTGAGTTGACTATTTTCCATTTAAAAAAAAAATTCAGGTGACTGTGAGGGTATAAACAATTTGGTTACAATGTTTGTGTTTGCTAGGTAAAGTCCCTGTTGTAGTTGTGCCCCTAACCTAGGAGGTGTGCCATATACCCTTACATTGTGTCCATTAGGTGAGAGCACACCAGTCCTGCCCCTTCCCCCTTCCCCCTCTCTTCTTCCCCCAATTTGAATTAAATTGAGTTTTTCTCTTTTTTTGCTGTTTTTTTTTTTTTTTTTTCTTTTTGCCAGAGCCAGGTTTGAAACCGCCACCTTCAGCATATGCGGCTGGCGCCCTACTCCTTTTGAGCCACAGGCGCCGCCCTGAGTTTTTCTCTTGTGTGAATGTTTTGAATACATCAAATACTTGCTTTTCCATTTTTGTAATACATTACTAAGAAGGTTCTTTTACTCCATCCAGGGTAATAAAAAAGATGTAAAGTGTCCATCTTTTTATAGCTAAATAGTATTCTGTGGCATACATATACCATAGGTTGTTAATCCATTCATGGGTTTATGGGCACTTGGGTTGATTCTACATCTTGGTGATTGTAAATTGAGCTGTAATAACCAATGTAATGCAAATGTCCTTATGATAAAATGCCTTTTTTTCTCCTGGGTAGACACCAAGTAATGGGATTGCAGAATCAAATGGAAGGTCTATTTTGAGTTCTTTAAGGATTCTCCATACTTCTATCCAAGGAGGCTGTATTAGTTTCAGTGCCACCAAAAGCATAAAAAGTGTTCCTTTCTCTCCACACCCATGCCAGTATCTGCAACTTTGGAACTTTGTGATGTGGGCTGGCCTCACTGAAGTTAGGTGATATCTCAGGGTGCTTTTGATTTGAATTTCTCTGATGATTAGGGATGATGAACATTTTTTCATGTTTGTTGGCCATTTGTCTTAATTCTTCAGAAAAAGTTCTGTTCAAGTCTCTTGCCCCGTGATAGAGGGGTTGTTTGCTTTTTTTTGTTGATTAATTTGCATTCTCTGTAGATTCTAGTTAACCACCCCTTTGTGATATTTATGACATGCAAATATCTTTTCCCATTCTGAAGGTTATCTGTCTGCTTTAATTTTCTTGTCCTTAGCTGTGCAGAAGCTTTTCTCTTAAATAAGTCCCATTTATTTATTTTTGTTGTTGTTGCCATTGTTGATGCAGTCTTCTTCATGAAATATTTCCCCAGCCTGATATCACCTAGAGTTTTTGCTATGTTTTCTTCCAGGATTTTTATTATTTGGGGTTTTACATTTAAATCTTTTATCCAGGCTGGGTGTGGTGGCTTGGCCTGTTATTCTAGCACTCTGGGAGGCTGAGGTGGATAGATTGCTTGAGTTTAGGATTTGGAGACTACCCTGAGCAAGAGCCAGACTCTCTCTACTAAAGAAATAGAAAAACTAGCTGAGTGTGGTATCAGACACATGTAGTCCTAGCTATGCAGGAGGCCGAGGCAAGAGGACTGCTTGAGCTCATGAGTTTGAGGTCATGAGCTATGATGACGCCACAACTCTCTACCCAGGGTAATGGAATGAGACTGTCTCAAAAAAAAAAAAAAAAAAAAAGTCTTTGATCCTTAAGTGCTGAGAGGTGCCTGTTCAGTTTCAATCGCTTTCTCCCAGTACCATGTATTGAATTCTTTTTGGAATTCCTTTGGATTCTTTTCCCCAGTGTATGCTTTTATCTGGTTTATTGAAGATTGGATAGTGATAAGAGGCTTGTTTCATCTCTGGGTTTTCTACCCTGTTCCACATGTCTATGTCTCTGTTTTCATGCTAGTATAATGCTGTTTTGATCACTGTGGACTTTTAGTATATAACTTGAAGTCTTACATAGTGATGACTCCGGATTTGTTTTTATTTCTAAGAATTGCCTTGGGGATAAGGGGGCCTTTCTGGTTCCATACAAGATGAAAAACTATTTTTTTCGGCTCGGCACTCACAGCAAAGCAGTTACAGAACCAGCCACATACACCATGGGTGGCAGGTTCGAACCTGACCGGTGCCAGCTAAACAACTGCAACAAAAAAATAGCCTGGCATTGTGGCAAGCGCCTGTAGTCCCAGCTACTTGGGAGGCTGAGGCAAGAGAATCACTGAAGCCCAAGAGTTTGAGGTTGCTATGAGCTGTGACGCTACAGCACACTACTGTGGGTGACACAGTGAGACTCTGTCTCCAAAAAACAAAAAAAATATTTTTTCGAGTTCTTCAAAGTATGATGTTGGCATTTTAATAGGGTTTGTGTTAAATCTGTAGATTGCATTGAGTAGCATAGACTTTTTTTTTTTTTTTTTTTTTGTAGAGACAGAGTCTCACTGTACCGCCCTTGGGTAGAGTGCCGTGGCGTTACACGGCTCACAGCAACCTCTAACTCTTGGGCTTACGCGATTTTCTTGCCTCAGCCTCCCAAGCAGCTGGGACTACAGGCGCCCGCCACAACGCCCGGCTATTTTTTTGTTGCAGTTTGGCCGGGGCTGGGTTTGAACCCGCCACCCTCGGCATATGGGGCCAGCACCCTACTCACTGTGAGCCACAGGCGCCGCCGAGTAGCATAGACATTTTAACAGTGTTGTTTCTTTCCATCCAAGAGGATGATACATTCTTCCATTTGTCTACTGCTATTCCGCCCCCCTGCCCAGGGTTTCATAATTCTCTCTGTAGAGATCCTCACCTCCTTTGTTAGATATTTGATTTTCTTTCTTTCTTTTTTTTTTTTTTTCAGTTTCTTGCTGGGGCTGGGTTTGAACCTGCCACCTCTGGCATATGGGACAGGCGCCCTACTCCTTTGAGTCACAGGTGCTGCCCCCAGGTATTTGATTTTCTTTGAGGTTCCTTTGAAGGGCATTGTCTTTCTTTTCTTTCTTTCTTTCTCTCTCTCTCTCTCTCTCTCTCTCTCTCCCCCTCTCTCTCTCCCCCCCCCCCTCTCTCTCTCACTCTCTCTCTCTCTCCTTTTCTTTTCTTTTCTTTCTTTCGTTCTTCTTTTTGTTTTTTTGAGACTTAGTCTCAGTCGGTCACTCTGGGTAGAGTATCATGGTGTTATAGCTCACAGCAACCTCAAACTCCTGGGCTCAAGTGATCCTCTTGTTTCAGCCTCCCAAGTAGCTGGGATTACAGGGTACTGACTACAAAGCCTAGCTAGTTTTTCTATTTTTAGTAGAGTTTGTGTCTTTCTCTTGCTCAGGCTGGTCTGGAACTCCTGAACTTAAGCTATCTACCTGCCTCAGCCTCCCAAAGTGCTAGGATTACAGGGTTGAGCCACTATGCCCAGCTGGGTATTGTGTTCTTGCTTTGATTCTCAGCTTGATTGTTATTGGTGTATACAAAGGCTAGTGATTTGTGGACATTGATTGTATACCTAGTGACATTAGTGGATATAGTGATCACTTACAGAAGTCTTGTGGTTGAGTCTCAGGGGTTTTCTAAGTAAAAGATCATACCATCAGCAAAGAAGAAGTTTTTTTTAATGATTTTTTTATTAATAAATCATAGCTGTGTACATTAATGTGATCATGGGGCACCATACATTGGTTTTATAGACTGTTTGGCACATTTTCATCACACTGGTTAACACAGCTTTCCTGGCATTTTCTTAGATATTGGGTTTAAGACATTTATATTCTACATTTACTAAGTTTCACATGTACCCTTGGAAGATGCACCGCAGGTGTAGTCCCACCAATCACGCTCCTTCTGCCCATCCACCCCTCCCTCTCCCCCTTACCCATATTCTTTTTTTAAATTAAATTTTATTTTTTTATTATTAAATCATAGCTGAGTACATTAATGCGATCATGGGGCACCATACGCTGGATTTATAGACCGTTTGACACATGTTCATCACACTGGTTAACAGCCTTCCTGGCATTTTCTTAGTTATTGTGTTAAGACATTTACATTCTACATTTACTAAGTTTCACATATACCCTTGTAAGATGCACTGCAGGGGTAATCCCACCAATCACCCTACCTCTGCCCCCCCTTCCCCCTTTCCTCTGTTCTTAGGTTATAACTGGGTTACAGCTTTCATGTGAAAGACATAAATTAGTTTCATAGTAGGGCTGAGTACATTGGATACTTTTTCTTCCATTCTGGAGATACTTTACTAAGAAGAATATGTTCCAGCTCCATCCATGTAAACATGAAAGAGGTAAAGTCTCCATCTTTCTTTAAGGCTGCATAATATTCCATGGTGTACATATACCACAATTTATTAATCCATTCGTGGATCAATGGGCACTTGGGCTTTTTCCATGAATTAGCAATTGTGAATTGGGCCGCAATAAACATTCTGGTACAAATATCTTTGTTATAATGTGATTTTTGTTCTTCTGGGTATATACCTACCCCGTTTTCCCGAAAATAAGACACCCTCCAAAAATAAGACCTACTTACAGGAACATAAGATGTCTCCTGAAAATAAGACCTAGCGCATCTTTGGGAGCACACCTTAAAATAAGACACTGTCTTATTTTCAGGGAAACAGGGTAGTAGAGGAATTATAGGATTGAATGGCAGATCTATTTTCAGATCTCTAAGTGTCCTCCAAACATCTTTCCAAAAGGAATGTATTAATTTGCATTCCTACCAGTAGAATGTATTAATTTGCATTCCTACCACATCCACACCAAAAACTCTGGTCTTGGGATTTTGTGATATGGGCTAATCTTACTGGAGTTAGATGGTATCTCAAGGTAGTTTTGATTTGCATTTCTCTGATGATTAAGGATGATGAGCATTTTTTTCATATGTCTGTAGGCCGTGTGCATGTCTTCTTCAGAGAAATTTCTCTTCAAGTCCCTTGCCCAACCTGCAATAGGATCACTTTTTCTTTTCTTGCTTATACATTTGAGTTCTCTGTGGATTCTGGTTATTGAATCTTTGTCGGAAACATAACCTGCAAATATCTTCTCCCATCCTGAGGGTTGTTTGCTTGCTTTACTTACTGTGTCCTTGGCTGTGCAGAAGCTTTTTAGTTTGATCAGGTCCAAGTAATGTCTTTTTGAAGCTGCTTCAATTGCCTGGGGGGTCCTCCTCATAAAATACTCGCCCAAACCGATTTCTTCAAGGGTTTTCCCTGCACTCTCTTCTAGTATTTTTATAGTTTCATGTCTTAAGTTTAAATCTTTTAACCAGTGAGAGTCTATCTTAGTTAATGGTGGAAGGTGTGGGTCCAGTTTCAGTCTTCTACCAGTTGCCAGTCAGTTCACCCAGCAACATTTGTTAAATAGGGAATCTTTTCCCCACTGAACGTTTTTAAATGGCTTGTCAAAGATCAAATAATGGTATGTAGCTGGATTCATCTCTTGGTTCTCCATTCTGTTTCAGACATCTACTTCTCTGTTTTTGTGCCAGTAAAATGCTGTTTTGATCACTATTGATTTATAGTGTAGTCTGAGGTCTTGTAGCATGATTTCATCCTACTTTATTTTTTATTTCTGAGTAATGTCTTGGCTATTTGAGGTTTTTTCTGATTCCATATAAAACGAAGTATTGTTTTTTCAAGATCTTAAAGTATGACAGTGGAGCTTTAATAGGGATTGTGTTAAAATTATATATTGCTTTGGGTAGTATGGACATTTTAATGATGTTGATTCTTCCGAGCCATGAGCATGGTATGTTTTTCCATTTGTTAACATTTTCAGCTATTTCTTTTCTTAGAGATTCATAGTTGTCTTTATAGAGATATTTTATGTCCTTTGTTAGATAAACTCCCAAATATTTCATCTTCTTTGGCACTACTGTGAATGGGAAGAGTCCTTAACTGTTTTTTCAGCTTGACTATTGTTGGTATATATAAAGGCTACCGATTTATGAATGTTGATTTTGTAACCTGAGACACTGCTGTATTTCTTGATCACTTCTAAGAGTTTTGTAGTAGAATTTTTGGTGTTTTCCAGATATACAATCATATCATCTGCGAAGAGCGAACGTTTGATCTCTTCTGACCCTATATGGATACCCTTGATTGCCTTTTCTTCCCCAGTTGTGATGGCTAAACCTTCCATTACTATGTTAAAGAGCAGTGGAGACAATGGGCAGCCTTGTCTGGTTCCTAATCTGAGTGGAAATGATTTCAGTTTAACTCCATTCAGTACGATATTGGCTGTGGGTTTGCTGTAGATGGTGTCTATCAGTTTAAGAAATTTCCTTTCTATACCAATTTTCTTAAGTGTTCTGATCATGAAGGGATGCTGGATATTATCAAAAGCTTTTTCTGCATCAATTGAGAGAATCATATGGTCTTAGTTTTTTAATTTGTTTATATGCTGACTTATACTTACAGATTTTCGTTTATTGAACCAGCCTTGGGACCCGGGGATAAAACTGACTTGGTCATGATGTATGATTTTTTTGATGTGTTGCTGGATTCTCTTTGTTAGGATCTTTTTGAATATTTTTGCATCTATATTCATTAGTGATATTGGTCTATAATTTTCTTTTCTTGTTGGGTCTTTTCCTGGTTAGGGGATCAGGGTGGTGTTTGCTTCATAGAACTTGTTGGGTAGTCTTCCTTCTTTTTCTACATTTTAGAACAGGCTGAGTAATATAGGTACTAGTTCCTCTTTAAAGGTTTGGTAGAATTCTGATGTGAAGCCATCTGGTCCCGGGCTTTTTTGTAGGGAGATTTTGTATGGTTGATGCTATTTCAGAACTTGATATTGGCCTGTTCAGTATTTCCACTTGATTCTGGTTAAGTCTTTGAAGGTGACCTTACTCCAAGTATTGGTCAATTTCTTTCAGATTTTCATATTTTTGAGATTAAAGTTTCTTGTAATATTCATTAAGGATTTTTTGAATTTCTTAGGAGTCTGTCGTTATTTTGTCTTTGTCATTTCTGATTGATGAGATTAGAGATTTTACTCTTTTTTCTGGTTGGGTTAGCCAAAGGTTTATCTATTTTATTGACATTTTCATAAAACCATTTTTGATACATTGATCTGTTGGATAATTCTTTTGTTTTCAATTTCATTTAATTCTGCTCTAATTTTGGTTATTTCTTTTCTTCTAGTGGGTTTTGGGGTTGGAATGTTCTTCCTTTTCCAGTTGCTTGAGATGTCCCATTAAGTTGATAACTTCCTCCCTTTCCGTTCTCTTGAGGAAGGCTTGCAGTGCTATAAATTTCCCTCTTAGGACTGCCTTTGGGGTATCCCAGAGGTTCTGATAATTCGTGTCTTCATTGTTGTTTTGTTCCAAAAATTTGGTGATTTCCTTCTTAATCTCATGTCTGACCCAGCTATCATTCAGCATAAGGTTATTTAACTTCCATGTTATTGTATGAGTACGCAGCTTCCTGTTGTTACTGAGTTCAACTTTTATTCCATGGTGGTCTGAGAAGATGCAAGGAATAATTTCTGTTCCTTTAAATTTACTGAGGTTAGACATGTGACGTAAGATGTGATGGATTTTGGAGTATGTTCCCTGGGCTGATGAGAAGTATGTGTATTTAGTTTTATTGGAATGAAATGTTGTGTAGATGTCGGCTAAATCCAAATGTTGGATGGTTAGGTTTAAATCCAAAATTTCTTTGCTCAGCTTCTTATTGGAGGATCTATCCAACACTGCCAAAGGAGTGTTGAAATCTCCCACTATTATGGAGCTGGAGGAAATCAAGTTGCTCATGTCTGGTAGAGTTTCTCTTATAAATTGAGGCGCATTCTGGTTGGGTGCTTATATATTAATAATTGAAATCTTATCATATTGAGTATTACCCTTAACAGATATGAAGTGACCATTCTTTTTTTATCGTTGGGGATTCATTGAGGGTACAATAAGCCAGGTTACACTGATTGCAATTGTTTGGTAAAGTCCGTCTTGCAATCATGTCTTGCCCCCATAAAGTGTGACACACACCAAGGCCCCACCCCCCCTCCCTCCTTCCATCTTTCTGTTTTGCCCCCCATAACCATAATTGTCATTAATTGTCCTCATATCAAAATTGAGTACATAGGATTCATGCTTCTCCATTCTTGTGATGCTTTACTAGGAATAATGTCTTCCATGTCCATCCAGGTTAATACGAAGGATGTAAAGTCTCCATTGTTTTTAATGGCTGAATAGTATTCCATGGTATACATATACCACAGCTTGTTAATCCATTCCTGGGTTGGTGGGCATTTAGGCTGTTTCCACATTTTGGCGATTGTAAATTGAGCTGCAATAAACAGTCTAGTACAAGTGTCCTTATGATAAAAGGATTTCTTTCCTTCTGGGTAGATGCCCAGTAATGGGATTGCAGGGTCAAATGGGAGGTCTAGCTTGAGTGCTTTGAGGTTTCTCCATACTTCCTTCCAGAAAGGTTGTACTAGTTTGCAGTCCCACCAGCAGTGTAAAAGTGTTCCCTTCTCTCCACATCCACGCCAGCATCTGCAGTTTTGAGATTTTGAGATGTTGGCCATTCTCACTGGGGTTAGATGATATCTCAGGGTTGTTTTGATTTGCATTTCTCTAATATATAGAGATGATGAACATTTTTTCATGTGTTTGTTAGCCATTCGTCTATCGTCTTTAGAGAAAGTTCTATTCATGTCTCTTGCCCGTTGATATATGGGATTGTTGGCTTTTTTCATGTGGATTAATTTGAGTTCTCTATAGATCCTAGTTATCAAGCTTTTGTCTGATTGAAAATATACAAATATCCTTTCCCACTGTGTAGGTTGTCTCTTTGCTTTGGTTATTGTCTCCTTAGCTGTACAGAAGCTTTTCAGTTTAATGAAGTCCCATTTGTTTATTTTTGTTGTTGTTGCAATTGCCATGGCAGTCTTCTTCATGAAGTCTTTCCCCAGGCCAGTAACTTCCAGTGTTTTTCCTATGCTTTCCTTCAGGATTTTTATTGTTTCATGCCTTAAATTTAAGTCCTTTATCCATCTTGAATCAATTTTTATGAGTGGGGAAAGGTGTGGGTCCAGTTTCAGTCTTTTACATGTAGACATCCAGTTCTCCCAACACCATTTATTGAATAGGGAGTCTTTCCCCCAAGGTATGTTCTTGTTTGGTTTATCAAAGATTAGGTGGTTGTAAAATGTTAGTTTCATTTCTTGGTATTCAATTGGATTCCAAGTGTCTATGTCTCTGTTTTTGTGCCAGTACCATGCTGTCTTGAGCACTATGGCTTTGTAGTACAGACTAAAATCTGGTATGCTGATGCTCCCAGCTTTATTTTTGTTAGAGAGAACTGCCTGAGCTCTACGGGTTTTTTTCCGGTTCCATACAAAATGCAGAATCATTTTTTCCAAATCTTGAAAGTACGATGTTGGTATTTTGATAGGAATGGCATTGAATAGGTAGATTGCTTTGGGAAGTATAGACATTTTAACAATGTTGATTCTTCCCATCCATGAGCATGGTATGTTCTTCCATTTGTTAATATCCTCTGCTATTTCCTTTCTGAGGATTTCATAGTTTTCTTTATAGGGGTCCTTCACCTCCTTCATTAGGTATATTCCTAGGTATTTCATTTTCTTTGAAACTATGGTGAAGGGAGTTGTGTCCTTAATTAGCTTCTCATCTTGACTGTTATTGGTGTACACAAACGCTAATGACTTGTGGACATTGATTTTATATCCTGAAACATTACTGTATTTTTTGATGACTTCTAGGAGTCTTGTGGTTGAGTCTTCGGGGTTCTCTAAGTATAAGATCATGTCGTCAGCAAAGGGGGAGAGTTTGACCTCCTCTGTTCCCATTTGGATTCCCTTTATTTCCTTATCTTCCCTAATTGTATTGGCTAGAATTTCCAGCACTATGTTGAATAGTAAAGGTGACAGAGGACAACCTTGTCTGGTTCCAGTTCTAAGAGGAAAAGCTTTGAGTTTTACTCCATTCAGTAAAATATTGGCTGTGGGTTTGTCATAGATAGCTTCAATCAGTTTTAGAAATGTGCCACCTATGCCTATACTCTTCAGTGTTCTAATTAGAAAAGGATGCTGGATTTTATCAAATGCTTTTTCTGCATCTATTGAGAGGATCATGTGATCTTTATTTCTTTATTTATTTTGTGGATAACATTTATGGACTTGCGTATGTTAAACCAGCCTTGCATCCCTGGGATGCAGCCTACTTGATCATGATGAATGACTTTTTTGATGATAAGCTGTAATCTATTGGCTAGGATTTTGTTGAGAATTTTTGCATCTATATTCATGAGTCAGATTGGTCTGAAATTGTCCTTTTTGTTTGGGTCTTTTCCTGGTTTTGGTATCAGGGTGATGTTTGCTTCATAGAATGTGTTGGGGATGATTCCTTCTTCCTCAATTTTTTGGAATAATTTCTGCAGTACAGGAATAAGCTCTTCCTTGAAGGTTTGATAGAATTCTGGAGTGAAGCCATCTGGACCAGGGCATTTTTTGGTTGGAAGATTTTTTATTGTTTCTTTGATCTCAGTGCTTGAAATTGGTCTGTTCAGGAGCTCTGTTTCTTCCTGGCTAAGTCTAGGGAGACGGTTTGATTCCAAATATTGATCCATTTGTTTCACATTGTCAAATTTCTGGGCATAGAGTTTCTGGTAGTATTCAGAGATGATCTCTTGTATCTCTGTGGGATCAGTTGATATTTCCCCTTTATCATTTCTGATTGAGGTTACTAGAGATTTTAATTTTCTATTCCTCGTTAGTCTGGCCAATGGTTTATCTATTTCATTTATTTTTTCAAAAATCCAACTCCTTGTTTCATTAATTTTCTGAATGATTCTTTTGTTTTCAATTTCATTGATCTCTGATTTGATTTTGGATATTTCTTTTCTTCTACTGAGTTTAGGCTTACGTTGTTCTTCTTTTTCCAATTCCATATGATCTCTTGTGAGATTGTTAATGTGCTCTCTTTCTGTTTTTCAAACGTAGGCATCTAAAGCGATGAATTTTCTTCTCAACTGCTTTTGCAGTATCCCACAGGTTTTGGTAGCTTGTGTCTTCATTGTTGTTATGCTCAAGGAAGTTACTGATTTCCTGTTTTATTTCTTCCTGCACCCATCTGTTACTCAACAGAAGATTGTTTAATTTCCATGTCTTTCGGTGGGGTTGAGCATTTTTGTTAGAGTTGAGTTCACCTTTAGTGCCTTATGGTCTGAGAAGATACAAGGTAAAATATCAATTCTTTTGATTATGTTGATATTTGTTTTGTGTCCCAGGATATGATCAATTTTGGAGAATGTTTCATGGGGTGATGAGAAGTATGTATATTCTTTATCTTTGGGATGGAGTGTTCTATATGCGTCTATCAAGCACAGTTGTTCTAGGGTCTCATTTAAGTCTCTTATATCCTTGTTTAATTTCTGTTTAGAGGATCTGTCCAGCTCTGTAAGAGGAGTGTTAAGGTCCCCTGTTATTATGGTATTATCAGATATCATATTGCTCAGACTGAATAAGGTCTGTTTCAAGAATCTGGGAGCATTTAAATTGGGTGCATAAATATTTAGAATTGAAATGTCTTCTTGTTGTAGTTTTCCCTGGACCGATATAAAGTGACCATCTTTGTCTTCTTTGACTTTAGTTGCTTTAAATCCACATGTATCTGAAAATAAGATTGCAACTCCTCTTTTCTTCTGAATTCCATTTGCCTGAAAAATTGTCTTCCAACCCTTGACTCAGAGCTTTAATTTGTCTTTTGAAGCCAGGTGTGTTTCTTGCAGACAGCGAATGGATGGCTTGTGTTTTTTAATCCAGTCAACCAATCTATGTCTCTTCAGTGGGGAATTCAAGCCATTAACATTTATTGAGATAATTGATACGTGTGGTAGTATTCTATTCGTCTTATTTGGTGAGAGTCCATTGCTTAGTTTTATCTTTTGCATCAGTGTGGAGGTTAGGTTCTGTCCTTTAATTTCTGAGTTCTTACTTTGCTGCTGATCCATTGTGGTGGTCAGTGTGCAGAACAGGTTGAAGTATTTCCTGTAGAGCTGGTCGTGTTGTGGCGAATTTCCTCAATGTTTGTATATCCGTAAATGATTTGATTTCTCCGTCAATTTTGAAGCTTAGCTTAGCAGGGTACAGAATTCTGGGCTGGAAATTGTTCTGTTTAAGTAGATTAAAGGTAGATGACCATTGTCTTCTTGCTTGGAAAGTTTCATTAGAGAAGTCTGTGGTCACTCTGATGGATTTGCCCCTGTAGGTCAACTGGCGCTTACTCCTGGCAGCTTGCAGAATCTTTTCTTTTTTCTTGACTTTGGACAATTCATCACAATGTGTCTTGGAGAAGCTCAGTTAGAGTTGAGGCTACCTGGGGTCCGATAGCCCTCTGAAAGCAGTGTGTCAGAATCTTTAGTGATGTTTGGGAAATTTTCATTTACAATATTCTCTAGTATGGCTTCCATTCCTCTGGGGCATTCTTCTTCCCCTTCTGGAATTCCTGTAACTCGTATGTTGGAACGCTTCATAAAGTCCCGTAATTCTGACAGTGAACGTTCTGCTTTCTCTCTCTTCTTTTCTGCCTCTTTTACTATCTGAGTTATCTCAAAAACTTTGTCTTCTACCTCTGAAATTCTTTCTTCTGCATGGTCTAACCTGTTGCTGATACTTTCCATTGCATCTTTAAGTTCCCCAATTGACTGTTTCAGTTCCTTCAGCTCTGCTGTATCCTTTTTATATTCTTCATATCGTTCATCTCTTATTTGATTCTGTTTTTGAATTTCCTTTTGGTTATTTTCCAGTTTATTAGCAGTTTCCTTCATTGTTTCCATCATTTCTTTCATTGTTTTCAACATGTGTATTCTAAATTCCCTTTCTGTCATTCCTAACATTTCTTTATAGGTGGAATCCTCTGCAGTAGCTACCTCATGGTCCCTTGGCAGGGTTTTTCTGGACTGGTTCTTCATGTTGCCTGGAGTTTTCTGCTGATTCTTCCTCATGAGTGATTTCTTTTATCTGTTTCTTTGCCCTAATTTTCCTTTCACTTCCTCTTGCAATTAAGCTCTCGTGCCTGTGGACTAAGGGTTACAGGACCAGGTCGGTGAGAAGGTTGAAGGGCAAAAAAGGGATGAAAGAAAGGAGGACTGAGTGATAAGAAAAAAAAAGAAAAATAGAGAAAGGAGAGGGTGTGGGTAAAAGGAATATTTACGAAAAGAAGAGAGGCACAGAAAGAGGAAGACGGAGCAATATAGGTGTACAGTAGGGAACTTTGATACAACCTTAAAGAAAAAGAACACCTTCTGGGTGTGCCCAGTTGGTTGGTTCCCTTGAGGTCAACAGCTCTTTGCTAACCTGAGCAGACACAGTACCCCACCTCCACCAAGTAGAGAGGAAAGACAAAAATGCTATAAATCAAACAAAAACAAGCAAACAGAAAACTTTATGAGATAAAATTGGGTGGAAAAGCAAATAATAGCGGTAGAAACACTAACAAAAATGAAGTTCTAATTATTGAAATAGTCAGCAATGGGAAATTATAATTAAACTAGTAAAATTGAGAAAGAAAAAGGATCTGTATGGAAAAGGTTGAACTTAAAAAACAAAGCAACAATCAACAACATCAAAGTAAACAAACAAAAAAAAAAAACAACCAAACCAAAAAAAAGGAAAAGGCACAACCCAAAACAAAGCAGTATATATATGTTATTGAATATTGTCTGGGCAACACGTGGTCTTCTGGGGTATGAGATGTTAATCACAGTTCTGATACGACTGGAGGCTGCTAGTTGCTCAAACCCCAGCCGGTAGATACCCTAAATATCTCTTCTGCCCACTGAAAAGGCACTTTGAACTTGTTCTCTTGCTGAGCAGAAGCTTTCCCAGGGAAGTGCTTGTCGCTGGAATCACTGCTGAAGTGGCTATCCACTTACCCTGTGTGCCAAAACTGGTCTCCCTCTGCCCCCGAGGGTTAGGGCTGGAAGGCTGCTCAGACCCTGCCCTTAGGGTACTTGGTCCCTGGGTTACCTCCTCACCCGCAATTCTAGCTCTGCGACCCTGAGGGCGGAGTTTGCCGAGGCAGATCGCTGACAATGGCTGCCTGTGACCTAGAGGCAAACACTATTAGTTCCGTCTGGCTCAGCGGCTCAGACTGGGGCCCTAGACAAAGGCCAAAGTTCTCCGCACTCCCTCTCAGGCTCTCCCCAAGGCAGTTCAGCTGAGTGCCAAGTCCAAAGACACCAAAACAGTTCACAGGTAAGTCTTTTCTGGTTTGCAGTCTCGCTGCTACTGAACTTACAGTTGCGGGCGGGTTTAGAGGGATTGAACACACGCGACCCCTTGCCTGTTTTCCACTGTTTTAGTCCTCCTTTTGGGGTCCAGAAATCTCTCACTGACTCCCTGTATCCTCTCAGGGGTGATGATAGGCAGACCCCAGCAGCCAGAGATGCCTGGAGTCCTATCTCCCCAGACTGACGGTGCCCAGATGCAAGGTAGCTGTTACTCCGCTGCCATCTTGCTCCGCCTCCTGCTTTATGTATCGAAGTGACCATTCTTACCCTTCCTTACTTTTGTTGGTTTAAAGCCTATTGTGTCTGTAAATAGAATCGCAACACCTGCTTTTTTCTGATTACCATTTGCCTGAAATTTGGACGTCCATCGTTTCACCGTGAGTCTATATTTGTCTTTTAAGGTAAGATGTGACTCTTGTATGCAGCAAGTATCTGGCCTGAATTTTTGTATCCAGTCAGCTAACCTGTGCCTCTTTAGAGGACAGTTTATGCCGTTAACACATTAATGAAGAATATTGATAAGTCTGGTAATATTTTGAGTATCGAGTTTTTCAAAACTCCAGTGGATATTTTCAATTCTTTGACTACTGTTGGAATTGGAGTTTGATCAAAAGTTTCTGAGTGCGTTTACTTTTGTGGTAGAGGATTGGGCTGGTCATTATGCAGGATAGGTCTGAGAGTATCCTGAATTGCTGGTTTGGTTATGGCAAATTTCTTCAATATATGATTGTCATTAAAGTATTTAATTTCTTCATCCTAAATGAAACTCAGTTTAGCTGGATACAGAATCTGGGATTGAAAGTTGTTTTGCTTTAGGAAATTAAAAGTCAATGACCACCCTCTTGTAGCTTGAAAAGTTTCAGCAGAGAGATCTGCAGTCATTCTAATATTGCTTCACTTTGTAGGTAATGGATTTCTTACATCTGGCTGTTTTCAGAATTTTCTCCTTCATATTAACTTTAGTGAATTTAATTATGACATGCCTGGGGGATGTCTTATTGGGATTGAGTCGTGCTGGGGTTCTGAAACTGTCTGCTATCTGAACTTCCGAATCTCTTGGCATGTCTGGAAAATTGTCTTTCAAATTTCATGGAGAAGGGCCTTTGTGCCTTGGGAGGCCACTTCCTGACTTTCAGGGATTACAATGAGTCAGATATTACCCTTCTCTGAATTATCCCAGAGCTCTCTGAGAGAATGATCCGTTTTTTGGTCTCCATTTCTCTTCCTTTTTGAGAGTTTGGGAGCGTTCAAAAGCTTTATCTTCAATGTCAGAAATCCTTTCTTCTTGCGCCACTCTGTTGCTGAGGGATTCTACTGCATCTTCGATGGTTTTGTCTTTAAATTCGTTAAATTCTTGAGGGAACTTTTGAATTTCTTCTTGAATTAGAAATTAGAAAATTCCAACTTTTGAATTGCTCCTTGAATTTCTAATTCCAAATTTCCCTCCATTCTGTTAATCTTGTTTGCAATCCAAATTCTGAATTCGATTTGTGACATCTTGGCCCGCTGGTTATGAATGGAATCTTTAGTTACATCTGCCATATCTTTCCTTTGGGGAGTTGATCTATTCTGGTTATTCACGTTATCAGAGTTTTTCCACTGATTCCGCTCCATGATTATTTTACAGTGTTTGATTTTTTTCCCCTGGAGCTTTGTCGAGGACTTGTACAGTGCTATGACCTGAGAAATTGGGGACCTGTTTGGCGTGGTGGGGCTACATGGTTCTGTCTTTTTTTCAGCTTATGTCTGTCTGACCCTAGTGAAACAATTTGTCTGGGTTGAAGTCTCATCTGTGGAGAAATAACAGCAATTAAGTCACCCCGCTCCCCACAGGCAACAGTTGGAAAAGGAAAATCAAACCTTCCTACAACCACACACCCAGGGCTCCACTTGAATAGTCCGCAGGTGATTGTCTCAATTCAAAAGGTCTAAATCAGTTGTCTCAGTCAGCACCTGTCTCAGGTGGGAGAGTTTAAAAGGTCTCTGGCAACTGGATTGCAGGGGTCTGGTGACAACTCAGGTATGACTTCCTCTGGTGCTCTGTGAAGTCAGGAGGACCCACCCAGCAAATAGAGTACTCTGGGAAGTTTGATGCTTCTTTCCCCACCTTGCACCTCTGTCACACACAGTCACTGATAGCCCCGCTGGGCTGTGACCCAGTTGCCTCTAGTGAACAGATACTCTAGGGGTTTACACCTGCCTGAATCACAAGGAAATCTATATCTGCTCTGCCAGGCTGCTGTGCTATGCCTCCATCCAGCAACGGATGGTGAGGCCTCGCAACCTTGGGTGCTTGATGGAGGCTTGGGGGGTGTTCGCTCAGTTCCAGCCCCACCCCTGATTGATGTTACCGACAGTACAGAACAGAACAACTTTGCGGGAATTTCTTTCTGTGCCTGCTAAATTCCCCTGCAGAAGAGAAGCTGTTTTAAATTCCCAGAGCCTGTGCCTCAGGCCCTGTCTTTGCTCCTGCAGGTTTGTATTAGGTTAGGTGTCAGTTCTAGGCTCCTGCCTTCCTTTGTCTCTATAGGCTGACGATCCCCTGAGGGCCCGGTGTGTCTTAGCCTCAGTAAAGTGATCCTCTTGGTCAGCCCCCCCCACCTGGAATTTCCCAGCTTTGCATGTGCGTTTTCTAGTCCCCACCGCACTCCTCCCAGGCTGGTACCACCTCAGGTAATCCCTTTACTCACAGGCCTGCTTTTCAGTCCCAGATCTGATCCACTGTGTTTGCTACCTGAGAAGATGCCCGGCCTCCTCTGGTTGTCCAGGGAGACAGTGGGTGTGGCTTCAGAATATCCGGGAGTGAGCCCAATTGTTGCCAAAAAATGGCTGCTGCTCTGTGCCTCGGGGCACCGCCACTCCGGTGTGGTTACCTCTCAGCTAACCGTCCTCCCCTCACTGCAGTGCCGCAGAATCAGCACTGGACCAACTGTACTCCAGGCCCTGTCCACACCCCTCAAGAAATCACCCAAGAATCTGGACTCCTGGGGGACAGGCCTCCAGACCTCAGAGTGCGATTGGAGGGGAGTGCTGGGAGCTCAGAGTTGCAGGTAGAGAATATATACAGTTTTATGCCTGGCAGTAGAATGCCTTGGCACCCTAGTAGGGGTGGTAGGTCCAGTTTTTAGAGGTTCTCTCCCGTGGACTTTAGTGGGAGGACCTTTGAACTCTGCTTGTTTGTTTGTGGGGCACTCCGAGCCCTTCTCATGGAGGAGGGGACTCCTGTCTGCTTGGTGATGGATTTTGTACCTTTTTTTTTGTATCCTTATGGTTGCAGCTCGCCTCAGCGGGGTTGATGTTCATTCTTCAACCTTCTCTCTTGGTGCAGCTCTAATCCACCAGGTTACTTGCTAAATTTCTGTCCTTTGACTGTCCTTCTTGATGGGAGCCTCTGTAGGAAGCTGGCTTCAGTCCGCCATCTTGTCTCCTTACCCCAAAGAAGAAGAGTTTGACCTTCTCTGTCCCCATGTGACTACCCTTAATATCCTTCTCTTGCCTGATTGCATTGGCTAGAACTTCCTGAACTATGTTGAATAGTAGTGGCAATAGTGAACATCCTTGTCAGGTTCAAATTCTAAGATGAAATTCTTTCAGTTTTACACCATTGGCTGTTTGTTTCTCATAGATGGCCTGTATCAGTTTAAGGAATGTCCCATTTGTGCCTATTTTGTTAAATGTTCTTATCAGAAAAGGATGCTGAATTTTTTTTTTAATTTTTTTATTAAATCATAAGTGTATACAATGATATGATTATGGGGCATCATACACTCACTTCATAAACCATTTGACACATTTTTATCCCAGTGGTTAACATAGCCTTTCCGGCGTTATCTCAGTTACTGTGCCAAAACATTTATATTCTACATTTACCAAGTTTCGCAAATACCCCTGTAATATGCACCACAGGTGTGATCCCACCGATTCCCCTCCCTCTACCCACCCCCCCCTTTCCCACTTCCCCTGCAAGCCTTCCTCAAGAGAACGGAAAGGATGCTGAATTTTGTCGAATGTTTTTTCTGTCTCTATTGAGAGGATGATATAATCTTTGTTTTTGTTTCTATTTATGCGGTGAATTGCATTTATAGATTTGTGTATGTTAAACCAGCCTTGCATCCCTAGGATAAAGCCCACTTGATCATGATGTATAATTGATTTAATATATTAAGTATTTTAAAATACTTTAAATGCAATTGTATAGTATTTGCTAGGATTTCATTGAGTATTTTTGCATCAACATTCATTAGTGAGATTGGTCTGTAGGTTTGTGTGTGTGTGTCCTTTTCTGGCTTTGGTATCAAGGTGATGTTTGCTTCATAGAATATGTCTGGGAGGGTTCCCTTTTTTCTCCATATTTTTGAGTAAGGTGTGTAGTATAGGTATAAGTTCTTTGAATATAAAACAGAATTCTGATGTGGAACTGTCTTGTCAAGGGGTCTATTTTGTTGGGAGCTTTTTAATTGTTTGTTTAGTTTTGGTGGTTGATGTCTTTCTGTTCAAGAGCTCTACTTCTTGGAAGTCTAGGGAGGCTGCATGATTCTAGGTATTGGTCCATTTCTACCATGTTGCCAAATTTGGGGGTTATATATTTTTCTGTAGTATCAGTGATGATCTCTTATATCTCTGTAGTATCTTTTAATTCACCTTTTTAGTTTGTGATTGAGGTTATTAGATATCATATTTTTGTTTTTTTTGTGAGTCTGGAAAAAGGTTTATCCATTTTGTTTATCTTTTTGAAGAACCATCTTTTTATTGTATTAATTTTCTGAATGATTCTTTGTTTTCAATTTCATTTATTTCTGATTTAAGTTTGGTGTTTCTTCTCCCAGGTTTGGGATTGAATTACTCTTCCTTTCCCAGTTTCTTGAGGTGTTTCATTATGTTGTTCATGTGCATTCTTTCTGCTGTTTGGATGTGGACATGTAATTTCTCTTAGGATTGCTTTTGCTGTATCCCACAGATTTTGTTAACTTGTGGCTTTATTGTTGGTGTACATTATGTTTGAGGAATCTAATGATTTTCTTCTTTACCTTTTCCTTGACTCAGCTGAAATTCAGCATAAGTTAGTTTCCATGACTTTTTTTTTTTTTTTTGCCGGGGCTGGGTTTGAATCCGCTACCTCTGGCATATGGGGCCGGCGCCCTACTCTTTTGAGCCACAGGCACTGCCACATGACTTTTTCTTTTTTAAACAGAGTGTCACTTTGTCACCCTTAGAAGTGTGCCATGGCGTCATGGCTCACAGTAACCTCAAACTCTTAGGCTCAAGGGATTCTCTTGTCTTAGCCTCCAGAATAGCTGGGACTACAGGAGCCTGCCACAACACCCAGCTATTTTAGTAGAAATGGGGTCTTGCTCTTGCTCAGGCTGTTGTAGAACCTGTGAGCTCAGGCAATCCACCTTCCTCAGTCTCCCAGAGTGCTTGGATTACAGGCATGAGCTACTGCGCCTGGCCAGCTTTCCATGACTTTGTGTGGGGTTGAAGGTTTCGTTGGAGTTGAGTTCTTTCTTTATTCTCTGGTGGTCTGAAAATATACAAGGTATAATTTCAGTTCTTTTAATTTTGTTGAGGTTTGATTTGTGTCCTAGAATATGATCGATTTTGGAGTATGATCCATGAACTGATGAGAAGAATGTGTACTCATTAGCTTTGGGGTGGTATGTTTTGTATATGTCTACTTTTCGTTTTTTTTTTTTTGGACGGGACCGAGTTTGAACCCACCACCTCCGGCATATGGGGCCGGCACCCTACTCCTTTGAGCCACAGGCGCTGCCCTTATATATGTCTATTAATCTAGATTGTCTAAGTTTACATTTGTGTCCCTTGTTTCTTTGTTAAGTTTCTGTTTAGAGGATCTGTCCAGTTCTGTCATAGGGTATTGAAGTCTTCAGCTATTATGGTGTTGTAGGATATTATATTGTTCAGACCAATTGGGGTTCATTTTATTTTTATTTATTTATTTATTTATTTATTTCCCTTTAATAGGGTTCATTTTAAAAATCTTAGAGCATTTAAGTTGGGTGCATATATACTTAGAATTGAAATGTTCTTCTTGTTGTATTGTTCCCTGGACTAGTATATAGTTACCATTTTTGTCTTTTCTTTACTCCTCTTGCTTTAAATCCACTTGTATCTGAAAATAGAATTGCAATCCCTCCTTTCTTTTGATTTCTATTTCTGTGAAATATTATTTTCCAACCCTTCCCCTGAGTCTTGTTTTTCTTTATGAGAACATATACTTTGCTTTTGCTTTTTTTATCCAGTCATCTAGTCTGTGCCTCTTTAGTGGGCAATTGAAGCTATTAATATTTATTGAGAGAATTAATAGGTGTGGTGGAGTTCTGTTTGTCTTATTTTGTGAAGGTCTGTTGCTTAGTTTTATCCCTTGTGCCATTGTGGAAGCTAGGTTTTGTCCTTTAGTTTCTGGGTGTGTACTTTTTTTTATTTTTATTTTTTGGCATTTTATTTTATTTTATTTCAGTACATACTTTTTATTTTTTATTTTATTTTATTTTATTTTATTTTATTTTATTTTTTGGAGCATAAGTTTTTGCTTTTATTTCCAAATATTACAGGGGTAAAAATGATTTGGGTTACACAGATTAATTTCCCATGCTTGAGTAAGGGCAGTAAGTGTGCCCATCATAAGGACCATGTTCATTGTACCTGTTACGTGAGTTTATGCCCATACTTTCCTTTCTCCTCCTCTCTGTTCAATTTCTTTTTTTTTTTTTTAATTTTTTTATTAAATCATAACTGTATACAATGATATGATTATGGGGCATCATACACTCACTTCATAAACCATTTGACACATTTTTATCACAGTGGTTAACATAGCCTTTCCGGCGTTATCTCAGTTACTGTGCCAAAACATTTACATTCTAAATTTACCAAGTTTCGCAAATACCCCTGTAATATGCACCATAGGTGTGATCCCACCGATTCCCCTCCCTCTACCCACTCCCCCCTTTTCCCACTTCCCCCTATTGTTAAGTTGTAGCTGGGTTATAGCTTTCATGTGAGAGTCCCAAATTAGTTTCAAAGTAGGGCTGTGTACATTGGGTATTTTTTCTTCCATTCTTGGGATACTTTACTAAGAAGAATATGTTCCAGCTCCATCCATGTAAACATGAAAGAGGTAAAGTCTCCATCTTTCTTTAAGGCTGCATAGTATTCCATGGTATACATATACCACAATTTATTAATCCATTCGTGGATCGATGGGCACTTGGGCTTTTTCCATGACTTAGCTATTATGAATTGGGCTGCAATAAACATTCTGGTACAAATATCTTTGTTATGTTGTGATTTTTGGTCTTCTGGGTATATGCCCAGCAGAGGAATTACAGGATTGAATGGCAGATCTATTTTTAGATCTCTGAGTGTTCTCCATATATCTTTCCAAAAGGAATGTATTAATTTGCATTCCCACCAGCAGTGCAGAAGTGTTCCCTTTTCTCCGCATCCACGCCAACATCTCTGGTCTTGAGATTTTGTGATATAGGCTAGTCTCATTGGAGTTAGATGATATCTCAAAGTAGTTTTGATTTGCATTTCTCTGATGATTAAAGATGATGAGCATTTTTTCATATGTCTGAAGGCCGTGCGCCTGTCTTCTTCAGAGAAGTTTCTCTTCAAATCCATTGCCCAGCCTGCGATGGGATCCCTTGTTTTTTTCTTGCTGATGCGTTTGAGTTCTCTGTGGATTCTGGTTATTAAACCTTTGTCAGAGTTATACCCTGCAAATATCTTCTCACATTCTGAGGGCTGTCTGCTTGCTCTGCTTACTGTGTTCTTAGCTGTGCAGAAGCTTTTTAGTTTGATCAAGTCCCAGTAGTGTATTTTTGAAGCTGCTTCAATTGCCCGGGGGGTTCTCCTCATGAAATACTCACCCAGACCAATTTCTTCAAGGGTTTTCCCTGCATTCTCCTCTAGTATTTTTATAGTTTCATGTCTTAAGTTTAAATCTTTAATCCAATGAGAGTCTATCTTAGTTAATGGTGAAAGGTGTGGGTCCAATTTCAGTCTTCTGCAGGTTGCCAGCCAGTTCACCCAGCACCATTTGTTAAATAGGGAATCTTTTCCCCACTGAATGTTTTTAATTGGCTTGTCAAAGATCAAATAGCGGTAAGTAGCTGGATTCATCTCTTGGTTCTCTATTCTGTTCCAGATATCTACTTCTCTGTTTTTGTGCCAATACCATGCTGTTTTGATCACTATCGATTTGTAGTAAAGTCTGAGGTCTGGTAGTGTGATTCCTCCTGTTTTGTTTTTATTTCTGAGTAATGTCTTGGCTATTCGAGGTTTTTTTCTGATTCCATATAAAACGAAGTAATGTTTTTTCAAGATCTTTAAAATATGACAGTGGAGCTTTAATAGGGAGTGTGTTGAAATTATATATTACTTTGGGTAGTATGGACATTTTGATAATGTTGATTCTTCCTAGCCATGAGCATGGTATGTTTTTCCATTTGTTAACATTTTCAGCTATTTCTTTTCTTAGAGTTTCATAGTTCTCTTTATAGAGATCTTTCACGTCTTTTGTTAGGTAAATTCCCAAATATTTCATCTTCTTTGGCGCTACTGTGAATGGGATAGAGTCCTTAACTGCTTTTTCAATTTGACTGTTGTTGGTGTATATAAAGGCTACCGATTTATGAATGTTGATTTTGTAACCTGAGACGTTGCTGTATTCCTTGATCACTCCTAGGAGTTTTGTAGTAGAGTCCCTAGTGTTTTCCAGATACACAATCATATCATCTGCGAAGAGCGAGAGTTTGATCTCTTCTGACCCTATATGGATACCCTTGATCGCCTTTTCTTCCCTAATTGCGGTGGCTAAAACTTCCATTACAATGTTGAAAAGCAATGGAGACAATGGGCAGCCTTGTCTGGTTCCTGATCTGAGTGGAAATGATTCCAATTTAACTCCATTCAATATGATATTGGCTGTGGGTTTGCTGTAGATAGCCTCTATCAGTTTAAGAAAAGTCCCTTCTAGACCAATTTTCTTGAGTGTTTGATCATGAAGGGATGCTGGATATTATCAAAAGCTTTTTCTGCATCAATTGAGAGAATCATATGGTCTTTGTTTTTTAATTTGTTTATGTGCTGAATTACATTTATAGATTTACGTATATTGAACCAGCCTTGAGACCCTGGGATAAAACCAACTTGGTCATGATGTATAATTTGTTTGATGTGTTGTTGGATTCTGTTTGTTAGGATCTTGTTGAATATTTTTGCATCTATATTCATTAGTGATATTGGTCTATAATTTTCTTTTCTTGTTGGGTCTATTCCTGGTTTGGGGATCAGGGTGATATTTGCTTCATAGAACGTGTTGGGTAGTCTTCCTTCTTTTTCTACATTTTGGAACAGGTTGAGTAATATAGGTACTAATTCCTCTTTAAAGGTTTGGTAGAATTCTGACGTGAAACCATCTGGTCCCGGGCTTTTCTTTTCAGGGAGGTTTTGTATAGTTGATGCTATTTCTGAACTTGATATGGGTCTGTTCAACATTTCCACTTGATTCTGGTTAAGTCTTGGAAGGTGGCGTGCTTGCAAGTATCGGTCTATTTCCTTCAGATTTTCATATTTCTGAGAATAAAGTTTCTTGTAATATTCATTAAGGATTTTTTGGATTTCTGATGAGTCTGTGGTTATTTCGTCTTTGTTGTTTCTGATTGATGATATTAGAGATTTTACTCTTTTTTTCCTGATTAGGTTGGCCAGAGGTTTATCTATTTTATTGACCTTTTCAAAAAACCAGCTTTTTGATTTATTGATCTGTTGTATTATTCTTTTGTTTTCAATTTCATTTAATTCTGCTCTAATTTTGGTTATTTCTTTTCTTCTACTGGGTTTGGGGTTGGAATGTTCTTCCTTTTCCAGTTGCGTGAGATGTCCCATTAAGTTGTTAACTTCCTCTCTTTCCGTTCTCTTGAGGAAGGCTTGCAGTGCTATAAATTTCCCTCTTAGAACTGCCTTTGCAGTGTCCCAGAGGTTCTGATAGCTTGTGTCTTCATTGTCATTTTGTTCCAAAAAATTGGTGATTTCTTTCTTAATCTCATCGCTGACCCAGCTGTCATTCAGCATAAGGTTATTTAACTTCCATGTTTTTGTATGGGTATGCAGATTCCTGTTGTTACTCAATTCAAGTTTTATTCCATGGTGGTCCGAGAAGATGCATGGAATAATTTCTATTCCTTTAAATTTACTGAGGTTAGACTTGTGACCTAAAATGTGATCAATTTTGGAGTAAGTTCCGTGGGCTGATGAGAAGTATGTGTATTCAGTTTTGTTGGGATGAAATGTTCTGTAGATGTCTGCTAAATCCAAATGTTGGATGGTTAGGTTTAAATCTAAGATTTCTTTGCTCAGCTTCTTTCTGGAGGATCGATCCAACACTGCCAAGGGAGTGTTGAAATCTCCAACGATTATGGAGCTGGAGGAAATCAAGTTACTCATGTCTGTTAGAGTTTCTCTTATAAATTGAGGTGCATTCTGGTTGGGTGCATAGATATTAATAATTGAGATCTCGTCATATTGAGTATTACCCTTAACAAATATGAAGTGACCATTCTTGTCCTTCCTTACTTTTGATGATTTAAAGCCTACTGTATCTGAAAATAAAATTGCAACACCTGCTTTTTTCTGATTACCATTTGCCTGAAATATGGATGACCATACTTTCACCCTGAGTCTGTATTTGTCTTTTAAGTTGAGATGTGACTCTTGTATGCAACAAATATCTGGCTTGAGTTTTTGTATCCAGTCAGCTAACCTATGCCTCTTTAGAGGACAGTTTAAGCCATTCACATTGATGGAGAGTATTGATAAGTCTGGTGGAATTTTGGGTATCGAGTTTTTCAAAGGTCCAGTGGACATTTTTAATCCTTTCGCCAGTGTGGAAGTTGGAGTTTGATCCGAAGTTTCTGAGTGAGTTTACTTTTGTGGTATAGGATTGGGTTGGTCATTGTGGAGGATAGGTCTGAGAACATCCTGAAGAGCTGGTTTACTTACGGCAAATTTTTTCAACATATGAATGTCATTGAAGTATTTAATTTCTCCATCATAGATGAAACTCAGTTTAGCTGGATACAAGATCCTGGGTTGAAAGTTTTTTTGCTTTAGGAGATTAAAAGTTGATGACCAGCCTCTTCTTGCTTGAAAAGTTTCAGCAGAGAGATCTGCAGTTATTCTAATATTCTTACCTTTGTACGTTATAGTTTTCTTTTGCCGGGCTGCTTTGAGAATCTTCTCTTTCATGTTAACTTTAGTGAAGCTAATTATGATATGTCTGGGAGATGGCTTATTGGGGTTGAATCGTGCTGGGGTTCTGAAGCTGTCTGCTCTCTGAATTTCAGATTCTCTAGGCATGTCTGGAAAATTTTCTTTCATAATTTCATCTAGAAGGGCCTCTGTGTCCTTGGCAGCCACTTCATCATTCTCCGAAATTCCTATAACCCTTATGTTGTTTTTTTTCGAATTATCTGAGAGCTCTCTGAGTGAGTGATCCGTTTTTGCTCTCCATTTCTCTTCCTCTTTGAGAGATTGGGAGCGTTCGAAGACTTTATCTTCAATGTCAGAAATCCTTTCTTCTGCTTGCTCCATTCTGTTACTGAGGGATTCTACTGTATTTTTCATATCTTTGAGGGCTGTAAGTTCTTGTTTCAGTGTGTCTAAGTCTTTGGTGGTTTTGTCTTTAAATTCGTTAAATTCTTGAGACAATTTTTGAATTCCTCCTCGAATTCCTAATTCCATTTTATTAATCTTGTCTGCAAACCAAATTCTGAATTCGACTTCTGACATCTCAGCCAGTTGTTTATGAATGGGATCTTCAATCACATCTGCCGTATCTTTTCTTGGGGGGGTTGATCTATTCTGGTTATTCATGTTACCAGAGTTTTTCCGCTGATTCTGCCCCATGGTTTACTCCCTTTGGTTTTTCCCCTGGGGTTTTATCGAGGGCCCGTACAGTGTTGTGGCCTGAGAAACTTGTGCCCTGTCTGGTGTGGTGGAGCAAAGTGGTTCTGTCTCGTTTACAGCTGGTTTCTGTTCGATCCTATTGCAACTTCTACTCTGGCTTGAAGTCTCAGCTGTGTGGAAAAATCAGCAATTAAGTCACCCCGCCTGCCCACCTCTGGCCCCAGTTGGAAAAGGGGAATCAAACCTTCCTACATTCGCACACCCAGGGCACCGCCTGAAGAGTCCTCAGTCTATTAGCCCAGTTCAAAAGGTCCGAATCAACTGTCTCAATCAGCACTTGTCTCGGGTGGAAGGGTTCAAGAGGTCTCTGGGAACTGGATCACAGGGGCCTGGTGACTCCTCTGACACAGCTCACCCCAGTGCAGCGTGAAGTCAGGAGGAGCCACCCAGCAAACAGAGCAGTCTGGGAAGGTTGATGTCTCCTTCCCCACTTTGCCCCTCCGTCGGGACCCAGTCACTGGTATCTCTGCAGATGGCTAACCCAGTTGCCTGCAGTGAACAGACACTCCAGGGGTTTGCACCTGCCCGAATCGCAAGGAAGTCTGCCAGGCCCCCGCAGACTGCCGCTATCTAGCAGGAGGAGATGGGGCCTGACATCTTTGAGTGTTTGATGCAGGTGATGGGAAGGAGGTGTTCACTCAGGCTTAGCCCCGTCCCTGATGCATGCTGCTAACAGAACAGAACAGAACAGACAACTTTGTGAGGTTCTGTCTCTGTTCCTGTCGTCGCCTACAGAAGACGGGCTGTTTTGAGTTCAAACGTCTTTGCTGCTGGAGAATTGCGTCTGAACACCTCTCTGGGTCGGCCCCGCCCTGGAGGCTTCCGGGTTTGTGAGCCGTGTCACCGGTGGCCTCCTCTGGTTGCCCAGGGAGACAGGGGGTGTGGCCTCAGAATATCCAGAAGTGAATGTTCTTCCGTTAAAGAAAAAACGGCTGTTGATCTACCTCCATGGAACTGCTGCTCTGGTGTGGGCACTCAGGCGACCCTTTTCTCCTCTGTCCGGCGCCCCAGAGTCCGCACAGAGTGGCCGCAGTTTGTGCTGGGTCCACACCCCTTAAGAGATCCCCCAAGAATCAGAACTCTTGGGGGATGGGACCCCAGACCCCGATTGGGAGTGGGGCGGGGGGAAGCTAGAGTTTCATTCAGTTTCACGCAATACTATGGTCCGGGGAGGGCTCCTGCACTGCACCGCAGGGAAGTGCCGCCAAGGCTTGATTTCCCCTCAGCAGAGTGCCCTCTCCTCGCTCACGTGTCCCAGAGTCAGCGCTGACCTGACGCAGGTCAGGCACTGTGCACTCCCCTCGAGAAATCACCCAAGGAGCCGAACTCCTGGGGGATAGGCCCTCAGACCCCGAGTGAGAGTAGGGGTTCTCAGCTCTCAGCGGGGAGGCCAGAGTCTGATTCAGTCTTGGGCCCCGTATGCCCGGGTAGGGTTGCTGCACTGCACCGCAGGGAAGTGCCGCAAGGCGTGACTCCCCCTCAGCCCGGTGCCCTCTCCTCACTTGCGCGCCTGAGAGTCAATGCTGACCAGTCGCAACTCGGGGACTGTCCACTCCCCTTGAGAAATCACCCAAGGATCCGAAGTCCTGGGGGACAGGCCTCCAGACCTCAGTGGGCGGGAGGGGAGCGCCGGGGATTCAGGGTTGCCGGCAAAGGATTCCCAAAGTTTTATTCAGCCCTATGTCCGGCAGGAGAACGCCGCGGCACCCCAGTAGGGGAGGTAGGTCCAGTTTTTAGAAGGTCTCTCCCGTGGAGTGTAGTGGGAGGGCCTTTAATTTCTGCCCGCTTGTTCAATTGTGGGGCTCTAGAGCCGGTCTCGTGGGGGAGGGGGACTCCCGTCCGCTTGGTGGTGGATTTTGTACCTTTTGTTTGCGTCCTTGTGATCACAACTTGCCTCAGCGGTGTTGATGTGTGTTCTTCAGCCTTCTCTCTTGGTGAGGCTCAAGTCCACCAGGATACTTACTAAATTCCTGTCCCTTAACTCTCCTTCTGGACGGGAGCCTTTGTTGAAAGCTGGCTTCAGTCCGCCATCTTGTCTCCCCCCCCTCTGGGTGTGTACTTTGCTGGAGGTCCATTGTGATGGTCAGTGTGAAGCACGGGTCTGCGTACTTCCTGCAGAACTGGTCATGTTGTGGTGAATTTCCTGAATATTTGCATGTCAGTAAAAGATTTGTCCATCAAATTTGAAACTTAGTTTGGCAGAATATGGAATCCTGGGCTCAATATTGTTTTGTTTAAGAAGGTTAAAGGTAGATGACCATTCTCTTATTGCCTGAGAACTTTCAGGTGCAAAGTTCACTATCACTCTGATGGATCTTCCCCCGTAATCCAATTGGTGCTTACTCCTGGATGCTTGTAGAACGTTCTTGTTCATTTTTACCTTGTCCAGGTTCCTTACAATTTGTTTTGGAGATGCTCTGTTTGTATTGAGATGAAGTAGGGTTTGATATTCCTCTAAAAAGGAGTGTGATCTTTGGTGATCCTTGGGACATTTTCAGTTATGATATCTTCGATTAGGGCTTCCATGCCTTTGACTGTCTCATCTTCTTTAGGGATACCTGTAATTTGTATGTTTGTGTACTTTGTGAAGTTTCATAATTCTCTTAAGAGATTGCTCTGCTTTTTTATTCTCTTCTTTTCTGCCTCTTTAAATGCCTGAGTTAGCTCAAGACCCTTATCTTCTATCTCTGAGATTCTTTCCTCATGGTGTGATCTGTTATTTAAACTTTATACTGCATCTTTAAGTTCCCTGAATGACTTTTTCAATTTCTTAAGCTGTGATATAACCTTTCTAATTTCATTATGTCTTTCATTCATTTCTTGGGTCTGTTTTTGGATTTCCTTTTGATTGTTATCCACATTCCCTTCAATTCCCTTTATTGTTATTGCCTTTCATAAATTCCCTTTCTAGAATTTTGTAATTTCTTTATAGGTGGGATCCTATGTGGTAGCTGCTTTGTTATCCCTCAGGAGAGTTGATGTGTTTGGTTTTTTTATGTTGCCAGAATTTTTTTTTGTTGCTTCCTCCTCTAGTGTTTTCTTCTTATTCCCTTCCTCCCTCTTCTTTCTCCTCTCTCATCCTCCTCCTTCATTTTTCTAATCTACGTGTTTGGGTGTTGAAGGAAACTTGGCTCCTGGAGTCTCCTGCTTTTTCATTGTGCCCTCCATGATTTTTCTGGGCCAGGAAATCCATGTTGGTGGCTGGAGTTTCTTTACTCCAATGTTATTGAGAGCGGCTGCCAAGGAGATACCTCTAGTCCCCTGTCTTGGAGCCCTGAATAATTTCTTTTATTATTTTATTGTAATAAGCTTACTATCATACCTTTCAACAAGTTCATTTTTCCTATATTTACATTCTTTTATATATATTTGACTTTTCTAATGTTTGTGGCAAACATTTTAATGGTTCTGATGAATTACAAAGATTATTTCCTCTGTTGTTACTTTTCTAATGAACATATTGCTGTTCATTTTTTCTAATAAAGCTAGCTGTCATGAATTATAAATTTTATATTGTTTAGTGTTTACATTTTTCCTTTATCAAGAAAACTTTCTGAGATATAGAAAAAGTAATTTATTTTTTCTAATAACAGAAATGGCAATAGAATTTGGTTGGTATCAGGATTGTCAGATTTTCCCATGTAGTATTGGAAGTACAAATTATTTAAATGTGCGAAGTATCAATCAAGATTGTGCTGTTTTAACATAATTAGAGATTATTTAAAAAGTATAAATGGATTAATACCATCTGTATTTGGAATGACATAAGTATATTTTATTATTTATTGACAGATATGTTTAAAGGGCAAAGTACATATATTTAAGTATTTAAACATTCAAGCATGTTGCAGAATGGATAAGAAACCAGATTCCCTGGATCTTCCATCATTAAGTAAAAGAATGCCCTCCCAACCTCTCACAGACAGGTAATATAATATTGTTAATTATATTTGATGGTTACTATTGTCCTCTCTTTTATAAAATAAATTCATTAATATTTAGTGTGCTGAATATATTTTGGCTGATTGGTCAGCATTAAAATCAATAATTGGCTGAAACTGAATATCACAGGTATAGAGTGAACTTCTGGGACACTACAATCAATCTGAGATTTTTTTCAAAGAAATAGAAAAAGTTTTAGTAGAAAAATTATAAATGTTTGACATAATCTAGAAACACTGTTTCTTAGTATGACAACTGTTAATTTACTTTTGTAATAACAAGGGTAGTATTTGGCTTGGAACTGAGGTTGGTGGAAGAGTAAGACATTTTGGAGATACCCATTTTCTTTTTGTCAATTCTTTGCATCTGTATAAAAGATGGTATATCTTTGATGTTCTTCATGATTTTAGTGTTTTTCCTTCCATGAGATTTTGAAATAGCATATTCAATATTGTTTTTTGTTCCTTTTTAAAATTTTAACATATTTCAGGGAGTAAAGTTTCATTCCATTACGTGTATGTAGTGTATGGTGGTCAATATTATGTTTTAATTTATCCTTTCAAGAAATAAATTGGTTTGAAAGATTTTATGAAAACATAATTCCATAGGGTGAGACCACAGAAAGATAGACTATACATCTGGGTAAAATAAAATTATATATATACTTACAGTGTTGTTATTGAATATATGATACATTTTAGATTACTTCATATGGCAATATAGTAAGTATTATTGTTAATACCACAAGTTCTTGAATTCCCAAATAGGACTTTTTAATAGCATATTTATATTTCTTCATTAGAATTAAATATCTAACTATGAGATTAATTTCTTAAAGATTGATTTATTAATAATTTGAATCCTAGTAGACCAAATAATTGTACAAAAATTAGAATTAATACATATTCTAATCTCTATTAATCTGTTTTATTTTTATTTTAGAATGAATTTACTTTAGTCATGGCAGTCACTGTTTTATTCATTGATTTTACAAATATCAGTTGTATGCCTTGTGGTATCTTTTGTTGGATATTACATTTACTGGTCTTGGCCTTCACAGTGCTTAGAGTCTAACGGAGCAGGAGTCAGAGAATAAACATAAAAAAAAATACAAGGTATCCCAAAAGCTGCCCCTGAAGTTGCCCTATGTAGGGAAAATTGGAAATTTTAGCTAAATATACCTTTATTTACAAAATATTCATTGTAACATTTTACAAAATATTTACAAAGAAGTGGCCAACACATAGAGAATATTTTGTAAAAATTTGTAATGAATATTTTGTAAATTAAGGTGTACATTAGCTACAATTTCCCATTTTCCCTATGTATGGCAACTTTATGGTAAACTTCTGGGGTACCTTGTGTGTGTGTGTGTGTGTGCGTGTGCATGTGCAGAGGCACATATATAAAATTTCAAACTGTAATGAGTGCTGTGAAAGAAAGGAACATAATACAAAAATGTGAATAGGGAATGTCTCTTTGGGAGGATGAAGTTTTAAGTCAAGACTCAAATGAAGAAAAGCCACCTGCTTGAAGTGCAAGGGGAAAAGCATCTTGGGTGGAAAGAATGACATGTACAAAGGCCTCAAGTCAGGAAGGAACTTGATGTACTTGAAAAAGTAAAAGAAAATGGGCACGGTTGGCGCAGAATGGCTAAAGGGAACAGTGATTCAAGTTGATTTTAGATAGGTAGTAAGGGGTGAAGTCATGGTGGCTTTGTAGGCTATGGTAAAAAGTTTGAAGTTTAATTAAAGTACAATGGGAAGTCATGGAATGGTTCAGAAAATGATCTGATTTATGTTGTAAAATATTATTTTGGCTCGTAGGTGGATAGATTGGAAGTAAGCAGATGTAGAAGCACAGGGACTAGTTCGGTTGTTGCAGTACTGCCAAGAGATCAAGAGGTCTGGAATAGAGATGTACATATATAATTTTTAATTTTCTACTAACTCATTTTGAAAAAAGTAAAAAGTAGGGGTCGGTGCCTGTGGCTCAGGGAGTAGGGTGCAGGCCCCATTTACTGGAGGTGGCGGGTTCAAGCCCAGCCCCAGCCAAAAACTGCAAAAAAAAAGTAAAAAGTTGGAAGTTATTTGAATAATACATGTTATTTACCCTGGTATATTCAAAATATTATAATTTAACATAATACTAGTGAGATATTTTACATGCTTGTCTTATTAAATCTTTGGAATCTGGTATGCATTTTACATTTAATGTATGTCTTTTTTTCAACATATACATGTATTTATTAGGTTTCCATTTTTTTTGCCTTCACAAAATTAAAGCTTAAAATTTAATAACAATAACAATGTTTCAGATAAGGACTAGAAACAAAATCCTTGTAAAGAATGAATGAACATAAATACAACCAGGAAAGGAATCAGATAATTGCTACATCGAAATATTAAGCAATAACAATAATAATGATAATAATAATGATGCAAAGAAAGTAACATTCACATTGTCAAATAAGAGTATGTCTATTATAGAATGCTTTGACTCTGAGATTCAGTATGGAGTCATCAGTTAACTTATGTTTTTGTAAGAATCCTATGTATTCAATTTTGATATGAAGACAATTAATGACATGGTAGAGCATGGGGGAAGGGGAGATCAGACAGAGAAGGAGGGAAGGGGTGAGGGAAAGGAAAAGAAATAAACAAACAAAAAAAGATAAGAAAATAGTGACTAATTCTCACATAAATTGGATTTACTTTTGACCAAAGTACGTTACTTAAACATTAATTTTTAATTCAACTTGTTAATATGTTGTTTAGGATATTGACCCTCATTTATAAGTGACATATGTTTGTAATTTCCCCTTTATAATAATATATTTTCTCTAATTTTAGTATCGAGTGTACCCAGATCAAGTAGAATGATTTTGCAGTATTTCTTCTTTTTCTATTGTCCATAAGATTTGGCATGATCTGTTTTTCAAAATTATCTTTTACTTTTATTTATAAATGTTAGTTGTCTATTTTTTGAGACTTAAAAAAAATAATAAGAATTTATTGTGTGTCTTAATTTGGACTGGGCAATATCCATATTTGGCTATTAGCTCCTTACTGCACCGGGCCGGGCAGATCTGTAGAGTTGGATTTTGATTGTGCTAATTTCCTATTCAAAGCCTGTATTGAACTACTTAGAAAATTCTTGTATGTGCTTTTCACTTTCATACTCAGATTCTTGGCTGTGTGGTTTTTACTACCTAGAATGCCCTTCCATGTCTTGTCTATTTTGTAAACTATTCTACATAGACAGGCTTTATAGTACATAGTAGTTACGTATATTATGTTAGCTTTTGGAGTCAGACATAACATGGCTTTGATGCCCTTTTTTGACTCTTAATGACTATGTATTCTTATGTCTTAATGTCTCTCATCTTCAGTTTTCTAATGGGTAAAAAGGAAATGATCACACAGGTGCTGTCAAGATTAAATGAAATAATGTGTGTAGAGAACATTTCTTCAGTAAACAGATAATTGTCCTTTGCTACAAATTTGTGGACGTATTTTGTGCAGTAGAGTCGGATGAATTTCAGCTCTAATCATGGTTTAACCTTTTAATTCTTCTGTGGCCTTGTGTAAGTTATTTAACTTTGCTAAGCCTATTTCATTATCTAAAATATTAACCATACCCACTTCATAGGGTTGTTATGAGAATTAAATGTGTGCTTGGCAATTAGATAAAAAACGGTAAATGTTATAATTTTTCTTCTTGGGATATTATCTTTTATAAGCTTCATTATCCTCATTTGTAAAAAAAATAATGCATAAATGTAAAACTGTTAAGGATTATGTATAAAATAGGACATATATCTCGTATAGCACACTGTAGGCACTCAACAAAATGCTAGCAATTATTGCTTCTCTTCATCCCTCAAGACTAAATTTAAATGTCACTTTCCTGGGTGAGGCTTTTTCTAACCTTACCAAGGAGAATTAGTTGATAATCAGTTGATATCTCTTTTCTCTTAGCACTTGGTATTTACCTTTGGCCAAAAATGTGAACAGACTCATTTCCCCTCTGAGAACCCTTTGAAGGCAAATTTTTTTTTATTCATTTCATCTCAAACATTCAGCATAGTGCTTGGTAGGTGCTTCTCTAAATGTGATATACTTCTGAAAAGTACAAAAACCAGTTTTTGAGCATGAAGTTGTTTTCAGGAGAGGAATTAAAGTAGCATAGTAATCAAGATCAGAGATTTTTAGTGCTGGGTAATCTAGGGATCAAATTTGGATAGGTGTCTGCAAGTTGTGTGTCCTTGGGTATATTGCTCAATTCCTTCTAAGCTCAGTTTCGTCATCTGTAAAATGAGAAAACATCTGTAAAATGAGAAATGTGCTAGAGTTTTCTGAAATATGTAAGATATTGTCTTTAAAACATTTAGCACAGTTCTTCATACACAATAAGCAGTCTTTGTGAAAT
Organism: Nycticebus coucang; assembly: GCF_027406575.1. Classification (NCBI taxonomy): domain Eukaryota; kingdom Metazoa; phylum Chordata; class Mammalia; order Primates; family Lorisidae; genus Nycticebus; species Nycticebus coucang. The sequence continues at coordinate 124,772,186 of NC_069804.1, forward strand.
GTGTGGTAAATTTGCAAATTGAAGTGAAAAATTCTTTATTATCTGGGTTGGCATACTTTGTCATTCAGAAATTTTCTTTTTTTTTTCATTCAGAAATTTTCAAGGACAATTTTAGCCGTAAACCAAAATAGCTATGTATTCAGTACTTTGCAGACTTTTTTTTTTTTTTGGCTATTTTCTTTTTTTATATTTAATAGATGGATATTATTTATACAAATAAAGCATATTTTTAGAGCTAATGAAGAGGAAACTGTATAAAGTTAAGAAATATTTCAAAGTCCTGTGGTAAAATTTGTCAAACCAATGAGAAAAGTGGGTTTCTTATCAAGATGTTTTTATATAGCAAGGCAGGAGAAATAATAGATTATTGTTTAATAGTTGACCCTTTACAACAGGAAAAAATACTGCATGAATGACATGAATAAGATCTTTTGTAGGGTGATTTCTATTTTCTTTTTTTTTTTTAATTAATTTTTTTTTAAATTTTTTTTTATTGTTGCAGTTTGGCCAGGGTTGGGTTTGAACTCACCACCCTCAGTATATGGAACCAGCACCCTACTCACTGAGCCACAGGCACTACCCGATTTCTGTTTTCTTACTCATGCCCTTAGGGATGTTTAAACACCAAAAGTATATATTCTGCATTATCTATAGAAATTTTAGGTCAAGTGTGCAATATTTCTTGAAGAATAAAACCCTAACTGCCCTTAGGATTTCTATTTCCATAGTATGGAAGATTTTTATCCAAATAAAAATCATGGCCCTGACTCTGGAATTGGAAGTGATAATGGGGAGAAACGATTATCTACAACAGAAGTGAGTCTTTTCAATCGTTGATCTATTTTATCTTACAATTTTATTAGAGCTTTGAAATAGAGACACTTATACACATTTGACTTTTAATTTTTCTTGAAAAATGATCATTATTATATTTTGTGACTTCAAATGAAAAAGGACATGCAGATTTTTAAAAGTAGAAGAGTAAATCTTAACATTAATTTTTGATTTGAAAACTGGAAATGTGCCAAAACATTTACATTCTACATTTACCAAGTTTCGCAAATACCCCTGTAATATGCACCACAAACGCCGGAAAGGCTATGTTAACCACTGTGATAAAAATGTGTCAAATGGTTTATGAAGTGAGTGTATGATGCCCCATAATCATATCATTGTATACAGTTATGATTTAATAAAAAAATTAAAAAAAAATAAAATATGGATCATAATGGCAAAAAAAAAAAGAAAACTGGAAATGTAAAGCAGTTATTCTATAATTCATATGTGAAATGAAAGCAACATACTCCTTTCATGTTTAAAACAGCTCAATTGTACTTTGTATTTATTCTTTTCAGCCATCAGATGATGATACAATCAGCCTTCACTCTCAAGTCTCAGAATCAAATAGAGAGCAGACGTCAAGAAATGACAGTCACACAATAGGAAGTAAGGCTGACTCTCAGAAAGGTAATTTTCATGTACATAGCCCACATTAAGAATGGGTCGTTTGGTTCTGCACCTGTGGCTCAAGCAGCTAAGGCACCAGCCACATACATCTGAGCTGGCCAGTTCGAATCCAGCCCAGGCCTGCCAAACAATAGTGATGGCTGCAACCAAAAAGTAGCCTCACAGGCATGTGTAGTCCCAGCTACTTGGGACGTGGAGGCAGGAGAATCACTTGAGCCCAGGTGTTAGAGGTTGCTGTGAGCTGTGATGCCATGGCACTCTACCCAGGGTGACAGCTTGAGGCTCTGTCTCAAAAAAAAGAATGGGTCTTTTATTAAAAATGGGTTTTGAAAATTTTTTTTTTTTTTTTTTTTGTGGTTTTTGGTGGGGGCTGGGTTTGAACCCGCCACTTCTGGCATATGGGACTGGCGCCCTACTCACTGAGCCACAGGCGCCGCCCGGTTTTGAAAAATTTTTATTATCTTTAGCCGACTCTTGCGATGAGAAAATATACCTTTATTCTAAGCAATGCAGTATTATTCTATACACTGCAGTGTATATATTTTTCTAATAAATATTTACCTATATCTAGACCAGGAGGTGTATGATTTTATTGACCCTAACACAGAAGATGTAGCAGTTCCTGAACAAGGTGATGCACATATTGGATCATTTGTTACTTTCTTTAAGGTAAACAAAACTTTAAACACATATCATGTTCTCCTTGATCTTATAAAAGTGGACCATACGATTTAAAATAACTTTCTTTTATATAAGGGAAAAGAAAAATGTTCTGAAAAATCTCAGAGAAATGAAGTATTAGGAGAGGCAAAAAGGTAAGCACATGAATTCTCAAATTGAAATGTTGCTTATAAATGCTTGAAATGTTCATTAAATATTCTTACTTGAAGTACTTGAAAAAATATTTTTCTTGTTCATTTACATGTTATATTTAGAAAGTTAATTCATAAATACTTCATTTGTTCTGTATTCTTCAATTAAACTCAAAATTATAGCAAGCACTTAAGTTGAATGTAGGATATACACTTTTTTTCTCCCTGACGTGTAATGATAATATCTCCTATATACTGAGGAGGACCATACATTCATTTAAGCTATTAAATAACCTTTTAAAATAAATGGTATTGGTATCATTTTATCAATACCAGAATCTCAGCGTTTCAAATGTCTAGAACTCAGGTGTTCTATCTCTTGTTGTAATACACTATATTTCATCAGGCTGGATGTGACAATTTTAAAGGTATTTACTTCTGTACTTTATTAAAATAATTGTGCTTTGGATGTTTTCTGTATCCTTCGTCTGATAAAATAATGATGGAGTGTGACCCTACTACATTTTTTAATGTACTCTTTTCAGGTTGCTTCTTTATGCTATGTGCTTTCCCATTTAATCTTCACTAAAATCCTGTGGAATAGATATTGACCTAATTTTTATAGATGAAGAAGATGAGGTTCAGAGACTTCAAGTTTTATGCCTAAAATTATTTAGCTAATGTCCACTGGTCTTTTTGATCCCCAGACTTTTTCTCTACATTGTTCTCTCCGCCAAGTCATTTGGTAATTTTAAAAGCAGTTAGTAATTAATCATCCCTGATGCTATATAAGGAGGTGCATTGCTTTGCCTTTTTTTTTTTTGGTAGAAACAGAGTCTCACTTTATAGCCCTCGGTAGAGTGCCGTGGCATCACACAGCTCACTGCAACCTCCAGTTCTTGGGCTTAGGCAATTCTCTTGCCTCAGCCTCCCAAGTAGCTGGGACTACAGGTGCCCGCCACAATGCCCGGCTATTTTTTTTTTGCAGTTTGGCAGGGGTCGAGTTTGAACCTGCCACCCTCGGTATATGGGGCCGGCACCCTACTCACTGAGCCACAGGCGCCACCCGCATTGCCTTGTCTTATACTCTTTAAATTTCATTCTTCTCTTTCTCACCTTAGTTAATGAGTTACAGTTGTCTAAACTTGCAGGAGTCACCTGGGGCATGTAAGATGTGGCAAAGATATAGAGACTCACAGTTTGATACTGTTTTTAATATAAAAACACCAGAGTTTGGAGAACAATTTACTTAAAATTTTTTTCCTCTTTGAATGATAAAAATGGTATATTTTAATTAATATTTTCTGGCAAATTTGCTAATCTTATTTTGTATTTTCTTATTTAGACTGTATAAGAGACCTTTAAAATAAAAATGAATAAACTGATAAAAGCACAGTGGTTCAAAAAATGAGAAAAATTTATAACGTTTTAGATATTTTTATAAAGTCAGGTAATATACAGCTCTGTACTCAAAGCTGGGGAATATACATTCTTAAATTACTATGGCCATTACATATTTCAGAAATTAAAAATGGTCACATATTTTGCCATTATGTGTTAGTCATAATATAGTCAGTATGCTACATTTCATGTTTTCCTTAAATATTATTTTTTATTTTCATATTTTAAACACAAAGGACATAAAGATTTTAGCCTTTATGTGATGTTAAAAACAAAAATGGTTTCTATTTCTAGAAGCTGGCATAAAACATAGTCTGTCTTACTTTTTGGATAACCACGTTGTGTCACTTTTCAGACTTGAGAAAGAACAGTTGCTTGCAGAAGAAGAAGATGATGATTTAAAAGAAGTAACTGATTTGAGGAAAATAGCCACTCAGTTATTGCAGCAAGAGCAGAAGAACAGGTATTTTCAGTAATGAGATTTGAACAGGCAAATGTTATAATCATTAAATCTGATTATTTAAAGATTACCAAATAAAGTATATGAAGTTTTGAGTAACAGTAGGGCCCTCTTAAGATCTATTTTAAGAGACTAACTACAGATTAAACATCCCTAAATCCAAAAACCTGAAATCTGAAATGCTTCTGATCCCAAGTATTTCAAATAAGAGATATTCGACTTATACTAAAAGACACTAGGAAATATGACAGAAATGTAAAATTACGTTTACAACTAATAGAATATACTCATATTAATATGTAGTCTGTATATTTAATATTGCTTAGGTCTTATTTATTTCTGAGTGCTAAATCATATTTATTCATTGATATTCATTTTAGTGTACAGAAGTATTATTTATATTGTAAGCATTTTTTTCAGGAACATGTCATGTATATAGTGTACTTTTTCTTAAGTCACATTCTGAACTACTTGGGATATGTATAACTTCTTTGAATTGAGTTGAAGTATATAGTGGCTAATTAAATCAGTGTGATTATTTAAGGGTCACAGATTCACTTCGGTCTGTTTCTTGGTCAATGACCGTTTCTGCCCCTGGTTAGGCTGTCTCCAAATACAAGTCTTTGGCAATGAAAAGGACACTTGTGTGAATGAACATAAAATTAAGGCAAGGCTGTTTTTAATACAGGAAAAAGTTCTGTGTGCTGCTGTGGGTCAGCTATTATTGCCATCTTCATGTACTAAAAGTACTGCATTTATAGTTTTTAAATAATGTATATCTAAGTTTTTTATGTTTTATTTTGAGAAAGTTAGAATAATTTGGGTACATTTAAGATGGAAAAGTAGTAAGTATTTTGCTTCACTTCTTCAAAGCAATAAATGTTTATGGATAGGATGACTATGTTTTGAGACATTTCAAACATAAATATACTGAAATTTGTTTAAATATGCCCTTGAAGATGGGGTGCGGTGGTGGGTGCCTGTAATCCACTACTCAGGAGGCTGAGATAGGAGGGTTGCTTGAGCCCAGGAATGCGAGGTTACACTGAGCTATGATCAGGCCACCGCACTCCAGCCTGGGTGACAGAGTGAGACCTTATCTCTAAAAAAGTATTTAAAAAGTGCTTTGATAAATACTCTTAAAATTATTAAATGACAAATATGTGGTTTTTAGGAGCAATCTGGATAAATGACTAATAAGCGAAATAGCCACTTAATATCGTTTTTACATTGCTGTTTCATTTTAAAAAGTCAGGCCAGGGATGGCGGCTCACTACTATAAGCACTTTAGGAGACCGAGCAACATGTCACGGGCCTGTATTCCTAGCTACTTTTGAGAGGGATGGGAGAAACAGTTCAAGGTTACAGTAAGCTGTGATCACCTCACTGCACTCTGACCAGGGTAACAGAATAAAACCCTGTCTCTAATAAAAAATAAATTTAAGAAATCATACTGTAAACCACACTGTTTTGTATCTCTTCTGTATCTATTGTAGCCTTATTCCTAGTTGACATTTTTCTTCTATTACGATTTTTGTCACCCTTTTTTGTGATGTTTATCTTCTAATATTTTCCTATGATTCATTTCTAATGGCCCTTTTAAATTGCCTACTTATGAGACTGTGTGTTTTTCCCTCTCCAGTATAACCTAAGTGTTGATCACTCCATGTTTTAAAACTTTAAGAGGTTTGATGAAGCAAGCAACCACCTGCTCTGTGGAGCTTACAAAATTAGTTGAGTTTCTATTCCTCTACCTAGCAGATGAAATAATTGTGTTTATCATTATGGAAAGAGAATATTTATTTTTTAAAGAACCCACAATATCCATTTTTTTCCTTGGTGTTATGAATAGCATTTGAATATATAATTTTAATTTTTAACATTGCCATATTTTCTATTTCTACTGGTATATTAGTTTTTTATCTATCAATGTGACTTAAATTATTCTTATATCTATTCACATAACTTAAAATATCTGTCTACCCTAGATACAATATGGACTGAGTAGTTACTTTTTATAGGTTTAGTTTTTGTGATAGTTTTGTAATCAGTACAAAATCAAACGCAGCACTATGCCTTGTACATAGTAGGTACTCACTAATGCTGTTTTTAATTAATTGATTGTAAAAATTAAATCAACAAATTTAGAGCTAATAAAACTCATAAATTTAGATAAAAATTATATGTTGTTCCTAAGTAACTTGTTATTCTTCAGGATGGATGTAAAAGTAATTTCTGTCTTTCTCATTCTCTTCATCATCCTTTTTAGATGTTAGCTTCTAAGGATATAAGAACTTTCTAGATTAAATATTAATATACAGTGATACTAATTTTATACATATACTAATTATGCCTAGCTTTAAAAGGCATTGAAATATAGTAATCTGGTCAAAAATGAAGAGCACATTTTATTTTTAAAATATATAATCTATTTAGAATTTATATTGGGTCCCTAGCCAATTCTGTTAATGGCTCAACTGGATCTTAGAAATTTTTCATGCTGAATCTAGTGTTCTTTCCATTAAATGATCTTTTTCTTTTTCTTTTAAATTGAGACAGAGTCTCACTTTGTCACCTTTGGTAGAGTGCTCTGGCGTCATAGCTCACAGCAACCTCAAACTCTTGGGCTTAAGTGATTCCCTTGCCTCAGCCTCCTAGTAGCTGGGACTACAGGTGCTTGCCACAATGCCCGGCTATTTTTTTGTGGTTGTTTAGCAGGCTGGTTCCAACCCACCAGCCCTGGAGCATGTGGCCGTCGCCCTAACCACTGAGCTATGGGTGCCCAGCCCATTAAATGATCTCTTTCCTTCTTAAAATATGTTGCTATTGCTCATTTAATTAAAATTTGTTTTGTTTATTATCACAATACTTGAATTTGAATGGCTCCAAAAAACATCTGAGAGTAATCCTATATAAGGATATATCCTGCAGTGGATTTGCTATAAAATTTATAGTTTCTCTGCTTATAGATTTTCCTTTTCATTTTGTATTACTGTGTTTTATATCCCAACTTATTAATGAAGGTTCTGAAATGCTATTTAAAATTGCAGACCAGGATTTGTAACATTTCTTTTTAGGTTTTAACATTATCATTATAATTTTCTTGTTTGTTGTTAGTCTTGATTAAATACAGGGTGTCCATAAAGTTCATGTGTAATTTTAAATAGCTATTTTTAAATTACACATGATCTTTATGACCACTCTATATAATTTATCTGGATTATATACCCGAAAATATAACCAGTACTCATATTTTGACTTTAAATTACTTAACTGTTCTTTAGCTACTAGTTGAAGGAAAATGCAGTGTTAGCTCTTGGCTAGAAGAAGTCATGTAAGCTTAAGTTGAGTTCAGTGGTGATTTTCTTATAGCAGTTTTGTCACTTGTTTAGTTAATAGTATTCTTAAAAATATTGTTCAGCTGGGGGCTGCAGAGAGTACCTGTAATCCCAGCATCTCTGGAAGCTGAGGCAGCAGGATGCCCATAGCCCGAGTCTGAGGTTGCAGTGAGCTATGATGAGGCCACTGCAGTCTGCATAGGGCATAGGGTCAGACTCTGTCTTAACAGAAAGAAATATCAAGGAAGAAAAATATTACTGATTTTTAGGGAATTTTATGGTAGTACTAGGTGGATGAAACTATCCTAGGTAAGTAGCAAAAAGAATGTTGTACAGAAGTAATAATCAAAATGAGTAGGAAATGAGATCAGCAAATAAATCATCAAGTCAGTAATTCAAGGGTTCAAAGGCTGAAGCCTGGTTATTTAGAAAACTGCCCCCTCTTTTTCTAATTGAGATATATAGTTTAACCTACTTTGTATTGACAATTTAAAAACCAATTTTTATTCCCTTATCAAAATAATGGATTATTATATATCTGCTGTGTCTGAATGTGTTGAAGTCCCTTTGAATCAGTGACTTTGCCTATTTAGTAAATTTTAATTTTACCTTTAGTATGATTGGAGAAATTTAGAAAAATCTGTAGTCTTTAAAAATATCATTATCTTAAAAATAATGTTGCGAGATTTCACCTACAATTAATAATATTGTACACTTAAAAGTTTTATATACTCTGTGTATATATAGAGAGAGAGAGTATATAGAGAGTAGGTCTCATGTTAAGTGTTCTTACCACAATAAAGTTTACGAAAAAGCATGTTTTCTAGAATATAAAAAGATCAAGGAAGGAGCTGAGAATAAATTTATAACATCAGAATATTCTTAATATTAACTTGAGAATAAAATAAGGGAAATTCTGTTGAAAGACAATTAAAAATTTTGATCTGTAAATTATTGAGGCAATTCTTATTTTTTATCAATCCTGTTCATGTATGTTAGTATTTAAAAAGTGGCTATGGCTCTTTTTTTTATATTACTTTTCTTATATGGCTTAATAAGCACATGTTTAACTGGCTCTTAAAATTTGGTTATCATTCTAAAGAAGGGATTAAAATATATTTGGGCTTTTGCAATAAATAGCTTTAGTTGCCTGATTTCCCATTGCAACTTTGTTCCTGTTAATTTACTCTGTATTATTTTCTGTTATGTTTTTCCTCTTTTAATTATTTTACTTGCTTTTAGGTATGTCATGAAAAGATGTGCTTCTGAGTAGTATGTGATATAGCTAAATAACAAAAAACAATTATGAAAGTCTATAATTAAAGTATAATTAAGGATCATGGAAAACAAAATCGGATTTTGAGTTTATTATTTTGGTTTAGAATTATAGAAATTATGCACATTACCTATGTCATGTGATTTTTTTTTTCCTCATCATAGGAATATTTGAATTCTAGGAGCATAATAGCATAATATTAGTCTCTAGCTTTTTAATAGCTAGGTAGTTCTCTCAATCCTTGAAATCTATCCATTCTTTCTTTTCTTCCTCTTTTACTAATGATTTCCCTGTCCTCTCAAAAACCATCTTCTCCGATCTTTTGGTTTGGTTGATGTACAGAAATGTAAATACAAGTGGTGGCCTTTAAGTTATAGAACATTATACAGTGACAAACTATTCTAGAAGATCAGAGCAGCAGGATATGCATAAAGATATTTAGAGTTTATGAAAGCCTTAAGGATTAAGGGGCCAGATTGATGAAGCCAGATTGTATAGTCTTCTAATAGATGTTTATTTATTTTTATTTTATTTTATTTTTAATTATTATTTATTTATTTATTTATTTTGCAGTTTTTGGCTGGGGCACGGCCCTTTATTTTTATTTTTTGAGACAGAGTCTCACTATGTCGCCCTCAGTTGAGTGCTTTGGCATTATAGCTCACAGTAACCTCAAACTCTTGGGCTTACGCGATTCTCTTGCCTCAATCTTCCGATTAGCTGGGACTACAGGTGCCTGCCACAATGCCCGGCTATTTTTTTTTTATTGCAGTTGTGATTGTTGTTTTAGCTGGCCCAGGCTGGGTTCAAACCCACCAGCCTGGGTGTATATGGCTGGCGTCCTACCCACTGAGCTACAGGTGCTGCCTAGACGTTTATTTTGAGTATCACGGAGTAAAACATAAAATATCAATTAATGCATGTAGCAAATTTTTTCATAGGTAAATTCTCAAATACCTAAAACATATTTTACTAGTGAGTGGATCTCAATTTTTTTTTCTTTCTGCTCTAATATGACTCATACATGTTAGTAATCACAACACTAATGAATGTTATATAGGGAGGAATCAGAATTTACCATAGTGAAGGCCATTGTACTTTGAATCTCCTCCTCCTGCAATTATTCTGATTATTTCCCTCAGTGAAGTACTTACTGGCATGTCTCCTTTAAAGAAAAAAACAGCCTTTTAAAATGTGTTTTTTTTTTTTTTTTAATAGTGGAATATATGTCATTACCTTAATTCTTCTGCATTTGAGAATTTAAGGCAATTTTAGTGTATGTCAATACAAAGAAGAATAAAGGTGTACTTTTTGCATATGATACTTTTCTTTCATACCTCACTATCACTGCTTCATAGTGAGATTCTAGATCCAAGCTAGTCAGGAAACTGGGGTAATGGAAATATGTTTATACTAACCATATTTCTGTAATTACCAACTTATATTTAGTTCATTTTGTTTTTAATTGGTCAATCTGTAGCTTTAATTTGAAATTCTTTTCTATATTCTTTTGATAATTGACACCTACAGATTTTATTTTGAATAAAAGACAGATATTTTACTTCTTATAACACTAAACTTTAAAATTGAAATTTAGGATACATCCATACATATAATATTATGAATTCTTTAATTTTCTTTCTTTCTTTTTTTTCTGAGACAGAGTCTCACTTTGTTGCCCTCAGGAGAGTGTTGTGGTGTCACAGCTCACAGCAACCTGCAGCTCCTGGGCTTAGGCGATTCCCGAGTAGTTGGGACTACAGGCACCCACCACAACGTCCAGCTATTTTTTTGTTGTTGCAGTTTGGCCAGGCCTGGGTTTGAACCTGCCACCCTCGGTATACGGGGCCGGTTACTCACTGAGCCAAAGGCGCTGCCCAATATTATGAATTCTTAAATATGTAGAGTTATTTTGTTTTTTTTTTTTTGGCCGGGGCAGGGTTTGAACCTGCCACCTCCGGCATATGGGACCAGCGCCCTACTGCTTGAGCCACAGGCGCCGCCCGAGTTATTTTGTTAAAGAAGCACAGTTAATTCATTATTTTTGACTTTGAGATTAATAGTTGCAATTATATAAAATTATGGACAAATAGCTCTCTTGTGATGGTTCATCCTTATTTTTCTATCTTTTATGTTTTCTTCAAATATAATTTCATTTGGTTACTAAAAGTTTAAGAAACTTGTTACATTTTTAAAGAATTGAACTTTAGGGCGGCACCTGTGGCTCAGTTGGTGGGGTGCCGGCCCCATATACCAAGGGTGGCGGGTTCAAGTCTGGCCCCGGCCGAACTGCAACAAAAAGAAAAAAAAGAATTGAACTTTAGCATTGGGTTTACATTTAGAATTAAGGTTTATTACTTGGCTTTTGACAGAACAATTATGTATTGATCATGATTACATCAATATACCTCCTACATGTATAATTTGCTTTGCTGGGAAAACTAAATTGAATATTATGATACCTAAAAAATACTCTATATCTCTTTATTTTTTGTCTCAGTCAAAATGTAGATATGTGCAGGGCAATAATAGCATGGCTAGAAGATAGCCAAACCTTGAGAAAGGGTCTATAAAAGAGGATGCATGGAAGAGTTGATGAAATTCATTCATTCTTTCATAAACAGTGCAGTGCACTTACTAGGGGGTGGCACCCGTAGCTCAGTGGGTAGAGCGCCAGTCATATACACTGAGTCTGGTGGGTTCAAACCCAGCCCCATCCAGCTAAACAATGACAACTGCAACATAGAAACCTGTAGTCCCAGCTGCTTGGGAGGCTGAGGCAAGAGAATTGCTTAAGCCCAAGAGTTTGAGGATGCTGTGAGCTGTGACGCAATGGCACTCTACCCAGGGTGACAGCTTCGAGACTCTGTCTCAAAAAAAAAAAAAATAGTGCACTTACAGGGATCTGATGTAAATAATATTTAAATATTGTTCTCTAGCACAGATCTTCATGGACCACATGCAGTTTATTTTCAAGATATTTTATATCATGTGTATACAATATTATCTTCGATATATTTTGTAATTAATGTGTTGGTTTACTTCTAGGATTCTTAAACATTCAACTTCTGTTATGAGAAACAAGCTGAAACAAACTGTGGAATGCGAAAAAAGGTATCAAAGTCTCTTTGGTTTTACATGTAATATTTTATAATGAGATTTGATCATCTGTTAGTGGTATTTTCATATATAGGCTTTGATTGAATAAATGTTATAGATTTAATATAACTGCATAATTTAAAGAGGAAATGTGTTACAACATGAGTTAAACTTATTTTTGATATAAATAAAATAAAAAGGCTGACTGGTCTCTTTTTATGCTTACATATACATTTTTTCTTGATAATAGAATCATTCATTTATTTATTCAGCAAATAGTTATTGCATTATTGTTACTGCCAGAAATAATGTAATGTGTTTTTTATCATTCATGTGTTTATTATCTGTTTTATTATTTACAATTTGATTTCTTTTCAATTGAGTGTTACTGAATTCTTTTATATGAAGGTATGATCTAAGTCCACATATATGGATTCCAGAAAACTATAAGGCCTTGAAAGTTTCTGTATATTCTTTGGTGGTTTGAATTTATGTTAGACTCTATTTCTGAGTCAGTTCTATGTATGCATAGTGTTCAAAGGCTAGGAGGAAGTACAGAAGTACAAAAAGAATTAACATTTATCGAATGCATGTTATATGTGTACTGTTCTTAATGGTTTAAATGTATTATCTCATTTAATCCTCACAATAACTTTGTTGTTATCATCATTTTACAAATGAGAAAACCGAGGCTCAGAATTTTTCAGAACTTGCTTCAGGTTACGTATCTAGTAAGTCACAGAATCAGGATTCAAAAGCAGGTTGTCTGATTCTAGAATCCTGAGTTTTAACATATGGTAGCAAGAACACTCAGCTTTTTACAGATCCACACATCCCACTGGATGTCTTTTCCTAGATATCTCAGTCCAAACTGAACATATTTTCCCGAAAACCTATTTCTTTTATATAGTCTGTCCTAGCGAATGTGCCACTATTTATGTTATCATCCAAGCCAGCAACTTTGGAATTACAGAAACTCCTGTATCTTACGCATTGGTCCCATTTCAATCAATCACAGAAAATTATAGCTTGTTAATGTTACTTGCATCTATCCCAACCAATTGCATTGGTTCAGGCTTTTTCACCTGGGTTACTGTAACAGTCTCAAATATATCTCCTTTCTTCAGTTTTGTCTGATAGGGTCGAATGTACTGACCCGCCCAGGTAGAACTGACCCGCCCAGGAAGGATCAACTGCCTCTCCCACCCAGGAAATAATGAATGCTCCAATCCCTGCCCCCTCAACCCTTTAAATCCCCGTCCATCATAGCCCACCTGTGGAATTCTTTCCTGGTCAGGGATTTCACCCCACCTGCACCCAGGTGGAATAAAGACCACATTACCCATACAGAATGCAAGACTCCGTTTTCCTTTCATTTCGCGCCTCAGAGTAATTTTTCATCTTTGGGTCTATTAGTGCCCTGTGCATATCTAAACACAACCTCTCATATGGTGCCGTGACTCAGATAGGGAAAAGCCCCCTTGGGGGGCCAAAATATACCCCATCAGACCCAACCAAATGGACCCTTGTGCCAATGAGATGACGGGAAAGAATTTTTCAGAATTCTCTGAAATCTTTCAGAATTCTCTGACCCTACCTAACATTCATCCATTTAATGGTGAGGTTAGCCTTTGTCTAGAATTCCTTTTCTGAACTTTTAAAACTTTTTTCCTTTCCTTCTATCTTTGAGCTTTCAAGCATTCATATATAGTCTCTTGGCACCTTTTAAAACTTTCTTTCCTTCTTCCCATTTTAGGCCAAAAATTATGGGGATCTGTATCTCTTCCAGTCATGGATTAACCTTGGCAGGCCAGGCTTGCCCATCCAGTGCTCTGTGGGGCTGGACCACTCTTGGTGGTCTGTGTCTTTTTGGGTCATGGGCTAACTTCCATGAGCCAGGCTCACCTGTCTGGTGTCCTACTGTGGGCCTAGATTCTTGTGGCTGGTTAAGGTCACACACAGAGGTCAGGCGCTCTTTGACCAAGGTCATACATGGAGACCAGGTATTCTCCCTGACCCCAGCCTCTGCAAGCCAGGCTCACTGGTCCGGTGCCTTCCTGTGGGCTGGACCACTCTCTTGTCTCTTCTGGTCTCAGACTAACCATTTACTGCCCTCCTGGGGGTCTGGATCACTTTTCTCAGCTGACGGCTACGCCAGAGGCCAGGTGCTCTCTGGTTGTAGCCTTGGCCATTTCGTCCCTCCTTTTCCTCCTCAAAAATTCTCTTTATGTCTTTGCTTTAATTTCATTTATTTTCTACCTCCAGTTTTTGATATGGGTACCATTCAGTCACGGATTCCCCCTTCTTCACTTCTAAGCTCACCTCAAGCCTAAACAGCTTTATCCTGACCTCAAACCTAAATGCCTTATCTTTTTCTGTAATACTATTTGGCCTATGTACAATCTGGATAAATGGCTCCCATTCAGGCATTTCTCATACTCCGAAGCATTCCTTCTTTGCGTTTGTCTTGTGAACCCTCTCAGATTCTCCTGACGCAGGTAACACCTGCTTTCCCTGGTCCATCTGGGGAAAACATGATTGTCTTCTTTTGACCCGGCGGACAGACCTCCCCATTCTGCCCCTCCACAGCCCTTCCTCCCTCAAATTCATTCCTACCCTCAGAATTTCTACCTGTATATTTCCTACCAGCAGAATTCCACCCTATCTTCCTCTCTCTCCACTGCCCTCCATCCACCCTCCATCACAGGTAGTAGAAAAAAAATGGTGGAACTGGGAGAAAAAAGAAACATGAGGGAACTCCAAAAATTCCCCAATGGCCCTCAGACCCCTCAGCCAAATTTTAATGATCTGGCCTTCAAGGTGCTGCAGCACCTCTCAGAACTCTTTATTGGCTTCTTCCACAAAACCCAGCTACTTCTTGAACTCCTCAGGGCACTCCAAAAGAACAAAATCTCCCCCTGGACCTTGTTTTAAGCTTTAAGCGTAGCAAACAAGGCTTTTGAGCAGAGCAGTGCCCAAATCAAAATCCAAACCCCAAACCATGTCTAGCCTGAGAAGGTCCTCACTGAAGTCTGACTGCTCAGGTCTTTCTGAAGATACGGTTTCGTAGTCACTCCCAAGACCTAGCGAAAATTCCTGACCTCCTGAGCCTAGCTGCAAAAGACTGACGATCCCTGGAAAATCAGGATGCCCCCTGGATGCCGTCCTGGAAAACTAAACTCTGGGTATTTTTGCTAGTGGAAGGTAAGCCAATCTCTTTTCTTTTTTCTAATAAACATGGGAGCAACTTTTTCCATGCTGCCACCTTATAAAGGCCCTCTAAAACAAACATCTTGGTGGTGGGAATTAATAATAATTTATTGCGCCCTCAGGCTGCTCCATCCTTGTGCTAGAATCATGGCCTCCTTGGTTATTTCCTATGATAGGGCCACTAATTATAATTTTTCTCATTCTCAGTTGTGGACCAGTAATTCTCCGCCTCATCTCCCGATTTATTAACCAGTCATTCGAAAACAACTGCTCATATCCTCGCCCTACGTGGATACCAATCAGTCCAGATTGAAGACGCAAGAATGTTCCTGTAAACGCCACTCCTCCCTTGCATTCTCCCCACCCACTCCCATTGTCTTTAAAGGCAGACCACACAGCCCCTCCCACAGTCAAAGAGACACCATGCCCATCACCCTGCCTCCTTATAATAGACTAAAAAGTCTGGGATGATAGGGTCGAATGTACTGACCCACCCAGGTAGAACTGACCCACCTGGGAAGGATCAACTGCATGTCCCACCCAGGAAATAATAAATGCGCCAATCTCTGACCCCCCCCCACCCTTTAAATCCCCATTCGCCATAGCCCATGTGTGGAATTCTTTCCCTATGAGGGATTTCACCGTATCTGCACCCAGGTGGAATAAAGACCACATTGCCCACACAGAACAGAGACTCCGTTTTACTTTTGTTTTGCGCCTCGAAATAATCTTTCATCTTTGGGTCTTTAACCTCTCATTGTCTAGCTTTAAATCTATCTTCTGCACTGTGAAAGAATTCTAAAACACAGGTTTTTCTATTTGACTCCCACTTATTATATACTAATAATTCTTCATGACTTTTAGCATAAGTCTTAAGATGTTTAGCTTAGCTGATCAGGTTGAAGTCCAGTGGGTTTCTGCCTACCTTTAGAACTTCATCTCGTGTACTTTCCTGCTGGCACCCTTTGCCTTTAGGAGTAGGACTGTATTCCAGCATGATTTCACATTTCTGTATTCTATGTTCTGGTGTTACTAGAATTTCTTTCTGTAGTTCCTTGGTCTCAAGGATTAAGGATTATTAGAAAGGAATACAGGAGTAAAAAGTACCTGCGCTTCTGGCAAAAGGAAAGACCCAAGTGGGAAGTCTCCACTTGGGTCCTTTGTCTAGGGGTATATGGTCTTGAGAATTATATTTGGCAGGGACTTGGTAGCTGGGAGACACCTTTTCAATGTGAATGAGTATATTAACAAATGAATGAATGCAGTCCCTCCAGTTGGGAGTGGAAATGGCAGGGCATTCCCTTCATGAAATTGCCCAGGCCTAGGAAACGGGGGTCCCCTTGTCCAGCCCTGAATGGGGAACCCTGTATCACTGGTCTCTCTGCTAGGATTGCCCTTTCTTCTTTTGTTCACTTAGTCTTGCAGAATTGAGTTCAAGGATGAGATTCTATTTTTTTTTTGTTTCTTTGTTTCTTTTAGAGACAAGGTCTCAATCTTGCTCACACTATTCTCAAAATCCTGAGCTCAGGAGATCATCCTACCTTATTTGGCTTCCCGGGGTCCTAGGATTGCAGCATGAGCCACCGCACTGGGATGAGATTATTTTTCATATTCAAGTCTAGGAATATTCATCTGTCTCAAATTGTAATTGAATTTAACCCACTCTCTGTTTTTGAATATTGATTGTGCTATCTTGCATTTTTGCTTTCCTTAAAGTTTCTGTTATTTACTTTCCCCCTCAGTTCTTTTCATTTCCACCTTTAGCACCACCCCCACCAAGTCCCTAACATTCACTTGAGAAGACCACAATTGCCCAAACCTCAAAATTATCATATCCAATCTTGGCCTTTCCTTCATACTACCGTTACTTCTTTTCTCATTTTTCACACAATCTCGCAATTTTTTCTTTAAAAACAAAAGAAAGGCTCGGTGCCTGTACCTCAGCGGCTAGGGTGCCAGCCACATACACCAGAGCTGTTGGGTTTGAATCCAGCCCAGGCCTGCCAAACAACGTTGACAACTGCAACCAAAAAATGGCCGGGCATTGTGGCAGGCACCTGTAGTCCAGCTGCTTGGGAGGCTGAAGCAGGAGAATCCTTGAGCCCAGGAGTTTGAGGTTGCTGTGAGCTGTGACCCCATAACTCTGCTGAGGGTGACATGGTGAAACTCTGTCTCAAGGAAAAAAAATAAAAACAAGAAAATTAATTTTTTCCTGATTACAAGAGTAATGTAGCTTTAGTGTTGGAAATTGGAGAATTTAACAAATATGAAGAAAAATAAATATCTCACATTATCTTACTCCTGAATGATGACAAGTCATTTTATTTTTCCTTTTAGGGCTTTTTTCCTGTATATGTGCATGAATGTTTGCACTACAGAGCTTTACACTGTTGCATACTCCACACTGCTACTTAGTTGTAGGTTAAGCATGTCAAATTTGCTTTCCAAAACCATACTCTTTTTATTTTTTATTTTTTTGAAACAGTCTCACTATGTTGCCCTCGGTAGAGTGCTTTGGCATCACAGCTCACAGCATCCTCCAACTCTTGGGCTTAAGCGATTTTCCTGCCTCCACAACACCCAACTATTTTTTTTTTGTTGTTGCAGCTGTCGTTGCTGTTTACCTGGCCCAGGCTGGGTTTGAACGCTAGCCTGGGTGTATATGGTACCCTACCCAATGAACTATAGGCACTGCCGCCAGAACCATACTCTTAATGTCCCTCGTTGAACTCCCAATCCTGTTCCTTCTGCATTTTTTCCCATTTTAGAAAATGTCAACTTCCATCTTCCCAGTTGATCATTTAAAAACCTTGGAATCATCCTTAAGTTGTCCCTTTCTCTCACATTTATATCTAACCCATTAACAAATCTTGTTGACTCTATTGTCAGAATGTATCCAGAATCTGATCATGTCTTTTTTTTTGTTTGTTTGTTTTTTGAGACAGAGTCTCACTCTGTCACCCCTGGTAGAGTGCTGTGGCTTCACAGCTCACAGCCACCTCCCACTTTTGGGCTTAAGCGATTTTCTTGCCTCAGCCTCCAGAGTAGCTGGGACTACAGGCGCCCATTGCAACGCTCAGCTTTTTTTTTTTTTTTTTTTTTTTTGTTGTTGCAGTTGTCATTGCTGTTTTAGCTGGCCGGGGCTGGGTTTGCACCCGCCACCCTCCATATATGGGGCCGGCACCCTACCCACTGAGCCACAAGCACCACCCTGATCATGTCTTAATACCTCCATTCCTATCCTTAGAGTCTTACCCATCTCTCACTTGAATTATTACAACAGCCTTCTAATAGTTCTCCTTTCTATCCTAGCTTTGCTGTTGTCTATATTCCACGAAGTATCAGATTGATATTTTAAAAGTATAAGTCATCATATCATTCACTTTCTGAATTCTCTACTGACTTATGTGTCATTCAGAATAAAAGCTAGTAACTCTGAAGGCCTTATAAACCCCTACATTATTTGGTTTTCTACTGCGTTCCTCTTTTGACTCTCTTGGCCTGTTAATTCCTCTCTGGCTATTCTGGCCTTCTTTTTGAATCTCAGCACACCAGACATTCCTCCTTTCCTCGTCAAGGCTTTGCCTCTGCCTGGAATGATTTCCCCCCTAGGTAACTATATGGCTTAATTTTATGCCTTTAGTTTTCTGCTCAAATGTCACTTCATTAGCAAAGTGTTCCCTTAACAACATATAGAAAAGCATTCCTCCCCAACTCCTTTGTCCCTATTTCCCATACCTTGCTTTATTTTTCTTCATAGAACTTAGACTTTCTGACATTCTGCATATATATGTCTATATATTTTTCTTTTTCAGAGGTAGTCTGTCTCTGTTTTGGTATGATCACAGCTCACTGTAACCTCAAATTCCTGGGCTTGAGCAATCCTCCTGCCTTAGCTTCTTGAGTAGCTGGTGCTATAGGCATGCACCACTATGTTTGGCTACTTAAAAAAAATTTTTTGTAGAAATGGGGTCTTGCTATGTTGCCCAGGCTAGTCTCAATCTCCTGGCCTCTTGCCTCGGATAACAGCCATGAACTAATGCACATAGTCTTTGTTTTGTTTTGTTTTTTGTCAGAATCTGAGCACACCCTAGGCTTACTACAACCGCAAATTTCATAAGACCAGGGACTTTATTTTGTATTCTATAGTATCCCTCCACTTACTACAATGCATGGCACATATAGTAGGTGCTTAATAAATATTTGTTGAGTGAATGAATTAGGAGAATAGTTTGAAATTATGAGTGGCAGGAACAGTGTTGTGTGCTGGGAGATACAAGAGTGATGAGAGACATGGTCCCAGTCCTCATGAAGTTGGTGATTGACGTGGTCCTAATATATTGCTGTTGTGTTTATATTTTTAAAAAGGGCTTTGAATATGCAAATCTACAACTAACAGGAATGATTACCTGTTGGTGGTATTAAACAGAATGTAGTCTTATAGTAGAGACGTGGAAAAATTCTGGCTACTTAGGTTTTAGGTGAATGGCCAATCTCCCTGAAATGCCTGGACAGCTTTGTGTCAAATTATCTCTATAGGGTACCGTCCAAGATTCCTAGCCGCTTCTAGCAATCAGCATGATACCTGGGACATGAAGAAAGTTGTAGTAAACTATTGAGAAATTGGTTGGCAAGATAGCAGGGTAGAGTTGAAAGAGCATGAGCCTTGAAGTCAGGCAGATTTGGGTCAGAGTCCCACATTTAGTACTTAGTATCTATGAGGCTTTGGATAAGTTTTAAAATCAGCACTGACTTGGTGTCCAACCTTTTGTCTTCTCTCGACGACACTGGAAGAAGAGTGGTCTTGAGCCACACATTAAATATACAAATACCAACAAAAGTTGATAAGCCAAAAAAAAAAAAAAAGTAAAAAGGAGGTTTGTGGATAATTTTCATGATGTCTACCACCACAGATAAACAAAAAAGTCCTCACATAATCTTCATGCAGACCATGGGCCACAGTTTGGACATCTCTGGCTGACACCTAAATGCTTAGAAAATGTTAGTTCTCTGATTATTTCTTTTTATTTGCCTTTTTCCTATAGAGAAGTCAATTAGCATAGTTGTTAACAGTTCAGTCTCTTAGAACTACACTGTCTTGGGTTTGGGTCCTGGATCTGTGTCTTGGGGGAAGTGCTTTAGCTTCATCTAAGTTGCACTTACCCCATCTGTAAGATATGAATAATAACAATACCCCATGGTTACTGTGAGGATGAAATGGGTTAATATATGTAAATTGCTTACAACAGCAATTAGCACATAGAAATCATCAAGTTATAAGTTGTTGAACTGTTATTACTATTATGAGTTTCCTTATTTTTCCTCTTATATCTTTTTTCAGCCCCCTTTTAATTCTCATCTCCTTTTTTGTTCAAAAAGGAAATAGGTTTGTGGGTATTTTTTCCTGATTTTAAGATGTATTATGTGGCCTTAAATTTTTTAATAATTACATTAAATATAAGAAGATAATTAAAATTCTTTGATATTTTCTTTTTGGCATGAGTGAGTACATGCCACCTTCATTCCTACCTATAGAAAAACTTACACTTTTTCTTAACAAAATTAAGATCATACTAAGTACATTATTAGTAATCTGCAGTCTTTGTTTACTATATTGTGATGATTTTTACATACCTACCAAATCTAAATATATGTTGTGATGAACTTTACATATTCCATGTGTTTGTCTTATTATATGCTTAAAGGCACGTTATTGGTGGCTTAAAATATGAATGCACATTTAAAGCTTTTAATATACTGTCTTTCCAGAAGTTTTTATCTGTTTGCATTCTCACAAGGAAAACATAGGTATCTTTACTTTTATGAACACTTTATGTTACCAGTTTATCTAATCTTTACCAATTTAAGAATAAATTATATCAGATTATTTCATTTTGCATTTCATGGATTAAACTAGTGATGTTGAACAATATTTTAAGTATTTATTGCTCATTTATATTGCTGCTTTTGTAACTTGCTTGTTTGTTTTTGCTTGTTTGTATCTCTTGTAGTCAGAAGTACTTTGTATGAATTGGATGCTTGAAATTTAGCTTTTTTGGCCGAGAAGATGGTCTAGCATGATAAAAATCTTATAGGAACTTGAAAAAAATATGTATTCTGCAGTTTTGGGTTAGATTATTGCAACTATTTTAAGTTGATTGATAAATGTTTAATCTTCAATACCTTACATTTTTTCTGTTTCCTTATTCTGTCTGTTAAGAGACAGTTATCAATCTCCAACATTAATTATGGATTTATCTTTTATCCTTGTAGTTCTATCATTTTTCCTTCAAATATTCTGAAGCTCTATTATTAGATACATAAATGATTAGTATTGCATTGTCATCTGGATGAATCTATACCTTTGTTATTATGAAATAACTTTTCTTTAAATTCCTAATAATATTCTTTGGTCTGAAGTAAACTTTTTTGATGTTGATACAGTCACTGCAGCTTTTGTTTAGTGTTAGTATGATACATCTTTTCCCATCTTTTTTTTTTTTTTTTCTTTGAGATAGAGTCTCACTATGTCGCCCTTGGTAGAGTGCTTTGGCGTCACAGCTCACAGCAACCTCAAACTCTTGGGCTCAAGCCATTCTGTTGCCTCAGCCTCCCATGTAGCTGGGACTACAGATGCCTGCCACAACACCCGGCTGTTTGTTCTTGTTGTTCTTGTTGCAGTTGTCATTGTTGTTTAGCTGGCCCAGGATGGGTTCAAACCCACCAGCCCCTGTGTATGTGGCTGGCACCCTAGCTGCTGAGCTACAGGCACTGAGCCTTTTCCCCCATCTTTTTATTTTTAACTTTTTTGTGTTCTTACAGAGAAAGTGCATGTCTTGTAGTTAGCATATGGCCATATCTTTCTTTCTAATATAATCTGACAATCTTCCATTTAATTTCCGTGTTAAAAATCATTTATATTTTGTAATTAATTAGATTTTGGATTTAAATCTACCACTTTGCTGTAATGTACATATGTTTTCTTTCTGTCCTATCTTTTTTAATCCATTTTTCTTCTTTTTCTGACATCTTTTGAATTATATATTGAAATTCCTGTTTACCTCTTTTGTGGGCTTATTAATTTTTTTTAAATAGTTTACTATTTTATTTTATTTTTATTTATTTATTTATTTATTTTTATTAAATCATAACTGTATACATTGATATGATCATGGGGCATCATACACTCGCTTCATAGACCATTTGACACATTTTTATCACAATGGTTAACATAGCCTTTCCGGCGTTATCTCAGTTACTGTGCCAAAACATTTACATTCTACACTTAAAGAAAGATGGAGACTTTACCTCTTTCATGTTTACATGGATGGAGCTGGAACATATTCTTCTTAGTAAAGTATCTCAAGAATGGAAGAAAAAGTACCCAATGTACTCAGCCCTACTATGAAACTCATTTGGGGCTCTCACATGAAAGCTATAACCCAGTTACAACCTAACAATAGGGGGAAGTGGGAAGGGGGGGTGGTGGGTAGAGGGAGGGGGATCGGTGGGATCACACCTGTGGTGCATCTTACAGGGGTATTTGTGAAATGTGGGCTTATTAATTACAATGTTTTGTTATGTTAGTGGTTGTGTTAGGGGTTAAAGTATAATATTTAGCTTATCACAATCTATTTTCAAGTACAATTATGCCATTTCATGTATTATATAAAAACCTTATAACAGTGTACTTACATTTCTTTCTTCCTTGCCTGTGGTATTTTCATTAATTCATTTTACTACTATATATGTTATATACACTTGTTCTTATTTTACTTTAAAGTTATTATTTTACTTTCAAGTTATTTCTTAAAGACATTTAAGTAATCAGGGTAATGACTTTTATGTGTTTACCCTCTTAGTTACCATCTCCAGTGCCCATTATTGTTTTGTGTAGATCCATATTTCCATGTATATTGTTTTTTCTTCTACTTAAAACAGAGATTTTAACATTACTTTTATTACTAGTCTAGTTTTGTTAAATGCTTTTAGCCTTTGTACGTCTCAAATCTTTAATTTTACCTTCATTTTTGAAGGCTATTTTTGCTCAGACAAAATTCTAGGTTGACACTTTAGTTTTCTTTCAGTATTTTTTTATTAAATCATAACTGTGTACATTGATGCATTTATGGGGTTCAGTGAACTGATTTCATATACAATGTGAAATGCTTACATTGAACTGATTAAAACATCCCTCACCTCGCTTACTTATTTGTTGTAGTAAGACAACTATATTCATTTCTCAATAGTTTTGAAGTGTACCATTGTATTGTGCACATTAGGTGAGGTGTCCCCAAATACCCTCCCCTCTCTCTCCTCTTCCATTCTATTCTGGACTATGGTTATGTTTTACCATTCATATGAATGTTTAAGTGATTATATATTGATTTCTTAGTAATATTGAGTACATTGGATACTTTTTTCCCCATTCTTGAGATACTTTACTAAAAAGAATAGGTTTCAGCTCCATCCAGATAAACAGAAAAGATGTGAAGTCTCCATCTTTTTTATGACTGCATAGTATTTCATGGTGTACACATATCACCGTTTGTTAATCCATTCATGGGTGAATGGGCACTTGGGCTGTTTCCACGTCTTGGCAATGATGAATTGAGCTGCAGTAAAAATCCTGGTGCAAATGTCTTTGTTGTGAAATGATTTTTGATCATCTGGGTATCTACCTAGTAGAGGAATTGCAGGTCTACTTTTAGTTCCTTGAGTGTTCTCCAAACTTCTTTCCAAAAAGGTCATGTTAGCTTGCCTTCCCACCAGCAGTGTAGAAGTGTTCCCTTCTCTCCGCATCCATGCCAACATCTGTAGTTTTGGGATTTCGTGATGTGGACTAATCATACTGTAATTAGATGATATCTCAAAGTGGTTTTAATTTGCATTTCTCTGATGATTAAAGATGATGAGCATTTTCTTATATTTTGTAGGCCATATGCCTATCTTCAAAAGAGAAGTTTCTGTTCATGTCTGTTGCTCACATAGAAATGGGTCATTTATTCCTTTCTCATTGATTAGTTTGAATTATCAGACCTTTGTTGGAAGCATACCCTGCAAAAATCTTCTCCCATTCTTAAGGTTGTCTGTTTGCTTTACTTACTCTGCTTTTGGCTGTGCAAAAGCTTTTTAGTTTTTAGATCAGATCCCAGTAATGTATTTTTAGTGTTGCTTCAATTGCCTAGGGAGTCCTCCTCATAAAATATTCTCCCAGGCGCATTTCTTCAAGTGTTTTCCCTACACTCTCTTCTAGTATTTTTATAGTTTCATGTCTTAACTTTAAATCTTTTATCCAGTGAGAATCAATTTTTGTTAATGGTGAAGGTGGGGTTCCAGTTTCAGTCTTGTACAGGTCACCAGCCAGTTCACACAGCACCATTTGTTAAATAGGGAGTCTTTCCCTGACTGAATGTTTTTGATAGGCTTGTCAAAGTTCAAATGAGTAAGTAGCTGGGTTCATGTCTTGGTTCTCTATTCTGTTCCATAAATCTACCTCTCTGTTTTTGTGCCAAACCATGCTGTTTGATCACTATAGATTTATAGTATAGCTTAAAGTCTGGTAACGTGATACCTACTGATTTGTTTTTATTTCTGAGTAATGTATTGGTTATTCGAGGTTTTTTTTCTGATTCCATGTAAAACAAAGCCTTATTTTTTCAAGCTCTTTAAAATATGACAGTGGTGCTTTAATAGGGATTGCATTAAATCTGTAGATTGCTTTGGGTAGTATGGACATTTTAACAATGTTGATTCTTCCCAGCCATGAGCGTGGTATGTTTTTCCATTTGTTAACATCTTTAGCTATTTATTTTCTCAGAGTTTCATAATTCTCTTTATAGAGATATTTCGTGTTCTTTGTTAGGTAAATTCCCAGATGTTTCATCTTCTTTGGCACTACTATAAAAGGAATAGAGTCCTTGACTGTATTTTCTGCTTGACTATTGTTGGCATGCATAAAAGCTACTGATTTGTGAATATTGATTTTGTATCCTAAGACACTCCTGTATTTCTTAATCACTTCTAAGAGTTTTGTAGTTGAGTCTTTGGGATTTTCCAGGTATAGGATCATAACTTCTGCAAAGAGTGAGAGTTTTTTCTCCTCTGACCCTATTTGGATACCCTTGATGTCCTCTTGCCTGATTGCGATGGCTAAGACTTCCATTGCTATGTTGAATAGTAGTGGAGACAGTGGGCATCCTTGCCTAGTTCCTGATCTGAATGGAAATGTTTTCAGTTTTACTCCATTCAATATGATTTGTTGTATATGGCTTCTATCAGTTTAAGAATGTCTTGTATATGCCTATTTTCTTAAGTGTTCTGATCATGAAAGGATGCTGTATATTATGAAAAGCTTTTTCTGCATTGATTGATAGAATCATATGGTTTTTGCTTTTATTTTATTTATGTAATGTATTATATAGGTTTGTGTATGTTGAACCAACCCTGTAATCTTGGAATAAAACCAACTTGATCGTGGTGTATAATTTTTTTGATATCTTGTTGGATTCTGTTTGCTAAGATCTTACTGAATATTTTTGCATCAATATTCATTAATGATATTGGTCTATAATTTTCTTTCTTTGTTGGATGCTTTCATGGTTTGGGGATCAGGGTGATATTTGCTTCATAGAATGTGTTGGGAAGTATTTCTTCTTTTTCTATGCTTTGGAAAATATTGTTTAATATAGGTACTAGTTCCTCTTTAAAGGGTTGATAGAATTCAGATGTGAAGCCATCTGGTCCCAGACTTTTCTTTTTTAGAGATTTCATATAGTTGATGCTATTTCAGTGATTGATATAGGTCTATTCAAAATTTCTAATTCTTTCTGGTTGAGTCTAGGAAGGTGGCATGCTTCCAGGTATTGGTCCATTTCCTTCAGATTTTCATGTTCTGAGGACAGAGTTTTTGTAGTAATCACTGAGAATTTTTTGAATTTCTGAGTTTTCTGTTGTTATTTCTCCTTTATTGTTTCTGATAGATGATATTAGAGATTTTACTTTTCTGTTTCTGGTTAGGTTGGCCACAGGTTTATCAATTTTATTAATCTTTTAAAAAAACAAATTTTTTTTTGTTGATCTTCTGAATGATTCTTTTGTTTTCAATTTCATTTAATTCTGCCCTAATTTTGGTTATTTCTTTTTTTCTGCTGGGTTTGGGGTTGGAATCTTCCTTTTCCAAATGCTTGAGATGACCCATTAAGTTGTTGGCTTCCTCTCTTTCTGTTCTCTTGAGGAAGGCTTGCAATGCTATAAATTTCCCTCTTAGGACTTCCCTTGCAGTATCCCATAGGTTCTGATAATTTGTGTCTTCATTGTCGTTTTGATCCAAAAATGTGGTATTTTCCTTATTAATCTCTTCTGTGACCCAGCTATCATTCAGCATAAGGTTATCTAGCTTCCAAGCCTTTGTATGAGTTTGAAGATTCTTATTGTTGTTGAGTTCAACTTTAATTCTGTGATAGTCCGAGAAGATACAATGAATAATTTCTATTCTTTTAAATTTGCTGAGGTTAGACTTGTGACCTAAGATATGATCAATTTTGGAGAATGATCCATGGGTCGATGAGAAGAATGTATATTCAGTTTTATTAGGATGAAATGTTCTGTAGATGTCTGTTAAGTCCATTTGTTCTAGGGTTAGGTTTAAATCTAATATTTGTTTAGTTTCTTCTTGGAGGATCTATCCAGTACTGTCAAAGGGGTGTTAAAATCTCCAACTATTTTAGTGCTGGAAGATATCAAGTTGTTCATATCCATTAGGGTTTGCTTTATAAATTGAGGAGCATTTTAGTAGGGTGTATACATGTTAATTGTCAAATTCTCTTCATGTTGGGTGTTTCCCTTGACAAATATGTGACCATCCTTATCTTTCTTTATCTTTGTTGATTTAAAACCAATTGTATCTGCAAATAAAATTGTAACCCCTGCTTTTTTTCTGGTTTCCATTTGCCTGTATTATAGATGTCCATCCTTTCACTCTGAGTCTATTTTTATCCTTTAAGGTAAGATGACCTATTTTTGTTTTTTTTACAGACAGAGTTTCATTTTGTTGACCTTGGTAGAGTGTTGTGGCATCACAGCTCACAGCAACCACCAACTCCTGGGCTTAGGCTATTCTCTTGCCTTAGGCTTCTGACTAGCTGGGACCACAGGTGCCTGCCACACGCCCAGCTATTTTTTGTTGCAGTTTGGCCGGGGCCGGGTTTGAACCCATCACCCTTGGTATTTGGGGCTGGTGCCCTACTCACTGAGCCACAGGCGCCTCCCCAAGATGAACTTGCATATAGCAGATGAGTTTATGTATCTCCCCAAGATGAACTTGCATATAGCAGATGAGTTTATGTATCCAGTCAGCCAACCTGTTCTTCTGTAGAGGACAATTTAAACCATTCACATTAATTGAGAGAATTGATAAACATGGTAGTGTTTTGGCTGTCATGTTGTTCAAATGTCTAGTGGACATTTTTAGTCCTTTCACTACTGTGGATGTTGGGTTTTGTTCAAAAAGTTCTGAGTGAGTTTACTTTGGAGGTAGAGCATTGCAATGGTCATGGCGGAAGATGGGTCTGAGAATATCCTGGAGAGCTGGTCTAGTTATGGCAAATTTCTTCAACATGTCAGTAAAGTATTTGATTTCTCTCATCACAAATGAAACTCAGTTTAGCTGGATACAGGATCCTGGGCTGAAAGTTGTTTTGTTTTAGGAGATTTAAGGTTGGTGACTATCCTCTTCTGTCTTAAAACGTTTTGGCTGAGAGATCTGCAGTCATTCTGATATTTCTCCCTTTGTAGGTGATGCTTGTCTTACGTCTGGCTGCTTGCAGAATTTTCTCCTTCATCTTAACGTTGGCAAAGTTAATCACAATGTGTCTAGCACAGTGGTTCTCAACCTTCCTAATGCCGTGACCCTTTAATACAGTTCCTCATTACTCTATCCTAAGAAGTCATGGTATTAGGTTGAAATCTCAGCCATGGACAGATACACACAGCTGCAGTGCCCTGCCCCCACCATTCAGTTCTTTTCCATTACAGAACTTCGAAGGTCAACCTCAGGGTGTCCCTAGGTGGACAGCCCCAGACATGGTTCCAATCAAATTGTCTTGGGAAGTATAAACCCTGTTCAGCAGAGAGGGATCCAGGGGTCTCCAATTGCAGATAGAAATCCTCAGTTTTGTCCTGCAACCCCGAGGGTATGGCATCCAGTCCCCTCTGTCAAGCCCCGAATTGCCAATCAGAGTCTCAACTAGGCATCAACACCCCTGTACCCAGGTCACAATCAAGGCCGGGAGTCTGGGACTGTGCCCACCAGTCTCAGTTCACACAGGGTATCTAGACCTCTGCTCGCCAACTCAGTTGGAGTCAGAGGAGCACCCCCCAACACGTGGCCTGACCCGTAGGTCTTAGTCCATACCCGGCAAGCCTCTGCTCACTGGCTCTATTGGAGTCAGAGGACCACCCCCCACCCCAAACCCCACTCTGCTCGCTGGCCTGGTTGGAGCCAGGGACCAGCCCCATCTGCGGAACTCAGTCCACACCGGGCAACTACTTGCCTGCTTGTGGACACTGTCAGAGCCAGGGGTTCTGCCCCTCCCGACAGACACAGCCCAAACCAAGGGTCAACACCACCACTGGCCAGGCAAAGTCAACTAGGGGACTGCTCCTACTTCCACTGAGTGACCCTTTCTTCCTGAGCCCTCTTCCTCCCTAGTCATGGATTCCGTCCTGACCACACTATGCCCAGAGCTCTCAGAAAAAGACCAACCATTCTGCACTCTGCATGGGGCAGAACTTCAGACTGCCATGCGAGGCAGGGAAGGGTGGACTGGGAGTTTGGAATTGTGGGGGAAAATATTTGTTCAGTTTTATGCCAGGCATGGTGGTGTCTCGGTTCACAAGTGGGACCTCCCTGGAGAAAGAGAACCGGTGTTTAGCAGCTCTCTCCAGTGCAGTAAAATAAGAGGACTTTTGCTCCCTGCTTGCTTGCAGAGAGCCTGAGGTGGGCCTGCCTCTTGGGGGAGAGGTCTCCAGTCCTATAGATCAGGCGTCCTCAAACTGCAGCCCGCAGGCCACATGAAGCAGTGTGAATTGTATTTGTTCCCATTTTGTTTTTTTACTTCAAAATAAGATATGTGCAGTGTGCAAAGGAATTTGTTCATTTTTTTTAATTTTTTATTATTTTTTATGTGAAAAAAATTTTATATTTTTATTTTTTTTTATTAAATCATAGCTGTGTACATTGATATGATCATGGGGCATCATTCACTAGCTTTACAGACCGTTTGCCAAGTTTCACATATACCCTTGTAAGATGCACCGCTGGTGGCATATTTTTTTTTTAAACTATAGTTCGTCCCTCGAACAGTCTGAGGGACAGTGAATTTGCCCCCTGTTTAAAAAGTTTGAGGATGCCTGCTCTAGATGATAGGCTTTGTACCTGTAATTTGTTTTCTTGAATGCTCTTCCTTGGAGTCACAGGTTGCTGAACTCCTTTCTTGTCTCAGCTACCCACCTTTGGCTTCATAGAGTCCAATTCTGTCCAGTTTTACTCTCTCGGATCAGGAGCCTCTGCCAAGGGTTGCTATTAGTCGGCCATGTTCCTGGAATTCCCTCTTTCAGTATTTTAAAGAGGTTTCTCCATCATCCTTTAGATTGCACTGTTTCTTATGAGAACACTCTTACATTTGTTTTACTGGGCCTAATGGTTCCTTTTTCCTCTGGGTGCTTTTTTTTTTTTGCAGTTTTTGGCAGGGGCTGGGTTTGAACCTGCCACCTCTGGCATATGGGGCCAGCACTGTACTCCTTTGAGCCACAGGTGCTGCCCAACTCTGGGTGCTTTTAACATTTTTTCTTTATCACTTGTTCTGAGAACTTTGTTGTGATGTATCTGGGTGGAATTTTCTTCATGTTTCTTTTGTTTGGAGTTAAACTAAAATTTTTATGAAATTGGAAATTTGGGAGCCCTTATTTCTTCAAATATCTTTTCTTTCATTTTACCTCATCTATTATGGAACTCCAATTGTACATACTTATAGGCCACTTGAAGTTTCCCACAGAACACTGATGTTCTAGTTATTGTTATTTAATATTTTTCTTTCTGTGTTTGGTTTTGGCTAGTTTTTCTGTTATGTCTTCATGTTTATTAATCATTTAAATGTCTAATGTGCAGTTAATCCCATCCAGTTCATTTTTAGTTTTAGATGTACTTTTTATCTCTTGCACTTTGATCATGTCTTTGGTTATTATTTTATGTTCTCTTTTATCTTCCTGAACATAGCTTGGTTAAATTTTTTATTGAATTCCAGACATTGTGAAGTTTACCTTCTTGGGTGTGGACATTGTAGTATTACTGTAAATATTTTTGACTTTTGTTGTAGGATACGGTTAAATTACTTGGAAACAACTTGATATTTGGGGGACTTGAGTTTTATCATTTGTTATGTGGGATCATTGCTGCATTTAGTCTAGGATTAAATTTGTCCTTCTAGTGAGAGAAGACTTTTCTTATTACTTTACCTGATGTCTCATGAATTATAAAATTTTCAGTCTGGCTGGAGGAAACTAGTCCTACTCTTAGTCCTCGGTGAATCTGGGAATTATTCCCTCTAATCTTTAGAGGTTTGATTTCATTCTTTTGCCTACAGTAGTTTCCTTTCATGCAAATTAGTACTCAAATGAAAATCTGAGGGACACCTCTGTAGATCTCTTAAGTTATTTCTATGTGCATTGCTTTTTTCTTTGTTACTGTGTCCTGTGAACTCTGTCTGCCTTTTTTTCCCTGGCTCCCAGCTCTGTCTCCTAAATTAAGGGAGTTGGATGGACTTTTTCTTGTTTTTTTATCTCTTACCTGTGGCTTGTAAACTCTCTCCATGCCACAGCCTGGCTCAGTCATGGGATTTGCCTTGTTTGTTACTCAATTCTAAAGGATAATGTTATTTTTTTGCCTGTCATACGGTGTTTCAGAAAAGCATAATTTTATATATTTTGTCCATTCTTCTAGTTTCTGCAGTCAGGATATAAATCTGGTCACTGTTATTCTATCTTGACCTGAAGCCAAGGCTAATATTTCCATTTTATGTTCTCATATTTGTCAGTGTTTAGTTTTTATCGTTTCTTCCATAGACTCTTTCTACCCCCAACATTTTAAAAATTACTGGCCATATTTTTCTGGTATTTTTGTGATTTCATCTTTATTTACATTTAAATATTTTAATCCATTAATCTTGATATTACATATGAGGTAAGGAATTTAGTATTTTCTTTCCCTCCCTCCCTCCTTCCTTTCAGTTTTTCTATATCACTCCCTCCCTGTCTTTCTTTCTCTGTATATTATGCAGATGGTCAATTAGTTGTTTCTGTATACTGTTTGCTACACAATCCATTATTTCCACAATGATTTTAAATGTCATTTTATCATAAGTTATTATACTTCTGGTTCTCTACTCCTCTTCCATTGGAAAAATCTGTGGGTTCTGGAGCTAGTACTATTTCTTTTTACTGTCATTTTATGTTCTCTGCAAATGTCATGGGGTAGACAGGGGTATTTGTGAAACTTGGTAAATGTAGAATGTAAATGTTTTGGCACAGTAACTGAGATAACACCGGAAAGGCTCTGTTAACCATTGTGATAAAAATGTATCAAATGGTCTATGAAGCGAGTGTATGATGCCCCATGATCATATCAATGTATACAGTTATGATTTAATAAAAAAAAAATACAAGAACTGGCCAGAATACACACACACACACACACACACACAAAAATCCCCATTATGATATAACTTTTCTTTCTTTCTTTTTTTTTACAGTTTTTGGCCAGGGCTGGGTTTGAACCCGTCACCTCCAGCATATTGGGTCGGCGCCCTATTCTTTTGAGCCACAGGCGCCACCCTATGATATAACTTTTCTTGATTATCTATCCTTGCAAATTAACTTTGAAACTCTTTTGCCAGGCTAGGCATGGTGGCTCAAGCCTATAATCCTAGCAAGCACTCTGGGAGGCCAAGGCAGATGGATATTTTGAGCTCAGGAATTGGAGACGAGCCTGAGCAAAAGTGAGACCCCTTCTCTACTGAAAATACTGGAGTGTTGTGGTAGGCGCCTATAGTCCCAGCTACTTTGTGGGCTGAGGGGGGAGGATATCTTGAACCTAGGAGTTTGGGGTTACTATGAGCTAGGCTGATGTCACAGCATTCTAGCGTGGGCAACAGAGTGGAGACTCTGTCTCCCCCCCCAAAAAAAAAAGAAACTCTTTTGTTAGATTTCTAAAACAAGTAAAAAAAAATAGTTCTTGGTTTATTTTTTATCATTACATTTCATTTTAGTTACTAATTAAGTTAAATAGGAAGTTATAATAGTCTTTCTTTCAAAGAACTTTTTTTTTTTTTTGAGACAAAGTCTCACTTTGTCACCCTCGGTAGAGTTCTGTGTCATCATAGCTCACAGCAACCTCAAACTCTTGGGCTGAAGTGATCTTCTTGCCTCAAGGCCTCCCAAGTAGCTGGGACTAAAGGCACCTACCACAATTCCCAGCTAGTTTTTCTATTTTTAGTAGTTGGTGTCTTGCTCTTGCTCAGTCTGGTTTCAAACTTTTGAGCTCTGAAATGTGCTCATCTTGGCTAGTGTCAAAGAACTTTTAAGTTACTTGAGCCCTTTATTAGACATTTGTAGTTTTTTAAAAATACTCCAAAATGTAGTTTCTTGTACATGTAGTTAAGTTTCTTGGTCAGTATTTTATACTGTTCTTTTTAGGAATAGGATTGTTTCTAATTTATTTTGCAACTCATTATAGTTGATATATGGAAGTTGTTTTTTTTTCCTCTTGGAAAAATCATGTGTTCTATAAAATTTTGAAAATTGGATTCTTTTTCTCTAATTTTATGTCCTTTTTTTACCTTATTTTACTCTTCCACAATAGTGTTAAGTAACAGCAGCTCCAGTGGGTATTTTGTTTATATATTTTTTCTAATGGAACTCTTTGTTCAAATTTGCTATCTAAAAACAGCACTGTACAGTTTTATCCTAACAAAAAAACTAGATGAAAAGAATATCCTCCGTAGCCCTTATTGTGTCAGAATTAAGGAGTTGAGGCCCATAATCAGTAATTCAATAGGCAAAAAAGAATTACTCCTTTATGTTCTCTGACATTTAGACAAAAATAAATTACTAATTGATTTATTTTTTTTAGTTTTTGGTATTTTTTTTAATATAATAAATATCCTGTCTGTCCTTTGACAGTGTATCTGTAGATATTATACTTCTTTTGGCTTCTACAAATTTCTTAGAGGAACGCATAGAGTTGACACAAAATAAAACCATTTTGATAATTTGCTTTAGAGCAACAGTTATTAGAAAATTAAATATGTTTTTATTGTATTGGTCCAAAGCATAGGCATGGGTAAATTCTTTTATATTTCTGCTTTTAAAAAAAGAGAATTTTATAGCATTCATGATATATATTTAAGGATTATTTTACAGTTTTTAACATATTCAGACATCTTTAATTTTTTAGTGTCTCTGCAGATGAAGTTAATTCACCATTGTCACCCCTCACATGGCAGGTAAGAACAAATTAAATGACTGTTGTATCTATTATTTCGGTCCCTTTTATTTAATTAAAAGACAATGTCTCATTACAGCCCTTAGAAAATCAGAAGGATCAAGTAGATGAACAGTGGCCAGAGTCTCAGCCTATAATCTGGCAGAGTGAAGAAAGAAGACGGAGCAAACAGATTAGAAAAGAATATTTCAAGGTACTTAATTAAATTTAAAAAATTTCCTTTGTAATTATTACTTCTGATTTTATCAGTTTTGTTTTATGTTAATAGAGTAGAATATAACTCACTTGTTAAATGTAGTAAATGTGTTATTTTATCTTGATTTTCTACATTTATGTAGTAATGTGAACCAATTATATTCATAAAATTTCAGTAATTCACAATAATTGAGTGAGTAGAGATTAGTATGAATCAGAGTTTACCAAATACCTTACAAGAAAGATGAATGTTTTCTACAGTGCTAGTTGTAGCAATATGTGGCATGTTTTGAAAACATTTTCCAGGAGAGTCTTTTACTATATTTGTTTCAATAAATATTTGACATGTATTTACAATTTGCATTTAACTATTTCAATGTAAATAAGTGCTATTTATGTGGTTCTAAAAATAGTTGAAAGCAGTTTTCCCATTTTATTTTATTTTTACTTTATTTATTTATTTATTTATTTTTATTGTTAAATCATAGCTGTGTACATTAGTGCAATCAAGGGGTACAATGTGCTGGTTTCATATACAATCTGAAATATTCTCATCAAACTGTTCAACATAGCCTTCATGGCATTTTCTTAGTTACTGTATGTAGGCATTTGTATTCTGCATTTAGTAAGTTTCTCTTGTACCCATTTTAAGATGCACCGTAGGTGTGGCCCCATCCATTACCCTCCCTTCACTATAACCTCCCCCCTCCCTTCCCCTTCCTTGGCCCTTTCCCCATAGTCTTGTGCTATAGTTGGGTTATAGCCTTCATGTGAAAGCTATAATTTAGCTTCATAGTAGAGCTGAGTACATTGGATACTTTTTCTTCCATTCCTGAGATACTTTGCTAAGAAGAATATGTTCCAGCTCCATCCATGTAAACATGAAAGAGGTAAAGTCTCCATCTTTCTTTAAGGCTGCATAATATTCCATGGTATACATGTACCACAATTTGCTAGTCCATTTGTGGGTCGATGGGCACTTAGGCTTCTTCCATGACTTTAGTAGATATCTTAACAGGTTTTTAAAATCTTATCTAAAATAGTAAATACTAAAGAGATTTGTTCTCTAAAATTTGGATTCAGTCAAAGGCTGTGCTCAAGGATCCACAAAGTCACAAGTTTCCTACCCTTGGCTCAGACCATCAAAATTCACCCAAATTTCTAGTTAACAGGTTGAATGAAAATTTGCTGGGTATATCTTTGTAAATATTGTATTATTATTATCTATTTATGGTTAAAGTCTGCTGTATTTGCAGTGAACAATTGTAATTTCTAATAATTATCAGTAGTACTCAGAATTCATTATTGGAATTTGTTTCAAATGAGTAGTGCAAGCAAGCGTCTGCTCCATGAATGGCAAATTTTGTTGCCTTTGTACCCTTCCAAAGCCTAATTATTATTAGATAATAATAATAATTCTATCTAAATACAGAGCACTAAGCTAAATTGTAGGTAGTTTCAAGTTTATATTGCTAATAAATAGAATTATGTTCATGTTTTCTTTGTTTAGTAGAAATAAGTCTCTGTGCACATTTATCTGTTTCTGTATGTGGGAGTATAATGTATATAAGTCGTAACATATGACCACAAACGTCTGTCTTAGCGTATCTACGATGAGTTTAAACATTGAAGAAATAATTTCTGAGTTCTTTTAGTGAGCTTTGCGTTACTTGATAAATGAGAGATAATGAAGAAATAAAAGGCATGAAGAAAAAGGGAAGGACATTCTAATCTAAGCAGAACCTTGGTCAGAAAGGGTAGAAAGTTTATTTATCTCAACCCTTTACACATCTGCACTTTTGTTTACATTCTTGCATTATTTAAAGTCCCCCCTCCTTCTTTTTAGTTTATGGGATCTTGAACTAAGGCACTGAATAATATTTGCTTATAGATAAAACTTAATGAATGGCTGGTGATGTCGGGATAATTTTAGTAGTATTTCTAAGTAATAAAAGAGATTTCATATTTATTTGATCTCCTTTATCCTACCATAGTAAAGCTATCCCAATTATAACTATTTCTCAAAACACTTGTCTAGCTGTTACTAAGTGCCAGGCACTGTTCTGAGTGCTTTACAAATATCAACTCATTTAAAGTTCATAAAAATCCTATGATGTAAGTACAATTAATACCATTTCTTTTTAAAGATAGGGTAACTAAGGCACAGAGAGGCTAAGTAGTATGCTTCAGATCCCTTAGCTAATAAGCAGCAGAGTTCAGATTTGAACCCTGTCTGTCTCCTGTGGATAGCCTTATTTCAAATTAAAAAAAAAAAAAAAACACTTTCAAATAAATACAGTTTTACTGTTTTTAAAAATATTTTACAGTAACTCAAGTGAACTTCTCAATAAAGTATTAATATTTGCCCCAATGAGCCTTTAACGTAGGTTTAATAGCATCATTTATTGATAAGTATTTTATTTTTATGGCTTAATAATTTCTGTAATATTGATCATGTTATGAAGTTGCTAAGAGATTAAGTGAAATAATATCTAAAGTGCTCATTACATAATCATCAATCAACAAATACTAATTTTTTTCCTTACCTGATAAAGTAGGTGCAAAGATAAGCTTCAATCAATAGGAAATGTTTTAAGGAGATGTGTAGTTTTCCTCAATTGTCAGCAGATGTCAGTGTTAGGATAGTCAAAAAAATTGAATGCCAACAGTTTCTTTCCTAAGATGGCAAGAAAACATAAAATTGAAATACTACTCCCTAAGTTAAATTAAAACTATTTTTCAGAATTGCAAGTATTTTCATAATTAAAACATCATCAGTTTCTATGAAATGTTTTTCTTTCAAAGACAAAAAGGAAATTTGTCTTACTTAATCACCTATCTACCAAGAATGAAAAAGGCTGTTTTTAGGATGTATTATTGAACTTAATCTGGACTTACAGCTCATTAAACAGCAACATACAATTTTCTACACAAGGCTTAAATCAGATTATCATTGAGCTTGTTTAGTGATGTCTCTTTTAGCTTCCTGTGTTACAAGATTGCAGAGCTTTTGTTCAACTTTTTCC
Source organism: Nycticebus coucang (assembly GCF_027406575.1). NCBI lineage: Eukaryota > Metazoa > Chordata > Mammalia > Primates > Lorisidae > Nycticebus > Nycticebus coucang. Next base: position 124,809,029 of record NC_069804.1, read on the forward strand.
TAACATATAAATGACTGACCCAGAAGATATCTTTTTTTTTTGTCCCATGGTAAATTATTCATGATACTGTTATTAAATATATTTATTAAAAGTGTGTGTGTGTGTGTGTGTGTGAAATCCAGGTTTTTATTTCTTAGCTGCCAAGGCTAATTTTGGATTGTATTAAGTATTTTTTCAGGTAAGCCCCTCAGACCGAAAGTAAAGAATGTTTCAACATGTTGGCCGGATTATGTGAGCAAGAAGATAAAGTGGGTCAGGTTAAGTCAGTAAGTAAATCATGGTAGGAGAGTTATATTAACTGTTTTAGTTTCCCAGACCACTATTGTATAGGTTAGTACTCTAATATATAAAATTTGGTGTCCTTTTAGCCAATATAAAATCACTACATTTTTCAAAATAAAGGTATTTCAGAGAGCACATTATTTTATGAAAATATTTAAAAAATTAATAAATAATATTTAAAATATTAATTAAATGTAATATTTTATTTAAATATTTAATGTAAATTTTAAAATATCATTTTAATAGACTACACAGCCAAGTGTGAAAATCTAACCTTTTGATGATAAATGATGTTTAGTGTAAATTAGTAGCATTAATTACTTGTAACAATGATAAAACATGAATTTATAATGTATTTGATGATTGATTTCTATACAACAGAATTAAAAGGCATTAGAGTAATTATACCAAGTTAGTTTTAAATATTATTTATTTAAATGCTGTATGTCTTCACAAATATCTCATTACTATTATAAAATTTTATAACTTCAAATTACATAGTGATTTCATGAATACAGTACAATATTTTTATTTAAAGGCTAACCCCAAAGAAAATATATTTACATATTTTCTTTTTTTATTTTTGGGCATTCATTGAGGGTATAAGAAACCAAGTTACACTGATTGCATTTGTTAGGTAAAGTCCCTCTTGTAATTGTGCCCTGCCCCCCAAAGGTGTGTCACACACCATAACCCCCCATCCCCCTCCCTCCTTCCCTCTCTGGCTCTTTCTTTCCACCACTTTCCTCCCTTCTTCCCTTTCTCTGTTCTCCCCTTCCCCCACCCCAACCATGTACTGTACTAGGTCATTAATTATCCTCATATCAGAATCAGTACATAGGATTCTTGCTTCTCTGTTCTTGTGATGCTTTACAAAGAATAATGCGTTCCACTTCCATCCAGATTAATACAAAGGATGTAACGTCTCCATCTTTTCTAATGGCTGGACATAGTATTCCATGGTATACATATACCACAGTTTGTTAATCCACTCCTGGGTTGATGGGCATTTAGGCTGTTTCCATATTTTAGTGATTGTAAATTGAGCCGTGATAAACAGTCTAGTACAAGTGTCCTTATGGAACAGGATTTTTCTCCTTTTGGGTAGATGCCCAGTAATGGGATTGCAGGATCAAATGGGAGGTCTAGCTTAAGTTCTTTGAGGGCTTTCCATACTCCCTTTGAAAAATGTAGTATTAGTTTGCAGTCCCACCAGCAGTGTAAAAGGGTCTCCTTCTCTCCACATCATGCCAACATCTGCAGTTTTGAAATTTTGTGATGTGGGCCATTCTCACTGGGGTTAGATGATATCTCAGGGTGGTTTTGATTTGCATTTCTCTAATAATTAGGGACGATGAGCACTTTTTCATATGTTGGTTAGGTTTTATTCATCTCTCTTGCCCATTGATATATGGGATTGTTGGCTTTTTTCATGTGGATTAATTTGAGTTCTCTGTAGATCCTAGTTATCAAGCTTTTGTCTTATTCAAAATATGCAATTAGGGCGGCGCCTGTGGCTCAGTTGGTAGGGCGCCGGCCCCATATACCGAGGGTGGTGGGTTCAAACCCAGCCCCGGCCAAACTGCAACAGAAAAATAGCCGGGCGTTGTGGTGGGCGCCTGTAGTCCCAGCTGCTCGGGAGGCTGAGGCAAGAGAATCGCTTAAGCCCAGGAGTTGGAGGTTGCTGTGAGCTGTGTGAGGCCACGGCACTCTATCGAGGGCCATAAAAGTGAGACTCTGTCTCTACAAAAAAAAAAAAAAAACAAAATATGCAATTATCCTTTCCCATTGTGTAGGTTGTCTATTTGCTTTGGTTGTTGTCTCCTTAGCTATACAGAAGCTTTTCAGTTTAATTAATTAAATTAATTAGTAGCATTAATTAAGTACCATTTAATTAAGTACTGTGGCATCACAGCTCACAGCAAATGCCATGGAAGTCTTCTTCAATAAAATCTTTCTCCAGGCCGATATTTTCAAGTGTTTTTCCTGCTTTCTTTGAAGATTTTTATTGTTTCATGCCTTAAATTAGGTCTTTTATCCATCTTGAATCAATTTTTGTGAGTGGAGAAAGGTGTGGGTCCAGTATCAGTCTTTTACATGTGGATATCCAGTTCTCCCAGCACCATATATTGAATAGGGATTCTCTTCCCCAGTATATGTTCTTGTTTGGTTTATCAAAGATTAGGTGGCTGTAAGATGTTGGTTTCATTTCCTGGTTTTCTATTTGATTCCAAATGTCTATGTCTCTATTTTGTATCAGTACCATGGTGTTTTGACCTTGCAATGGCCTTATAGTACAGCCTGAAGTCTGGTATGCTGATGCCCTCAGCTTTGTTTTTATCACTAAGAACTGCTTTAGCTATATGGGGTTTTTTCTGGTTCCATACAAAACAAAATTATTTTTTCCAAGTCTTGAAAGTATGATGTTGGTATTTTAATGGGGATGAAATTGAATCTGTAGATGGTTTTGGGACAAATGTTGATTCTTCCCAGCCATGAGCATGGTATGTTCTTCTATTTGTTAATATCCTCTGCTATTTCTTTTCTTAGGGTTTCATAATTTTCTTCATAGAGGTCCTTCACCTCTTTTGTTAGGTATATTCCTAGGTATTTCATTTTCTATGAAGCTATAGTGAAGGGATTTGTGACCTAATTTGTTCTGAGTTAGAGTTTGTGCACAAGTTACTGTCTGTCCTGTGAAATTAGTTTAAGCTTCAGAGATGAGTTGACATTTTTGTTTCTCGGGCTTGTGAACCAGGCCTTTAATATAGTATTTGAATTCAATTGTAATAAAACTTCAGTAATTCAGACTAATTGGGGACAGCTGAGTTGAATTTGTAACAAGCTGGACATATAGAATATTTTCAAATGTATGTACATATTAGGTTTTGGGTTTTAGGAGTTTAAATACATGCAGTAACACAAACTTAGTGTCTAAAGTTTTCATGTATAATAAATATTTTTACCCTGTTTCCCCGAAAATAAGACATCCTCTGAAAATAAGACCTACTTACAGGAAAGATAAGACGTCCCCTGAAAATAAGACCTAACGCATCTTTGGGAGCACACCTTAAAATAAGACACTGTCTTATTTTCAGGGAAAAAGGGTAATTAGAACTGTAGTTGAGTAACAATAATACATTTCCCATTATCTTCCTGAAAGTTTGGGCCAAAAACATGGGTGCACATTATGCACAGCTCATTTCAGTAATATGTTTTCCTACACATTGCAAGGATCATAGCTGACATCCCTATAACAAAATACATATTAACAAGAGAAAAGCAGGTCAGCACCTGTGGCTCAGAGGAGTAGGGCGCCGGCCCCATATGCCAGAGATGGTGGGTTCAAACCCAGCCCCGGCCAAAAACTGCAAAAAAAAAAAAAAGCATAACAAATTTAATCAAACTTTTGCTTGGGGAGTCTTCAGAAATGAAGGCCCAAAGACCTAGGGAAAACTGCATTATTATGCTCAGTCTGATGAAAAAAGTGGATAGTTTGGGGGCAACCTGACTGGACAAAAAGAGGGGTGACCTAATGGTATTAAAATGAGGGAAACTCAGCAAGGCTTGTTTAAATTCTTTCCTGTGTCTCTATGACATTCCTTCTCCTCTGTCCCCCCATGGGGCAGGAAACCTGTCATATGTGGATCTTCAAGGGAGACGAAAGAAGGTCAGAGAGTGACCTGTCTAGGATTTATGGCTTTATTTTGGGGAAGGGGAATTCTAGTTTCTGTGACCTGACTCTGGGGAGGTAGGAGTGGTAGAAGAAAGGAGAGAGTCAGAGAAGGTCAGAGAGGGACTTTTTTTTTTTTTATTTTAGAGACAGAGTCTCACTGTACCGCCAGAGAGGGACTTTTAAGGTACCATATTTTGGGATAATATTTTCTGAGCCCTGACACTACCATTATCTCTGATTGCCCTTTCAGTTGTTGCCTTATCTCTTTGCTCTCTTTTAGAGACAAACTTTCCATTTCTAGTTCTTCAGTTTCTGATCATTCCTTAATCCGCTAAAGTCTGGTTTTTGCCTCCATTTCACCAGTGAAATAGCCCATCAGTAGAATTTAACATGTACTTGCTACTCGTGGCAAAATCCCAGTGTAGCACTAACAGTGATGAAACTCCTTTCTTGAAACTCCTTTCTTGATTGTACATCATGTTTCTTCCATAATTCTTCTCTTTATCTTTTTGATGTTCTTAATCCAACTTTCCTTCACACTTTTTTTCTTCCTGTTCTTAGGGTGTCCTCCTCTTTTTATTAGTCAAAAAGGTCATTCTGGAGTGTTAATGATTCCAGATGTTTCCTATATTCTGCCAAGTCTAAATTTACATCCCATAATTTTTTCTTACCTCTAACCTGTGTTTCTAATTGTTTTGATGCCCTATACATATTTCAAATTAAATATGCACTGCCCCACTTCTACTTTCCACCACACTCCCACCCCAGAACTTTTTTTTTTTTATTTGAGACATATTTTACTTTGTCGCTCTTGGTAGAGTGCTATGGCGTCATAGTTCACAGCAAAAAGCTCAAACTTTCGGGCTTAAGTGATCCTCTTGCCTCATCCTCCCAAGTAGCTGGGACTCCAGGCACCTGCCATGTCACCCAGCTAATTTTTCTATTTGTAGTTGGAGAGAGGTCTCGCTCTTGCTCAGGCTGGTCTTGAACTCCTGAGCTCAAGGAATTTACCCAGTTTGGCCTCCCAGAGTGCTGGGATTACAGGCGTGAGCCACTGGGACTGGCCTCTCACCACAACTTGCACTTGCTCTCTATTCTTTGTTGTAGTTAATGGCAGTTTTATCTACCATTGTTGTCTAAGCTTTATTTTCACTATTCTTCCCTTCTCTTATTTTCCTCACCTAATTGGTTATCATCTCTGCTAATTATACAGAACCTCTGTAAACTGACCTCTCAAGGGCCAGTAAGAAACTGGTCAACATAAGGAACTAGGCCTGCTGTACTGATCCGTACATGTGGTGCATGTCTGGTCTATGAAAATTAGTTCAACTTAAGGAGATGGTCAAGATAAGGAGGTGTTCAACTATGGAGGTTCTACTGTATATCCTTTTTCTACTTCATCTCCAACTCCATTGCCCTTGCCTTTGTTAGAACCCTCATACTTTCTCACCCATGCTATTATAACAACTTCTTCTTCTTCTTTTGTAGAGACAGAGTCTCACTTTATGGCCTCGGTAGAGTGCCGTGGCATCACACAGCTCACAGCAACCTCCAACTCCTGGGCTCAGGCGATTCTCTTGCCTCAGCCTCCCGAGTAGCTGGGACTACAGGTGCCTGTCACAACACACAGCTATTTTGTTGTTGTTGTTGTTGTTACAATTTGTCCGGGCCGGGTTTGAACCCACCACCCTCGGTATATGGGGCCAGCACCCTACCCACTGAGCCACAGGTGCCACAAGTATTGTGTTTTTCTTTCTTTTTTTTGAGACAGAGTTTCACTATGTTGCTGGGTAGAGTGCCTTGGTGTCACAGCTCACAGCAACCTCCAACACTTGAACTTAAGTGATTCTCTTTGTGTCAGCCCCCCAGGTAGCTGGGAATACAGGTGCCCGTCATGCCTGCCACAATACTTGGCTATTTTGTTTTGTTTTGCTTTGTTTTGATTGTAGTTGTCATTGTTTGGCAGGCCCAGGCTGAGTTTGAACCCACCAGCTCTGGTGTATGTGCCTGGCGCCCTAGCCGCTGAGCTACAGGAGCTGAGCCTGTAACAACTTTTTTTTTTTTTTTTTTAGAGACAGTCTTATTTTATTGACCTTGGTAGAGTGCTGTGGCATCACAGCTCGCAGCAACCTCCAGCTCTCGGGCTTAGGTGATTCTCTTGCCTCAGCCTCCCAAGTAGCTGGAACTACAGGCATCGGCAACAAAGCCTGGCTACTTTTTTGTTGCAGTTTGGCCGAGGCGGGGTTGAAACCCGCCACCCTCAGTATATGGGTCTGGTGCCCTACTCACTGAGCTATAGGCTGCATCCTAATCACTGAGCCACAGGCGGCGCCCTACTCTCTGAGCCACAGGTGCCTCCCTGTAATAACTTCTTCTTCTTTTTTTTTTTTTGTAGAGACAGAGTCTCACTGTACCGCCCTCGGGTAGAGTGCCGTGGCGTCACAGGCTCACAGCAACCTCTAACTCTTGGGCTTACGCGATTCTCCTGCCTCAGCCTCCCGAGCAGCTGGGACTAAGCCCTTGGATAAATGCCTTGCTTTAAATTTATTTATTTTAGAGTTCCATAGCACTGTAGGGTTGTTGCAGGAAAACTAGGCCCCAATATCCATGTTTAAAAGAGGAATGGCTGTGGCTAGTGTCCCCTCTAGCCCATAGTCTCGATGCCCGGAGCTTTTTGTGTGATGGGGGAACAAGTTGGGGGGGGTGCCAGAGCAGGAGGGGAATTCCAGTTCCGGTTGTGTGTGGGGGCGGTGGGTGGAGTAGGAAGGGAGTTCCGGTTCCGGGTGGGCGGAGCAGGAGGGGAGTTCCGGTTCCGGTTGTTTGTTAAGCTGCCGCGTTGGCTCCAGGAAGATGGCGTCCTGGGAGCGTTTCCAGTTCGGGGCTCCAAGCGGTGGCGCTGAAGCCAATGAAGGAACAGGTATGGTGCCGGGTCAAGGGCTGTACCGTTTCCTGATGCCCAGAGTGGTCTATCTGAGACCAGCTATACTGCCCGGCAGCCAAATGATACCTCAGGGACTTTCTATGGGACCCTCTGGCTATGGGGGGAACCCTTCAGTTCCACCTGGCCTGGCTCAGTCGGGGGTGGACCCATCCCTCCAGAGACCTCTGCCTCAACAGATCCAGCAGATCGAGGAGGTCGAGGAGTTTGAGGAGTTGGAGGAGTTGGAGGAGGTCCAGGAGGTCCAAGAGGTCCAAGAGGTCCAGGAAGTCCAGCAGTTCCAGCAACTAGCAGCGCAAAATCGAAACTACAATGCAAAGAAAAAGAAGATGGCTGACAGAATCCTACCTCAAGGGATTCATGAACTGGTACCAGAATCCCAGGCCTATATGGATCTCTTGGCTTTTGAAAGGAAACTGGACCAGACTACCATGATGAAACGGCTGGAGATCCAGGAGGCCTTGAAACCTCCCATTAAGCAAAAACGGAAGCTGCGAATTTTCATTTCGAACACTTTCAATCCGGCCAAGTCAGATACCGAGGATGGGAAAGGGACGGTGGCTTCCTGGGAGCTTCGGGTAGAAGGACGGCTTCTGGAGGATTCACCTTTGTCCAAATATGATGCCACCAAACAAAAGAGGAAGTTCTCTTCCTTTTTTAAGTCCTTGTTCATCGAACTGGACAAAGACCTATATGGGCCCGACAACCATCTGGTAGAATGGCACAAGACTGCCACTACCCAGGAGACAGATGGTTTCCAGGTGAAGCGGCCAGGTGATGTGAATGTACGGTGTACTATTCTACTGATGCTGGATTACCAGCCTCCCCAGTTTAAATTAGACCCTCGCTTGGCTCGGCTCCTGGGCATCCACACCCAGACCCGTCCAGTGATCATCCAAGCCCTGTGGCAATATATTAAGACACATAAGCTCCAGGATCCTCATGAGCGGGAATTTATAATCTGTGATAAATACCTCGAGCAGATCTTTGAGTCTCAACGTATGATGTTTTCAGAGATCCCTCAACGACTTTATGCCTTACTTATGCCACCAGAACCTATCATCATTAATTATGTCATCAGTGTTGATACAAATGATCAGAAAAAGACAGTTTGTTATGACCTTGATGTGGAAGTGGATGATACCTTGAAGACCCAGATGAATTCGTTTCTCCTGTCCGCTGCCAGCCAAGAGGAGATTGCTACTCTGGACAATAAGATCTGTGAGACAGTAGAAACTATCAACCAGCTGAAGACGCAGCGGGAATTCATGCTGAGCTTTGCCAGCAACCCTCAGGGTTTCATAAATGACTGGCTTCAGTCCCAGTGCCAGGACCTCAAGACAATGACCAATGTGGGTATCCCAGAGGAAGAACGCCGAGCTGAGTTCTACTTCCAGCCTTGGGTTCAGGAGGCCGTATGCCGATACTTCTACTCCAAGGCGCAGCAGAGTCAACAAGAATTAGAGCAAGCCCTGGGAATCTGGAATTCATAGGGCCTCTTCCACAGCCCTGATTTGGCTGCACCAAATCTTTATTTGGGCCCTGTGCTCAGGGGAGCCATTCCAGGCGAGCCGTTCCAGGGAAAGCTGTTGATTCCAAGACAACACCAGAAGGAAGAGGGTATCAATTTTTTTTCTCGCAAGACAGCTATTACCCTCTTCTCTCAGCCCATCCATTCCTACCCCCAGCTTCCCTTTGTCTCACAGTGCTCCCACATGCCTCTACCCTCCCCTAGTCTGCATAGGACCTCTAGACAGTGTTAGAGAACCTGTGGTAGTAATCAGTGCTCAGAATGGAGTGGGCCTAAAGCCACGTGGTTTTCATGGGGACCAGCTACACTGACCCTGCCCTTCAGAGATCCAGGAATTGGGAGCTTTATTGCCCATTGTCCAAGACTCAGGCCTGGGTTCTCTTGATAACAGAATCCAATTTCCTTTCTTCCCTCCATAGGTTTGGAGCAAACTCTCCTTTCACTTGCTGCCCTCTATCACTAAAGGAACCCCTGGCTTTTGGGCTCCACTGAGCCCCAGGTCAGTCCCCAGCCCTCGGGATTAGCTTGCTCTCTCAGTGCTTCTCTTACTGCTTAGCAGGAAGTTCACATCAGTATTTGAGTTTGTTCTTTAACTGTTGCTCCATTCCAGCATACTCCTTGTAGCCGCCCTTTTAGGATTCCCTCATTATTTGTCCTAACACAGGGCATTTGGGTAGGGGAATCTTGCCTTTCCCTTTTATTTATTTATTTATTTTTAGAGACAGAGTGTCACTCTGTCACCCTTAGTAGAGTGCTGTGGCATCACAGCTCACAGCGACCTCCAACTCCTGGGCTTAGGCAATTCTCTTGCTTTAGCCTCCTGATTAGCTGGGACCACAGGCGCCTGCCACAACGCCCAGCTATTTTTTGTTGCAGTTTGGCCAGGGCCGGTTTGAACCTGACACCCTCTGTATTTGGGGCTGGCGCCCTACCCACTGAGCCACAGGCACCACCCGCCTTTCCCTTTTAGAACCACAGGGATCTAATCTGGGTTCTGTCAGGGCCAGCAGAGGCTGTTCTTTCCTGCTGTTGCTGGGAGATGTGACTCATTCATTCTACCCTGCCCTGCTACCCCATCGTTTAATGGAGAAACAGGCTTAAAACCACATGGGTACAAGCCATAGGCCATCCCTGTCTTCCTGGCCCTTGCCTGCCCACTTGACACCCACTGGTGACTTCTAGGGCCCTGAAGAGTAAAAGCACCTAGGGCTGGAGAATAGTGCTGAGTTGGGTTTGTGGCTCTTCCCTCTCCCTGCCTCACAGGATTGTGGCTCCCCAGCCCCTACCCTCAAAGCTTAAGACCCCTCAGGTAGCAGCAGGACCTTGTGATCTTGTCCCCTTAGAACTGTTAATGGTTTTGCATCTTTCCAGGAGAGCCTCAGATTCTTCTTCCAGGTTGTATCACCCCAAGTTAGCATATCCCAGGCTCACAGACTTTACACAGCAGGGTGGGAGACACCTGGGCACAGAGGGGGAATTCTATTTAGCAGTGGCTCTAAAGCCACACATCTGACAAAGACCCTGCTTCCCCAGCCCCTCCTCAGATTCCTGTGAGCCCCTTATTTAGCCTGCCTGTTCTGCACTGGGGACAGCAGAATTTTCTCTCCATTCTCCCTTTCCTGTTATTATCTTTCCCTTGAGAGGCTCTCCCGACAGGGACATTGGACAATCTTGGGGCAGCTGCGTCCTGGTCCAGCTCCTGGCTGGAACCATGAGAAGCAAGCTTAGCATTCCTACTATGATGTCCCTGTTGAAGATAACGTTTTATTAATTGAATTATTATTTTTTTCATTTTTCATTTTTCCATTTTTTGTACTGTCCCTTTATTGATGTTACCCAGTTTCAATAAAAGAATGTTTTGAAAAAAGAAATAAAAGTGGAAGAGATTTATTTCAGCTGGCAGAGCCACAGCAGACTAAAGTCCAAAAGTGGCTGTGTTCCCCCGACTTAACTGTGTTCTTTCCCTTTTATCTAGTTTACCCAAGGGTTACTTGCCCACAGGTACCCTTCTCATTGGTCAGTTTGAATTGAGCTGAAGAAGGTGGGGGCAGGCTTTTACAGAAGCAGAAGCAAGAATTGGTTTCAAGGTCCCAGGAAGTTGAGCTGAGTCACTACTGGGAGGAAGTCCTTGGGGCTTCTGTGAGAAGCCTTTTGTCTTTTTTTTTTTTTTTTATTGTTGGGGATTCATTGAGGGTACAATAAGCCAGGTTACACTGATTGCATTTGTTAGGTAAAGTCCCTCTTGCAATACTTTATTTTTTCTGTGTATCCTCTCTCAGAGTAACTGTATTTAAAAATAATATATATTTCAACATAGCTAGAGGAGAAGATTTTGAATGTCCCAACACAAAGAAATGATAAACGTTTGAGGTGATGACTATCCTACTTTGATTTGATCATTATACATTGTGTATTACACATAATGTATATGTGGCATTGTGTATCAAAATGCCACATCTACCCCATAAATATATACAATTATTATGTATCAATAAAAATAATTATTTGAACATGGTGATTAATTGCCACAGCCACCCTGATTGTATTAAGTATTATAAGTAATCTAAAGATGATTTAAAGAATATGAGTGGATATAAGTTTTATTTTAAGAGTATAAGATAAAGAGCATAAGAGTATATACTTATAAAGAGAATGAGAGTATATAAGAGTATGAAGAGTATAAGAGTTATTTAAGAGTATAAGATAAAATCTGGGCTTTGCAAAATCTTTTTTTTTTTTAGAGACAGAGTCTCACTTTATGGCCCTCGTTAGAGTGCCATGGCCTCACACAGCTCACAGCAACCTCCAACTCCTGGGCTTAAGCAATTCTCTTGCCTCAGCCTCCCGAGTAGCTGGGACTACAGGCGCCCACCACAACGCCCGGCTATTTTTTTGGTTGCAGTTTGGCCGGGGCTGGGTTTGAACCCGCCACCCTCGGTATATGGGGCCGGCGCCCTACTGACTGAGCCACAGGTGCCGCAAAATCTTTATGGACCATTCCTTACCTACTTTTCTACAATTCAGCATCTGCCACAGTCCACTTTCCTCACTAGACTCACTGAACTACTGCTTTTTGTTTTCTGCACAGCTGCACTTTATTTCTTTGTGCTTACCCTCATCTAAAAATGACCATTAACCCTTTTATTGCTGGCAAGTTCCTAATAATCATTCAGGATTTAGAAATGGCAGTACCATTGACTGTTTATTACTGTGAGTTCCACATCCACAGATTCAACCAACCATGATTGGAAACATTTGAAGAAAAACTCTAAAAAACAACAATACAGCAGTAAAAATAGTACGTTTTAAAACAATACAGTATAGCATTTATTTACATAGCATTTACATTGTATTAGGTATTGTAAGTAATCAAGAGATGATTTAAAGTAGTGGGAGGATGTGCATAAGTTATATGAAAACATTATGACATTTTATATAAGGAACTTGAGCATTCATGGATTTTGGTGTATGTTCTGGGTGGGATCTTGGACCAAATCCCTTCCAGATACTGAGGAATGATTATTATATAGCTTATTGCCTGGGTTCTAGAACCAAAGCACTTGGTTTCTAGCTCTTACCTAGATACCTGTTAACTCTGTGACTCTGGCAGGTCATGTAACCTTAATTAAGCTTGATTTTTCTGAAGTCTACAAATAAGTGTTAGAGCATACCTTGGAGATATTGTGGGTTCATTTCCAGATCGCCTCATTAAAGCGATTATCATGATAAAATGAGTCACATGTATGTTTTGGTTTCCCAGTACATATAAAAGTTATGTTTACACTGTACTGTAGTGTATTAAGTGTGCAGTAGTATTATGTATGAAAAAAGTAAATACCTTAATTAAAAATACTATCTTGCTAAGAAATGATGATGATCATCTGAGCCTTCAGCAAGTCATAATCCTCCTGGTAGAGAGTTATGCAGAGATGTTGGTGACGGTTGACTGATGAGGGTGATAGTTATTGGAGGTTGGAGTGTCTGTGACAATTTTTACAAATAAGACAACAATGAATTTTGCCACAATGATGTACTCTTTTGTGAAAGATTTCTCTGTAGCTTGTGACGCTGTTTGATAGCATTTACCCACAGTAATGTAGAACTTCTTTCAAAACTGGAGTAAATCATTTCAAACTCTGCTGTTGCTTTATCAGCTCAGTTTATGAAATATTCTAAATCCTTTGTTGTCATTTAAATAATGTTCAGAGTATCTTCACCAGGAATAGATTCCATCTCAAGAAACCACTTTCTTTGTTTATCCATAAGAAGCCTCTTCTCATCCTTTCAGGTTTCTTTTATTTTTTTGCAGTTTTGGCCGGGGCCGGGCTTGAACCTGTCACCCCTGGTATATGGGGCCAGTACCCTACTCCTTGAGCCACAGGTGCCGCCCATCCATTCAGGTTTTATTGTAAGATTGTAGCAATTCAGTCACATCTTTAGGCTATACTTCTAATTCTAGTGTTCTTGCTGTTTGTACCACATATGTAGTTATTTCCTCCACTGACCTCTTGAACTTCTCAGAGTCATCCATGAAAGCTGAAATTGACTTCTTCCAAACACCTGTGAATATTGATATTTTGATCTCCTCTGTTGAATTGTGAATGTTTGTAATGACATCTAGAATGGTGAATCCTTTTCAGAAAACTTTAATTTTACTATAACCAGATGATCCATCAGAGGAGTCAACCAGAAATTATCCATCTCTGGCAGCTCCAGCCTTACAAAATATATTTCTTTTCTTTTCTTTCTTTCTTTTTTTTTTTTGGAGACAGAGCCTCAAGTGTCACCCTGGGTAGAGTGCCATGGCACCACAGCTCACAGCAACCTCCAACTCCTGGCTTAAGTGATTCTCTTCCCTTAGCCTCCCAAGTAGCTGGGATTACAGGTGCCCACCACAAGGCCTGGCTATTTTTTGGTTGTAGTTGTCGTTGTTTGGCAGGCCCAGGCCTGATTCGAACCTGCTAGCTCTGGTGTATGTGGCTAGCGCTTTAGCCACTTGAGCTGAGCCACAAAATGCATTTCTTAAATAATGAGACTTGAAGGTTGACTTTACTCCCAGATCCATGGGCTGTAGAATGAATGTTGTGTTAGCAGGCATAAAAACATCATTAATCTTCATCAAAGCTCTTGGGTGACCAGGCACTGTCAATAAGCAGTGATATTTTGAAAGGAATCTTATGATCTGAGCAGTTCTCAAAGGTGGGCTTAAATTATTCAGTAAACCGTGGTGTATACAGATAATGCTATCATCTGCATGTTGTTCTTCCATTCATAGATCACAGGCAGAGTAGATTTAGTGTACTTCTTAAGAGCCCTAGGATTTTTGGAATGGTTTGTGAGCATTGGCTTATTGGATTTCATTTAGAGTCAGCAGCTGCATCAGTCCCTAGTAAGAGAGTCAGCTTGTTCTTTAAACCTTTGAAGAGAAGCATTGACTTCTCCTCTCTAACTATGAAAGTTTTAGATGGCATCTTCTTCCAATAGAAGGCTCTTTTGTGTACATTGAAAATTCGTTGTTTTGTGTAGCCATCTTCATCAGTTACGCTAGATCTTCTTGGATAACTTGCTGCTAGTTCTGCATCAGCACTTGCTGCTTCACCTTGTACTTTCATGTTATGGAGATGGCTGCTTTCTTTAAATCTCATGAACCATCCTCTCTCAGCTTCCAATTTTTCTTTTGAAGCTTCCTCACCTCCCTCACCCTTCAAAGAATTAAAGAGAGTTAGGGCCTTTCTCTGGATTGGGCATTGGCTTAAGGAAATATTGTGATTCATTTAATTTTTCTATCCTGACTACTAAAACTTTCTCAGCAAAGCTGATATGCTTTCTTTTTTATTTTTTTAATTTATTGTTGGGGATTCATTGAGGGTACAAGAAACCAGATTACACTGACTGCATTTGTTAGGTAAAAACCCTCTTATAATCGTGTCTTGCCCCCCAAAGCTGATATGCTTTCTTATTTTTTATGTGTTCACTGGAGTATTACTTTGAATTTCCTTCAAGAACACACCCTTTGCATTTACAACTTAGCTGTTTCTCTCAGCTTTCAACAAGCCTTCCTCACTAAGCTTAATTATTTCTAGCTTTTGATTTAAAGTGGGAGATGTACAATGCTTCCTTTCTCTTGGAACACTTAGAGGCCGTTGTAGGGTTGTTAATATTGGTGGCCAAATTTCAATATTATTGTGTCTTGGGGAATAGGAGCAGGAGAAAGACAGGGTAATGGTCAGTCAGACCAGTGGAGCAGTCAGAACACACAGAACATGGCCTTTTATGTAGGTATGGTTTGCGTTGCCCCAGAACAATTTTAATAGTAATATCAAAGATCATCAATCATAGATCACTGTAACAGATATAATAACAATGACAATCTGAAATATTTTGAGAATTATCCAAATGTGATATAGACACAAAGTGAGGAAATGCTGTTGGAAAAATGGTACGAGAGACTTGCTTGATGCAGGGTTGCCACAGACTTTCAATTTGTAAAAAACACAGTTATCTGTTAGGCACAATAAAGCAGACCTCAATAAAACACCTTTTTATTTATTTACAGTATGCCTGTATCTTCCTTCACATGATTGTTATAATTATTAAATTATGTAAAAGTACTTAGAATAGCATTTGCCTCAGAGTGAGTAGTTAATGAATATTAGCATATTATTCACTCAAATGTCACTGTTTCATTAAGTACTATAGAACTAAAAATAAGTGACTCTTGCCTAGGGTTGACAAATAAGTTATCTTGCACATACATGCCAGTGCCATTCAGTGACTCCGGAACCCTGGGTTGAAAGTATATTGAGGGTGTGTGTGGTCTTAGCTGGAAGAGCACACTGGTAAATTGCTGGTGGTTGTTATAGGAGACACCATAGAGAAATATGTCTTGCATTTGTAATCCCTAACAGCTCACTCCCCAGTTTGAGGTATCAGGTAGGTTATTTATTTTTTCTAAGGGTTATGGAAGGTAACACTGCATATATAAAGGGGACCTTTAATAGAATCTTGAATGCCAGGCAGAGGAGTTTGGGCATAATTTGAAAGTAAGTTTTTCAGCAGAATAGGCATGAGTTGCAAACAGAAGGTTAATCTGCCACTGATTTGCAGGATCATTGACAGTGGTTGTCATGCTATATTTCCTTGATTCATCTGTTAGTATTTTTTATATTGAGTGTGTTATATCTGTCTCACTGTAAAATGGAAAATGGGGCTTAGCTCACAGGGTTGTTGTGAAGATTAAATGGGTTAACACATGTAAGGCGCTTCAATCAGTGCCTAGCATATAGTACGCACTAGTGTTAAGTGTTAGCTATTACTGTTATTATAATTATTGTACAATGAATATGTACATTTAATGTGGTGTTTTTTTTAAAGCTGAAAGCAGTAGGTTTCTTAACAGTAGATGACATATTAGAATGGTAAGATAACAGAGCAGATGTGAGATAATTAGACTGGAACAGGGAGGTAGTTGTGAGAATCCAGAAGAGGTAAGTCCAAGAGAGATCAAAAGAATTGGTGTGATGATATGTTGGATATAATGAATTAAGAAAAACACTCTAAGACAACCCTCAGATTGCAAACCTGAATGAATGGGAAGTGGGCTTAGCTTAGGAAATAAATGTTATTTGATCTTTGTAAAGTACTTAGAACAATAGCTTGCACATAGAAATCATTATATGTGTTAGTTATTAGTAGTAGGACTATTTAAACTTGTTATTTACTTAAACTTAATATCAAGTAATTTAATAAAAGTGCCAAAATATGAATAAGCCTCACACATAATTTACTAGTGGAGAATTCATGTTCAAGGAAAAATAAAGTATGTGCTTTTAATATTTTTCAGTATAAATCAACGAGGAAGAGTTCAAGTGGGAATGAAAATGATGAGGTGAGAAAAGAGGATAATTTCAATAATTATTTGAGATGTTTACTTACCATATTGAGTTGGCTGAACGATAATAAATTTCAATCTTTCAGTTTCTTTGTTATTGATTTAATACATGGGTTTTCTCCAATAATAAAAATGTTCAAGCATCATAATACAATTATTAATTAGTTCATTTCTATATGTCCTTTAGAACACAATTAACTAATAATTCAGTTTTAGAATTTCATTGTTATTCATCTTGTACCTATACCCCATGAATTTAAGTTTATTTTTCCTATCTTTCTAAATTAGCCTGTTTGTCAATTGAGATTTTTTAGAAACTTTGTATAGGAACTCTTTCCACAAATTCTGTACACTTTTTTTTTAAGAGATAGAGTCTCACTTTGTCACCCTCAGTAGAGTGCTGTGATGTCACAGCTCACAGCAACCTCCAGCTCTTGGGCTTAGGTGATTCTCTTGTCTCAGCCTCCTGAGTAGCTGGGATTACAGGCGCCCACCACAAAGCCCGGCTGTTTATTTTTGTTGCGGTTTGGCTGGGGCTGGGTTTGAATCCACCACCCTTGGTATATGAAGCCAGCGCCTTACTCACTGAGCCACAGGTGCTACCCTTTGTGCACTATTTTAAAATTTGAAATTATATTTCTACAATTTGTGCATTACCATAAATTTTTCTATTGCACCAACTTAATAAACTGTGCAGCAACCTAGCTTTATTGAAATGATAAATTTTCATCGCCTTAAATACTTAAGTTTTTGTATGTTTTTGGTTAGGGGAATTGATAGTTAATTTGATGTTGAGTACTTGGCAGGCTTCAGTAAATGCCTTTTTTTTAGGAAATAGAATCACAAAACAATAAATAGAGTCAAGTGATTGATCATTCCCCAGCCCAGATGCCTATTTCTCTCCATGGCCTCTCCCATAGTATACATCAGGATAAATAAAAGGCAGCTCAGCCAGTAGCTGGTCATCTTTCACTGTTATTATTTATAATTAAGCCTAAATGACATGTTTTGTGTGGTTGTTTGGTAATATTTACCTGTACATGAACACAGTCAGTTCTTGTACACTTACCCCTAGCTTTGCATTCACAAGATCTTGGTTTGCTCCCAAATACTGTTGTTCCCCAGGGCATGGTCCACTGCATGGTCTCTAGAATGGCTTCATCAACTCTTAAGGCTTCAGTAAATAACACCTGAATACCTGCTGCGGCCTCTCAGAGTTGTCTCTAGTATAGACATCTACCCTGAGCTTCAGGCTCTTGTAATCTTATATCCATCTTCCTACCTGCTTAGACTCTCTGCTGGATAGATAACATAGACCCACTAGGGCTCAACATATTCAAAACTAAGTTTTTCATTTTTGCTTCTAAACTCAATTTTCCATAGTGTTGAGCAGTTGGTGCAGTGGCTTTCAACCTTGGCTGCATATTGGAATTTCCTGCTGAGCTTTAAAGATTTAAAGCATTGGTACTTGAGTCTCACTTCAAGATATTTTCATTTAATTGGCATGTGGTGTGATGTGGTGTGGCCTGGGCAAGGAGGTTTTCTTTAAATTATTATTGTTTGAGATTCAGTGAGGGTGCAAAGAATTAGGTTACACTGATTGCGTTTGTTAGGTAAAGTCGTGCTTGTAATTATGTCCCACCCCCAAAAGATGTGCCATACAAAGTGACCCCACCCTCCTCTCTCCTCCTCTCGCCCCATCCCTCATTCCCCTACCCCCTACATTATATTAGATCATCTACTGCTGTCATATTAGAATTGAGTACATTGGATTTTTGCTTCTCCACTAAGCAGAATGTGTTCTAACTCAATCCAGGTTAATACAAAAGATGTAAAGTCTCCATCTTTTTTAATGGATGAATAGTAAGTATTCCATAGTATACATATATCACAGTTTATTAACCCATTCCTAGGTCGGTGGGCATTTAGGTTGTTTCCACGTTTTGGCAATTGTAAATTGAGCTGCAATAAACAGTCTAGTGCAAATGTGCTTAGGATAAAATGGATTTTTTTCTTTTGGATAGATGCCTAATAATGGGATTGCGGGATCAAATGGGATGTCTAATTTGAATTCTTTGAGGATTCTTCATACTTCCTTCCAAAAAGGTTGTGTAGTTTGCAGTCCCACCAGCAGTGTAGAAGTGTTCCCTTCTCTCCACATCCATGCCAGCACTTGCAGCTTTGAGACTTTGCGATGTGGACTATTCTCACTGGGGTTAGATGATATCTCAGGGTGGTTTTGATTTGCATTTCTCTGACGATCAGGGACAATGAGCAGTTTTTCGAATGTTTCTTGGCCATTTGTGTGTCTTCGTCAGAGAAGGTTCTCTTGGACAATGAGGTTTTAATGTTTATCATCTGAGGTTAATCTGCAATCAAGCTCTGAGAACTACTGAGTTAGTGGAATCACCATTCACCATCCAGTTAGAGCAGGGATTGCCAAACTATTGCCCAGGGCTACCAGATGTAATTATAAGTAAAGTTATATTGGAAAACAGCCACACACATTTACATATGGCTGCTTCTGCATTACAGTGGAAGAGCTGAGTACAGAAGTGCCTCTACTCCTTATCTGCTGGTTCTCCTTCCAAGGGTTCAGTTACCCATGGTCAACTGCAGTCTGAAAATAGGTGATTATCATACAGTAAGATATTTGAGAGAGGGAGAGAGACTAGATTCACTTAACTTTTATTACAGTGTATTACAGTTTTCTATTTTATTAGCAAATGATATTAATCTCTTATGCCTGATTAATAAAGTAAACTTTACCATTGGTATGAATGTATAGGAAAAAACAGTGTGTGTATATATGTGTATAAAGGGTTCAGTACCCTCTGTGGTTTCAGGCATCGACTGGGGGCTTGGAATGTATCCACCGTGGATAAAGGAAAACTAGTTGCTACAGAGATCATATGGCCTACAAAGCCTACTATTTGGCCTTTTATATAAAACATTTAGTGAATACCTTGCTACAGATTCAGTTTGGCTGTTTTCCTTGTCTCCTTATTCCCTGCCTCACTATCTATTGAGGGGCAAAGGCATACTATTTATTTATTTATTTTTACTGAAATATTTTGCATACATTTCCCACTTTTATTTCTGCTATTTGCCCTGGCATCATTTCTTACCTGGACTACTGCAGAAGCTTCCCTGTTGTTTTCCCTTTCTCAAGTTCATTCTCACTGCAGCCAGAATGATCATTTTGGTTTTTTTATTTCAGGTTAATGTGAGGATACAAATACCCAGATCACAGCTTTTAAAGTTTTTAGGTAGAATCCCTCTTGTAGTTGTGTCCCACATGCAAAAGGTGTGACATATACCCCTACATTGTGCCCATTTAGTGAGAATACACCAATCTCCCTCTCCCTCATTCCCCCTCTCCTCCAACTTGAATTAAATTGAGTTTTACTCCTATGTTGGCGTGTATTAGATCGTCTACTGGTTTTATATTAGTATTGAAGAATGTGTTTCACCTCCTTCCAGGTTAATACAAAATATTTAAAGTCACCATCTTTTCTTATGGCTGAATAGTATTTCACAGTTTGTTAAACTATTCCTGAGTTGATTGTCATTTAGGTTGTTTCCACATCTTGGCAATTGTAAATGGAACTGTGATAAACAATCTACTACAAATGTCCTTATGATCAAATTGTATTTTTTCTTCTGGGTAGATGCCTAGTAGTGGGATTGTGGGGTCAAATGGGAAGTCTAATTTGAGTTCTTTGACGATTCTCCATACTTCTTTCCAAAGAGACTGTATTGAGTTTGCAGTCCCACCAACAGTGTAAAAGTGATCTCCTCTCTCCACATCCACCAGCATCTGCAACTTTGGTAATTTGTGATGTGGGCTAATGTTACTAGAGTTAGGTAATATCTCAGGGTGGTTTTGATTTGCATTTCTCTGATGATAAAGGTTAATGAACATTTTTTTATGTTTGTTAGTGATTTGCCAGACTTCCTCCAAGAAGGTTCTGTTCCTGTTTCTTGCCCAGTGATAGGTGGGATTGTTTGCTCTTTTTTTGTTGATTAATTTGAGTTCTCTGTAGATACTAGTTATCAAGCCTTTGTCAGATTCCTAACATGCAAAAAATTTTTTTTTGCATTCTGAAGCTGTCAGTTTGCTTTAATCTTGTTCCCTTAGTTGTGCATTAGCTTTTCAGTTTAATTAAGTCCTTTTTGTTTATTTTTGTTGTTGTTACAATTGCCAAAGAAGTCTTCTTCATAAAATCTTTTCCCAGGCTGATCCTTAAGAGTTTTTTCCACACTTTCTTCTAGGATTTTTCTTATTTCATGTCTTAGATTTACATCCTTTATCCATCTTGAGTCAATTTTTGTAAGTGGTGAAAAGGGTGGGTCCAGTTTCAGTCTTTTACATGGTTATCCAGTTCTTCCAGCTCATTGATTGAGTAGGAATTATTTCTCCCAGTGTAGGCTTTCATTTGGTTTATCAAAGAACAGATGGCTAGAAGAAACTGGTTTCATCTCTTGCTTTTCTATTTGTTTCCATATGTCTGTGTCTCTGTTTTTGCGGCAATGCCATGCTGTTTGATCACTGTGGACTTGTAATATAACCTAATGTCATGTAGAGTGATGCCTCCAGCTTTGTTTTTATTACTAAGAATTGCCTCGGATATGTGGGGGTATTTTTGGTTCCACACAAAATGAAGAAAAATTTTGCAGTTTTTCAAAGTATGATGTTGGTATTTTAATGGGGATTGTATTGAATCTGTAGATTGCATTTTTTTTTTTTTTTGTAGAGACAGAGTCTCACCTTATTGCCCTTGGTAGAGTCCCATGGCATCACACAGCTCACAGCAACCTCCAGCTCCTGGGCCTAGGCAATTCTCTTGCCTCAGCCTCCCAAGAAGCTGGGACTACAGGTGCCTGCCACAACGCCTGGCTATTTTTTGTGGCCGTTTGGCTGGGGTCGGGCTTGAACCCTCCACCCTCAGTATATGGGGTTGGCGACCTACCCACTGAGCCACAGGCACCGCCCTAGATTGCATTTTTAATATAGACATTTTAACAGTGTTGATTCCTCCCAGCCAAGAGTATGGTATATTATTCCATTTTAAAAATGTTTTCTGCTATTTTCTTAGAGTTTCCTAATTATCTTTGTAGAAGTTCTTTGCCTCTTTTGTTAGGTATATTCCTAGGTATTTCATTTTCTTTGAAGCTGCTGTGAAGGGAATTATGTCTTCAATTAGCTTCTCAACTTGTCTGTTATTGGAGTATACAAAGGCTACTGATTTGTGAACATTGATTTTATACCCTGAGATGTTACTGTATTTTTTGATTACTTGCTGGAGTCTGTAGTTAAGTCTGTGGGGTTCTCTTAAGTATAAGATCATATCATCGGCAAAGAGTGAAAGTTTGACCTACTCTGCCCCCATTTGGATTCCCTTTATATCCTTCTCTTGTCTGACTGCTTTGGCTAGAACTTCCAGCATTATGTTGAATAGCAGGACAATAAAGGACATCCTTATCTGGTTCCTGTTCTAAGTGGAAAAGCTTTCAGTTTTACTCCATTCAGTATGATGTTAGTTGGGGGTTAATTGTAAATGGCTTCAATCAGTTTAAGAAATGTGCCACCTATGCCTATATTCTTAAATGTTCTTGTTAGAAAAGGATGCTGAATTTTGTCAAATGCTTTTTTCTGCATCTATTAAGAGGATCATATGGTCTTTGTTTTTGCTTGTATTAATATGGTAAATTACATTTATGGATGTGTGAACGTCAAACCAGCCTTGCATCCCTAGGATGAAGGCTACTGGATCATGATGCATAATTTTTTAAATGTGTAACTGTAATCTATTGGCTAAGATTTTATTGATTTTAAGTATTTTTTTATTTTAAGTATTTTTACATTGATACTCATTAGTGAAATTGGTATGCAGGTCTACTTTTTAGTTGAGTCCTTTATGGTTTTGGTATCAGGGTAATGTTTGCTTCATAGAAAGCATTGGGGAAGGTTTCTTCCTTCTCAATGTATTGGAGTAGTTTCTGCATTATAGATACAAGCTCATCTTTCAAGTTTTGATAGAATTCTGGTGTGAAGCCATCTCTTCCAGCACTTTTTTTTGTTGAAAGATTTTGTTGTTATTTCTTTGATCTCAGTGCTTGCTGTTGTTCTGTTCAAGAGATCTATTTCTTCACGGTCAAGGGAGATGGTGTGATTCCTGGTATTGGTCCATTTCTTCCACATTGTCAAATTTCTGGGCATAGAGTTTCTGTGGTATCTGTGGTTATTTCACCTTTTTCGTTTCTGATTGAGGTTATTAGAGATCTTACTTTTTTGTTTCTAGTTGATCTTTTCTCTTTTTTGAGACAAAGTCTTCCTTTGTTCCCCTCAGTAGAGTGTTGTGGCACCATTGCTCACAGAAACTTCAAACTCTTGGGCTCATGTGATTCTTTTTCCTCAGTCTCCCAAGTAGCTGGGAAATGTATGTGGGAAAGGTGAGAAAGTAGAAAAGTCTCTACCAAAAGAGAGAGAAAAGGAGAGAAGTAAAAAAGGAGGAAAGTATTAAGGGGCCTGAAAAACCATAACAAAAATGGAGGAGCCCTTGCTATTTAAGAAAGAAAAAATGAAAAAATAAAAATGTAATCAGACCAAAAAAAGCAACAAAAATAACAAAACAGAGGGAAAAAGAACTAAGAAAAAAATTGTGAAAAGGAGCAAAATATGGAAGATGTGTGTGTGTATACATATATATGTAAATATTTTTATATACATTGCAGCATATTGCCTGGACACCAAATGGCAGTATGGTGTTAGGAGATGGAGAACACATATGCGGCTTTTTCTGTATATAAAATGGAAAGTGGAAGCCATTTTCTAGTTGCAGAGGCATTTGGGTCCTGTCTTTATGGCTCATTTGATCTCAATTAAGGCCTGGTCACGTCATCAGCTTTTAGTCCCGTTGTGATTGGGGTCCTAAAGCACCAGCCACCTTCCTTAGGAGGCACGTTAAACAGTGCCCCCTGACAACCACGTGGTTTTCCCTGAGGATGCAGGGTCTGTTCAGCCCCCAAGAATAATTGCCTGAGCTCAGCACTGCACCAGAGCCAGCCATGCACTAGGATCCTGCTAACTGTTCTTCTGATGTAGCCTTCCCACAGTGGCACACCTGTTTAGCAGCCACGTCAATGGGAGATCTACCCTGCCAAGTATTCAATCTTGGCCACTGGGCATTTTTTGAGTCCCCTCACTAGTTTAAGCAGTTTAAACTGCTTGCTAGAGCTGTTTATTCTAAAATCAATAAACTATAGGACAGCCCTTTCCTCTCCCCCAGGTAGCATGAGGGCTACCCTGCCTGTAAGTGAGCACTTGCCCCATGTGCCAGCTCTCCTCAGCAGCAAACCTCCTCTCCTGCTCCTGGAGTCCACCACTGTTTCACTGTTCCCTCAGAGTAATGTCCCCGTGTAAGTTCCCCCAGCCAAAGGTGACTGGAGTTCTAGTGCCCTGTCTCACATTGAGTGGCTAATAAGGAGCTGTTTCTAATCCACCATCTTGCGCTGCCCCCCCTCACCCCCATGATCATTTCAAAGAACACATATAGTTCAGGCCATTCTCTTGCTTAGAAACCTTAAAGTTCTCCTCATAAGCTAGAAGGTAAATTCTAGATCCTTGTTTATAAAGCTCCTGCTTACCATATCAACCTCAACTTACAACTTGTCCTTCTTTCATCTTACCCTCCAGCAATACAGAAGTGCTCCAAGTTTTTTTGTGCTCATCCTTCCATTTTTTGCTTCTTTACCTTTGTTCTTGTTTTCTCATCTTGAAATGTTCCTTCTTTTTCTGTAAACACTCAGACACTTACTCTCCCATGTGCCTGTTATTTGTGCCTCATAATATGCCATGCATAGCTCTGTATTGTTCTGAGAATTCTATCTTGCTTGCATACATGAGTTCGTTTTCCTCATAGACTGAAAGGTTCTTGAATGGATGATATTTTACTAAATTTCAATATTCTCAGTGTCTAGAAGAATGTCTGACATACAGTAGGTAGGCAGTAGTTGTCTGATGAATTAATGAGTAAATGTTCTAAGTGGTATGCATATTCAAGGGTGAATGTGAAAAGTTTCATATTAGGTTGGCAGTAGAATAGTCATTCAAAAATCATGAACCTTTTCATATTTTATTAAATTAATATTTTGTAATCATTTTTAAGCCTATATTTTATATATAATCTTCCAGATGTGAATTCTTCTTTGGGGTGATGGACCTTTTGCATGTTTTCATTTACATGTCTCTGATTGTTAATAGGTCATTGCTATTACAACAGTACTTCTCAAATTATAAAAGTTGTATACTTAGAATCACTTGGATCTTACTGAAATGCACATCTTGGGTGGGGCCTGAGTTTCTACATTTCTGACAAATTGCCAGAGGATACCTGTGCTGTTGGTTCATAGACTACACTTTGAGTGGTAAGGTCCTAGATGGTGCAGATTCTTCCTTAGTAGTTGACCAAAACAATTTTTATTTTCCTTTTTTTGTGTTTAACTCATCATTTGTATTATGATTTCATATTTTCATCTTTTTATTTTCATATTTTAGCAAGACAGTGACAATGCTAATATGTCACCACAATCTCCAGTATCATCTGAGGTACAAGTTCTGTTTTTATATGTTTTTATGTGCTTTTGAAATATGTTTTATGCTTTCTATGCTTTATATAGAGTTCTTATTTGCTTCTTCTCTCAAACCTAATATTTTTAACAATGTAATTTATTCACCTCTATCTTTAAATCCCTGGTAGACTAATTTATACAGACCTTCTGGTGTATAAAAATTCAAAGAATACCATCCTTTGTATAAATATTGACAGTATCATTTATTTATGATTTTCTTACTGGGAAATGTTCATAGATCAAAGAAAAATCACGTTATGAAATGTATGTTTTCTGATTCATCTGTATTTTAAAGTAAATGGTAAGCCAGGTGTGGTAGCTCACACCTGTAATTCTAGCTCTCAGGGAAGTAGAAGGTGGATGGATTGCCAAGCTTATTTGTTTGAGAGCAGCCTAACCAAGAGCGAGACACTATCTCTAAAAAAGTAAATAATGAAAATAAAATAAATAAATAATGGAGTTTAAGAGCAGCTTTCAAATTTTAAATATGAAAAAAGTCATTTAGCATTGTGCAATGGCCTTTGGTTTTTCTTGTAACCAGTTAGGTCTGAAAGCAATGCAATAGAAACTTCCTTTTTCCACGAGAAACATCCCTGCAGTGGGTTGTTCCTATCGACAGGAGGTTACACATTTTCTTGGCATCTTAGATCTTAAGGGGATAGTATGGGAAGAATGGATATATGGAAGTTACAGCTTGTGAAATCTCAATCAAATACTCTGGTGGTTTGGTTAAAACTATTGCTTTACAACTATTATACTGTTTATTTGTCTGTTTACTTTATGATTTTATGGTCTGTGCTCAGTGAGGAGAGTATTTGTACCAACTTTCTCAAATAAATTATATTACTTTTATAATATAATTTTGTTTGCATTTAGGCAAGTGAAATTTTGCCTAGGAATTAATAACAATTTAACCTAACCAAAATAATGAAGACAAACTATGAGGCTTGTGAATGGATAGGGTGGTAAGCATGTATGTGTTTTGATAGCTCAGCTAACATTCAGCTTGGACTGCATATCACATGATAATCAGCAGAAGATTCAGATAATCTACAGAATTCTGATCGCTTCTATTTCATATGTGAATGGAAAATGGTAAGACCAATTAGTGTAGTGCTTTATATTAAGAAAGTCCTTGCCTGTACATTTGAACCTAATAGCAATGCCACGAAATAGGTATCATCACCATCATTTTACAGCTAAGATTGACAACTTTCCCAAAGAACTTAGTCAGTAAATGGCAGACAAGTGATGGAAGGCTAGGTCTATCTACTTCACAGAATTGTTATACAGATTAAATAAGGTGCTAACATTATATTGTTTTATCTCTGTGCAGTTTATAGAGTAGTTTCATTTAGTTAACTTAATTTTCATAATAACCTCATTTGAAAGATGAAGAAACAGTGATAGAGAAATTAAATATTGTGTTGAAGACATAGCCTAAGATTTCTTACTCTAAGTTCAGGTTTATTTAAAAATACTACAAATCTTTCCAGATCAAGCCACTGTGTATGAAGCACTTTTGAATAATGTACATTCACGTAGAAGAAATAATAATTTATCATCTATTGTTCTATAGCCTTTATTAGTATGAATATATAGATTTGCTTCAGATTACTCATTGTTAATGCTACTCAACAAACTTGCCTGGTGTAGCAAAGCCAAACAGTGACACAAGAATTCACAGAGAAAGAAAGACATTTATTGTAGGGTGCCAAGCAAGGAGAATGGGCAGCCAGCACTTAAGACCTAAATGCCCTGATGGCTTATGAGCAAGGATTTTTTACTACACTTGATCTTTACCAAAAGGCTGAAAACTGATAATGAGCAAGGAGTTTTAAAGGCAGAGGTGAGGGGGTTTTCAAAGTGAGTTGAGGGCTGGGAAATTTCCAGGACTTGTTATCTATTTCTGGTTTTAGTGTGTCTGAAGGCTACATGAAAGTAGACCCATTTTCCATTGGGCAAGGGTCCTGATTTCTAAAAACAACTTAAGGACATATGTTAAGATGTTATCTTTAGTTTCTATAGGGAACCAAACATCTTGTGACTCTGACTTACTTGGGTGGATATAGTTTAAGTTATTATAATCTTCATTCATTTTCTTTTCTAATTGCTGGTTGAAGGCCTAAACTAGGTGCTTGGGAATTTTCTTTAAAGGGATTTTATTTTTCCTTTATTTTTAGGCCAGGGGAGTGGGGGTGAGGCCCAGCAGGCTCCTAAGGAGGATCTCTGCTCCATCTCATTAAGTGTTAAATATGTAGGGGATATTGAGTATATGCTGAATTCACTTTTCACTTGAAGCTTACTTTATTTTTGGGAGAATTTACTCTGGCTCTTTTTTTAAAAAATAGTATATTTTATGTATTTCAGTAATGATTTTCATTTTCCTTATACTATGAGAGAGAAGTATTTAAAGACTTGTGTGGTCAGGTCACTTGGCAAATATTTATTGACTGCTTACAAGTGAAATGCATCAACTTGAATCAAAATGCTAGTTACTTTTGTCTACTAATCATGGAAACAAATATTTCTCAAAATTGAATGGATATAAATAAATACTTTGATTATTTTGAAAGAAAAGAGATCTTATTTATTTTCTCTTTTTTAGGACTATGAGAGAACTGATAGTTTTTCACATGGTCCCTTTGGCTTAAAGCCTAGATCAGGTAAATATATATTCTCAAAATAAAATGTATTGGTTATATTTGAAACTAGTCTCTCAGCTTAAATGGGTTTTATTCCATAGTTTTAAGTACACGTAGATTCTTTCCCCTCTCTTAAAAATAATTTTCTCTTAACCTTATTTGTCTTTCCAATTCCCATTCCCATTTCTTTCTTCCTCTTTACCTTCAAGCTCCTGAAACCTCAGCTTTTTGCCTTAGATATACTGCAGTCTCATTTCTACTCTACTGTGACTGCTGTTAGAATGACCACTCTGCCAGCAGACCAAACACTTTGAAATTATAGCACTTCATTATATTGTGGTTTTAAAACGGGATCTTTTCGCATTTGGCAAGCCCAAAAGAAAATGGATCCATGTTACTTGGCAAGGTATTGAATTATAGTTTCTATTCCTGAATAACTGTATTGACCTTCAAGAATAATTTCCTTTTTCTTTAAAGATAAAAGGCTGACATATGTTAAATAATAAGTTTTAACCTGGGTTATAAGTTTCTTATAAACATATATTTAAATAAGAACATGTATAGGTGGTAGAAATCATTACACTTGTCCTTCCTGTTGCTTTTAATTATGCAGATAAGTGGAGTTCAGGTATATTCTTCAACACTTATTTAGAATGTATTAGTAAGCAATAGTGTCTTATAATTCTACACTGGTGTTTTTATCATGCCTCTTTCCCCATGATGGTTGCTCTTGCCTATTAGCTTTGTAACAAGTTAGGAAATTTCTTTTTTATATAGCTTTCAGTCGCTCATCTCGCCAGGAATATGGGGCAGCAGATCCAGGATTTACAATGAGAAGGAAGATGGAACATTTACGGGAAGAGCGAGAGCAAATACGACAACTGCGTAATGTAAGTCAGATTGACCTTTCAGATCTGGTGTGTACAAATGGGTTTAACTTGGAAAATTAACAAAGCGTATGTATTTTATTTTCAGTACTCCTTAAAATTTTTGAATTATAATGCTTAATAATGTAAATGTATATTTAAGGTAGAATATGTATAATATATACCCTTTTTTTTTTTATAGAATCTTGAATCCAGGTTAAAAGTAATTTTGCCTGATGACATTGGAGCTGCACTGATGGATGGGGTTGTTCTTTGCCATTTAGCCAATCATATAAGGCCACGCTCTGTAGCTAGTATTCATGTACCATCACCAGCAGTGGTAAGTTTTGTTTATTGTTTATTAGTTCTCAAAAAGGAGATCTAGCTTCTCAAAACTGTCCTTAAATAACTTCAATAAACTAAAATTTCAGTGTAAGTTCTATATAAAAATTTCTAAAAATACATCCTTTCTCCCTTTTATTTACAGCCCAAACTGAGCATGGCAAAATGTCGAAGAAATGTAGAAAATTTTCTTGATGCTTGTAAAAAGCTGGGTGTCTCACAGGTAATTGTTATTTATCTAACAAAATGAGCAGTTTTTTGAGGAAACTACCAAAATATTTTCCAGAATACCATTTTACCCTATGACCAGCCATATATGAGGGTTCTAATTTCTCCACATCCTCACCAACAGTGGTTGCTGCCTACCTTTTTGATTTTAGCCATGTTAGCAATTGTGAAGTGGTAGCTCATTGTGGTTTGATTTGCATTTCTCTAATGGTTACTGATGTGGAGCATGTTTTATGTGCTTATTGATTTGTATATATTCATCAGAGAAATGTCTATTCAAAATCTGTGTCCATCTGTTAATTGAATTATTCATCTTTTTATTATTGAGTTGTAGGAACTCTGTATGTATTCTGGGTACAAGTTGCTTACAAGATTCTTGATTTATAAAACTATTTCCTTCAATTTTAAAGTTGTCTTTTTACTTTCTTGATGGGATCATTTTCTCTTCTGTTACTTATGTTTTTGATGTAATGTTTGAGAAAACATTGCCTAATTCAAGGTTACAAAGATTTACACCTATATTTTATTCTAAAAGTTTTATGCTTTTAGGGCTTACATTTATGTCTATGGTCCATTTGAGATTACTTTTGTTCATGATGTGAAGCAGAGGTCCAAATTCATACTTTTGCATGTGGCTATCCAGTTTTCCCAGCACTATTTGTTAATGAGACTCTTCTTTTTCCCATTGAATTATCTTGGCACCATTGTCAAAAATCAGTTGCAAGTGGTCAGTTTCTGGACTCTCAATTTCTTTCCCACTGTATTTCTTATTTCAGTATCACACAGTCTTGCTACTGTAGCTTTGTGATACATTTTGATCAGGAGGTGTGAGTCTTCCCCAACTTTGTTGTATTTCAAGGTTGTTTTGGCTGTACTGGATTCATTGTATACATGCCAATTTTAGGATTGATTAGCTGGTCGATTTCTTTAAAAAAGCCAGTAGGAATTTGTTAGGAATCGTATTGAATTTGCAGAACAGTTCAGGGAATATTGTTATCATCACAATAGTTAGTGTTCTGATCCATGAACATTAGATGTCTTTTCATTTATCTATAATAACCTTATCTTTGTAAGGTTATTTCTACAATGTTAAGTTTATTTGTGGTATGTAACTTTTAACATATAAGACTTTCATTTTTTTTGTTAAATTAAATCCTTAATTTATGTTGTTATAAATATAATTATTTTCCTAATTTTACTTTCAGATATTTTATTGCTATTGTATAGAAACAGAAGTGATTTTCTTTTTTTTTTTTTTTTTTCTGAGATAGAATTTTACTTTGTTGCCCTCGATAGAGTGCCATGGCATCATAGCTCATATCAACCTCAAACTCTTGGTCTAAAGTGATTCTCCTGTCTCAGCCTCCCAAGTAGCTGGTACTACAGGCACCTGCCACAATGCCCGGCTATTTTTTTTTTTTTTTTGTAGCAACAGAGTCTCACTGTACCGCCCTCGGTAGAGTGCCGTGGCGTCACACGGCTCACAGCAACCTCTAACTCTTGGGCTTACGCGATTCTCTTGCCTCAGCCTCCCAAGCAGCTGGGACTACAGGCGCCCGCCACAACGCCCGGCTATTTTTCTGTTGCAGTTTGGCCGGGGCCGGGTTTGAACCCGCCACCCTCGGTATATGGGGCCGGCGCCCTACTCACTGAGCCACAGGCGTCGCCCTATTTTTTTTTTTTTTTAAGAGACAGGGTCTCGCTCTAGCTCAGGCTGGTCTCAAACTCCTGAGTTCAAGCACTCCCTCTAGCTCAGGCTGGTCTCAAACTCCTGAGTTCAAGCACTCCCTTTAGCTCAGGCTGGTCTCAAACTCCTGAGTTCAAGCACTACCCACTTCGGCCTCCCAGAGTGCTGGGATTACAAGTGGGAGCCATTGTGCCCGGCCTAGAAGTGATTTTCTTTTGTGGATCTTATATTCTCATTTTTTTTATTATGATAGTTTTTTTTTTTTTTTTTTGTATGTGTTTGCATGCCTTAGGGTTTTCTTTATATAAAATTGTGTCATCTGAAAGCAGAGATAGTTTTACTTTCTTTTCAGTATGGATGCTTTTCATTTCTTTTTCTTGCCTAATTGTGCTAGTTAGAACATCTAGTATAACTGAGATGGTTTGGGGTGTTATGACCATAGACTAGAACCCCTGGCACAATGTTGAATAAAGATGGTGCATAGTGAACATCTTGTCTTGCTCTTGATCTTAAGGAAAATATTTAGTCTTTTTATCACTTAGGGTAGGGTTTTTTAGATGCCCTTTTATGAATTTGAGGAATTTCCCCAAATTCACTTTCTCATGTTGGGCATCCAGTCTTTCTCATATTTGATTAAAAGCCCATCCTTCCTCAATTCATTTGCCTTTGAATCTATTTCTAAAACCATTTGTCTGGCTGGGTGTAGTGGGTCACTCCTGTAATCCTACCACTCTGGGAGGCCAAGGCAGGTGGATTGTCCGAGCTCACAGGTTTGAGACCAGCCTGACTCAGAGCGAAACCCTGTCTCTAAAAATAGCCAGGCGTTGTGGTCAGTGCCTGTAGTCTCAGCTACTTGGGAGGCTGAGGCAAGAGAATCACTTCAGCCCAGGAGTTTAAGGTTGCTGTGAGCTATGATGCTATGACACTCTTGGTACCAAGTGTGACAAAGTGAGACTCTGTCTCAAAAAAAAAAAATCATTTGTCTCTATATAGGTGGACCTCTTTCTGGATTCTTTATTATGTTCCATGGACCCTTTCCCCCTATATTTACATGGGTAAAACAGTGTGTTGTTTCTCACAGATTTTGAAATCAAGTAGTTTTAAGTCTTCTAACTTTGTTCTTCTTCGAAACTGTTTTGGCTGTTCTGGGTCCCTTGTGTTTCCATATAAATTTAATATTAGCTTGTCACTTTTTACAGACAAAGAAAATTTATGAGATTATTATGGGAATTATATTGGATTTATAGAACAATATGTGGAGAATTATATCCTTTTTTTTGTGACAGTCTCACTATGTCACCCTCGGTAGAGTGCTGTAGCATCACAGCTCACAGCAACCTCAAACTCTTGGGCTTATGTGATTCTCTTGCCTCAGCCTCCCAAGTAGCTGGGACTAAAGGCTCCTGCCACAACGCCTGGCTGTTTTTTTTTTTTTTTTTTTTTTTGTTGCAGGCCCGGGCCAGGCTCGAACCCGCCACCTTCGGTGTATGTGGCTGGCGCCCTACTCACTGAACTATGGGCACTGAGCCAGGAGAATTATATCTTAACAATATTGAATCTGCCCTTCCATGAACAAAGTGAATGCCTTCATTTACTTAAGTCTTCTTTAATTACCTCAGCAATGTTTTGTAGTTTTTACTGTATAGATCTTACAGATTTATCTTTAAGTATTTTGTACTTTGTATGCTTTTGTATATATGGTGGTTTACTGGCTTTAATTTAATTTCTGATGGGTTGCTAATATATAGAAATACAACTAGTGTTTATATATTGATATTGTATTTTACAATCTTGCTTGGCTTATTTATCAGTTCTATTAGCTTTTTGTAGATTTTATAGAATTTTCCTTATGGATGTTCATGTTACATAGGAAATAGTTTTTCTTCTTCCTTTCTGATCCAAATGTCTTTTATTTCATTTTCTTGCCTAATTGCTAGATCTTCTAGTACAATGTTGAATACAGGTGTAAGAGTTCTTATCTCTTTTAAGTATCCTTATCTTATGCCTGACTTTTTGAGGAAAATTTCAGTCTTTCCCCCTTCATTATGATGTTAGGTGTGACGTTTTCGTAGATTTCCTATACCAGAATGAGGAATTTCCCTTTATTCCTAGTTTGCTGAAATTTCTTAGCAATGGAAGTTGGATTTCATCAAATGCTTTTTCTGTATCTATTGAGGTAATTATGTTTTATTGCTTAAGATTATGAATTGTGTTGTTTTCTTTTCAGATGTTAACTTAGCTCTAGATTCCCTCTTGATCATGATAGATTTTGTTGTTGTCGTAGTTATTGTTACTGTTTTTATATTAGATTCAAATTGTTAAAATTTTTAGATTTTTCTGTCTGTGTTCATAGAAATATTGGTTTTTAGTTTTCTTTAAATGTCTTTGCCTGGTGGTATTGAGATAGTGCTCTTCATGGAATTCTCTTTTCTTATGTATAGAATTGGTATTTACCAATTATGTATAGAATTAGTATTTCTTTTTTAAAACATTTAGTCAAGTTCATAAAAACTCATCTGAGCCAGGGCTTTCCTTCATGGAAGGTTTTTAATTACAATTTCAATTTTTTTTTGAAATAATCTCAAGCTGTCGCCCTGGGAAGAGTGCTGTGGTGTCATAGCACATAGCAACCTCCAACTCAGGCTCAAGCAATCCCCTTGCCTCAGTTTTTCTATTTTTAGTAGAGATGGGGTCTTGCTTTTGCTTAGGCTGGTCTCAAAGTTGTGAGTTCAAGCAGTCCACTTGCCTCGGCCTCCTAGAGTGCTAGGATTCCAGGTGTGAGCCACAGCACCCAGCCTCAGGTTTATTTTTTTGTTTGTTTGTTTTTTTCAAGAGTCTTACTCTGTTGCTCAGGCTAGAATGCTGTGGCCTCAGCCTAGCTCACAACAATCTCAAACCCCTGGGTTCAAGTGATTCTTCTACCTAAGTATCTGAGACTATAGTCTCCCACCATGATGCCTGGCTAATTTTTTCTTTTTTTAATAAAGATGGGGTCTTGCTTCTGTTCAGGCTGGTCTCGAACTTCTGAACTGAAGCGATCCTCATGCTTTGGCCTTCCAGAGTGCTAGGATTACAGGCATGTGCCACCATACTTGGCCTATAATTTCAACTTTTTAAAATATATATAGGGCTGTTCTGATTTCTGTGTCATCTTGCATGAGTTTTGGTATGTTGTATCTTTCAAAGAATTCATCCATTTCATCTAATTTGTCAAAGTTATTGTCATAATATTGTTTATAACTGCTCTTTATTATCATATTGGTATTTATAGAATATCTTGTGATATTACTAATGTGTTCCTGATGTTGGTAATTTATATATTCTCTTTTTCTTGATTAACCCAGGTAGGGGTTTATGAATTTTTAAAAATCTTCTTCACAAACTAATTTTTGGTTTTATTGATTTTTTCCTATTGCCTTCTGTTTTTTACTTTATTATTTTTCTCTCTCACCTTCATTATTTTCCCTTTTCTTTTTTGCCATTAGTTTAATTTGCTCTTCTCTTTTGAATTTATAAGGTGGCATCTGATGTCATTACTTCAAAACCTTCTTCTTTTCTTGTGTACACTTCAGTAGTTATTTGAATTAAATAAGTAAAATATTGGGAGGACAACAAATACAGCAGTGAAAATGTGGATGAGCAGATAATTTTTGAAAACTCTTTATGAGATATCTTCAGTAGTATTTGGCAAATGTGTTGTGGGAGTGGAAGAAAGAGAAAACTGTTAAGATTTCTAGGTTTATGTCAGTAGAGACTGAATATTGTATTATTGACCAAGAAGTAGAACAAAGAAGGACAATTTGGTGAAAAAGCACTTCTGCTTTGGACACATTGATTTTGCTATGTCTGTTAGATATCCATTTAGCTGTGTCCAGTTGGCATTTGTATTTGGAGTTCAATAGAGAGATCATGGGAGGAAATAAATGATTTGGAAGTCATTAGGATAGAAGGAATGGTTAAAATTATGAGAATCCCAGGAAGAGGATATAGTGTTAAAGTGAAGACAGTTCTTTTGGAAACATTTAGGATAGTAGAAGAGGAGCAGTGAAGACAAATGAAAGCTACTGTACAGTTGCTGTCAGAAAAGCTAAAGTAGAAAGTTGTGTCACGGGAGACAAGGGAGAGGTAAGGTTTCAAGATAGGCACTAATGAAAGGAATGATATGTCAGAGTAGTCAAGTATACATGTGCAATATTTGGCATTTAAGAAGGCATTTGTGATTTTTACCAGAGTGATTTTAGTGGGCAGAAGCTTTAGGGGCAAATGTAGGATAGCAGTGGTTGAATAGTGAATGCAGAAGTGGTAAGCTGTTATTTTATGAATGTTTTCTGTATAGAGGAGACTCAAGTATAGGGTGATAGCATTTCAGACAAGGTCAATCTTTTTTCTTTGTGTAAGTTAAGACTTAGACACATTTTAGATTGCAATATAAAAAAGAAAACTTTAGAATAACATTTTTTCTCTCTCTCTTTTTTTTTTCTTTTTTTTTTGTTTTTTTGGCTGTGGCTGGGTTTGAACCCGCCACCTCTGGCATATGGGACCGGCGCCCTACTCCTTGAGCCACAGGTGCTGCCCTCTCTCTCTTTTTTTTTTAATTTATTTAGTTTTATTGTTAAGTCATAGCTGTGTACATTACTGCAATCAAGGGGTACAATGTGCGGGTTTCATATACAATCTGAAATATTCTCATCAAACTGTTCAACATAGCCTTCATGGCATTTTCTTAGTTACTGTATGTAGGCATTTGTATTCTGCATTTAGTAAGTTTCGCCTGTACCCATTCTAAGATGCGCCGTAGATGTGGCCCCACCCATTATCCTCCCTCCACCAAACCCTCCCCCCTCCCTTCCATTGAAGTCTTATAGAAAGCATGTTTTAAAAATCCAATTCTGACTTAAGTTTTACTACACTGCTAAAAACAGAATGTTCAAATATCTTTTTTTTCCTCCCCAGGAAAGACTCTGTTTGCCTCATCATATTTTGGAAGAACGAGGTCTTGTGAAAGTTGGTGTCACAGTTCAGGCACTCCTTGAACTACCTACAACCAAGGCATCTCAACTTTCGATGGCTTGATACAACATTTTAAAATTATAAGTATATAGTTTCATTTATTTGAAGTGATTTCAGATATCTCAAATTCATGAATAAGAATGTTCAGTCAAAAAATAATTTGCCTTAGGTGAAGCCTTAGGGTTTTTAAAAAAATTATATTGAAACAACAAACTTAAATTTTTAATTGCCCAAACTTCTTTTGGAGGAAAACTGGATTAATTTACTAAGAGTTTTTGATGAACTCAAATTCTCTTTTTACTAAGTCAGTTGATAACCTTGATTATTTTTCAGAAAGCGGATTGATACTAAATTTAAACTGTAATTTCAATTTAATAATCACATTAGGTTTAATTTTTTTACATCATAGCATACTAGTAAACACGTGGGTAATGGTAATTGTTTTTTAGCAGTTTAAAACAATTCTATATTTGAGTTATTTAATACACTTCTAATCCTAGTTTATACACAATTTCTTCGATCTTTGGTCTTAGTTTTCTAGAAAAAAATGAGTAGGAAAAACAGAATTCTGAATTTATAATAAATTCTTTTAGTATTATAGGTTGGTGCCAAAATATTTTCAGTTGTACTGTAGATTGTTTACATGTGAAGTGCCTGTGTAATTGATGACTCATATAGTCTTAAGCATTTTTGCAATTTCTTTTTATGTATTAATAGAATCAATGGAACTTTAAAATATTTTAGTAGATTTTATAAGGTCAATAATGTGTGAGGGTTAAAATGTGCCTCACATTGTGACATTTGTGGGGTTTTTTTGTTAGTCCATTGCAGTTTTCCTTAAATTGGTTGTTTCATGTTGTCAAAAACCGACGTTAATATGCTTAATTTATGCTATTTAATTTTGCAAAACATAGTCATTTTTTAAAATGTATTATTTGAAGAGTATTTTATTTCTGTATTGAAAATTTTACACAAGCAGTAAGGTTTTTGAGAAACTAGCCAAGTATTAGTTATCAAGGACGTATTGCTAAAACTGCCAAAGGTTGGGTCTATACTTTGACTTTCAGGAGTATTACATCAGTGCTGCCTTTAGATATATTCAGAGAGTAGTGTTGAGGAATAGGTTTTTATTTGATATCTGGCCATTTATGAAGCCGGTAAAGCTTATTATCCTCAATTAACTTGATTAAACGCAGAATTAAACACAGACCATTCTATACATATTTTCATGAGATACTGTGTTACACAAAGTCCTTGTTTAAGTTAGAGATGAATAAATGTGCGTTGGTAGTAGTGCAAGAATTTTTCAAAAACATTACTGTATTGCATAACTCAGTTTCCTATAGAAGAACCCTTAATTACTTTTATAGTAGGCAAGCAAGTAACCATATCTTAAATATGTGATCATTTGCACTTGTTACCTCTTAATATGGATGCAACTTATTAAAAATGTTAGCCTCACTATTTCAAAGGGCATATACAAAAGGTAAAAACTAGTGTGCCAAATGGTATAGTAATGATTGGTATAAGAAGAACTCTGCTTTTTCTGATCAGTTGGCATAAAGCTATAGAATTAAGTTTTCGTTTTAGAATACAGACGTGTTCTTTATATTCCCCAAGGATCAAATTGAAGCTTTTAAAGAATTAAAGCTTCTGATGATCAGGAGATTTAAAAATTAAATTATTAGTAATTTATTATGTTAAATATTTGAGCTGATTGGTTGTTTTTTTCAGTTGGATTTTTTAAAAGATCTCATTGACATAATCTCCCTAGTGGAAAATTGGGTAATATAGGTAAAAAATGGCAAATAAGTACCTTAGTTGATGACTTTTTAATGTAAAAAATTTGACTATAATACAAACTAAAATCTAAGTGACCATTAAAAACTACAACAATTATAATTATTTGTACTGTTTTCATAGTTATTCATGCTATAGAATTCCTCTTATTAATCGATGTAGTGTTATTATTTGACAAGTATTGTCCTGTTTAATTATCATTGACATAGTAGTGAAATTGTAGGCTGTTTTCTTATTGCATTTCACTTGTCAGTTAATTATTACTTTAAAGAGAAAATACACCAGAACCTTACTGTAGCATTCTTTACTGCAAAGCAAAATTCTATTAAGGTGAGTCCATCTGAGGACCTTGCCATGGCAGTTCATTTACTCTTGTACCAAATGGCAACACCACCTGTAAAGCAGATTCAGATCATAGTCTCCAATGACATTGTACCAAGGCTCTGATATATTTCTTTCAGTAATGTTTTAAGTGTAAAATTTATTCTAAATGTTTTTATGATTATTATATATTTGTTTCATCAGTTATTGAATTAAGAATGAATATCATTATTTGAATGGGATTTGTGATTTGATGAGGTCTGAATAGTCAAACTAAAATATTTTATTAGGCCATAAAAATTCAATAGATAGCTATTTCTGTTGAATTTTATTACTGTATGGCACAAGAAGTAATGTTGGATATATTAGAATTGAAATAATAAAAGTGCATTACCATTTGTTAATCTTTACAGAATGCTAGTTTAATGACTTTTCTAACTGAATTTTTTGAAGAATTCAGAAATGTTTGTATTGGTCACAGATCTATCTTAATTGATTTTCTGATGCATTTTAACACAAATGGAACACTAAATGTATATTACCGATGCAAACTGTGGATAAAGTTGAATGAAAGAATTTGTCTGGAATTTCTTTTCTCCTTCTCTACCTTCTCTCTCACCATCACAGCTTCCATTTATTGGTCAGTATGTAATAGCTTGTGTCTTTATTCTCTAGTGTGGAGAAATAGTCAGACATTAAGAGAATATTTGTAGCAAGTTGTGTGAGTCCAGATTCACTTTATATTGTTATTTTCAGTAGGTAGTACATTCTTTAAAAAACCAATAATTTTTTAGGATATCCTCACAAAATAATGTTACTTTTATATAAGAAAACCCATGTAACAAAATTGTAAGGGAAAGCATAACATAAAAGGTAGAACATGTCATATTGTAATTATTCTTATTGTATGTTTTAGTATGAAGTATACCATTGAATTGCCCTTAAACTGCTATGTGATACAAAAATTTAATCTTTTATTTCTAGATAATTCTAATTTAAAAATTCCACATATTTTAATTAAAATAACTTATTTATTTATAATTGTGATTTATTCTAAAAGTAGAAAGCAATTCAGGTAAATGTTATTAAAGATGATACTTATTGATATTTTAGAGTTATTCCAACTCTCAGACTTAAAGAAGTACTTAAGTAAGTAAAGTATTTAGCGTAACTTATTAGGTAACTGTACTAATCTTGTTTTATGCTTTAGTAAATCTACAATTTTGATATTCTACTTAGAATGGTACTAGAATTCTCAGGAACCTGTCTCATCATCCAGAGCACTCCAAGGGACTGATACATTACTGTATGTTAGGTTAACTTGGAAACACCCAGATATCTTCTGGAATTGGTATTGGAAAATACCCACAGTAATGTATTTATTAAAGTGTAACCTTTCCTATTCCTATGTTTTAAAACATGAAAAAAATTCCCTATGCTTATCTTCTTTAAATAGCTTAGAATTTCCACAATAATATTTGTGTGTGTGTGTGTGTGTGTAATGTAAGGCTCTAGTTGTTTTAGAAAAAGAAAGTCTTATTGCATTGGAAACCTAGAGTTTAGAATTTATAAGAATTCTGACATAGGTGATTTAAAATGGAAAGTTGCTGATTGAATCATTTGAAAGTTACCAGAATAAAAACAGGAGATTATGGGACGGCGCCTGTATCTCAGTGGGTAGGGTACTGGCCCCATATACTGAGGGTGGCAAGTTCAAACCCGGCCCTGGCCAACTGCAATAAAAAATTAGCCGAGTGTTGTGGTACAGACACTTGTAGTCCCAGCTACTAGGGAGGCTGAGGCAAGAGAATCGCCTAAGCCCAGGAGTTGGAGGTTGCTGTGAGCTGTGTGATGCCACGGCACTCTACTGAGGGTGATAAAGTGAGACTGTCTCTACAAAAAACAAACAAAAAAACCCAGGAGATTCTTTAAAATGGGATCAGTTTAAAATTTAAGTTATTGAAACTTTTTTTGGTTTTGCAAATACAAAATTTTGATTACCCTGGCATGTAATTAGGGAAAAGTAACTTATTTTCACTCTATTCCATGAATAATGTATCAGGTATCAATCTAAATAAGTAAGAAATGAATTGGGTATTTACATATATAAATACATAAATAGAAATTTTAATATCAAACTTAATTTTCTTAAACGTTGTTTAGATATCTTAGTTATTTCTAATGCAAGTAAATATGAAGTAATGCTATATAATTTATAAAGTAGAAATTAAAATTATACCTTAGGGCAGTAATTTTTTTTCTTTTTATTGTTAGATCATAGCTGTGTACATTAGTGTAATCAAGGGGTACAATGTGCTGGTTTCATATACAATCTGAAATATTCTCATCAAACTGTTCAACGTAGCCTTCATGGCATTTTCTTAGTTATTGTATGTAGACATTTGTATTCTGCATTTGGTAGGTTTCGCCTGTACCCATTCTAAGACGCACCGTAGGTGTGACCCCAATCATTACCCTCCCGCCACCCTAACCTCCCCCTCCCATACCCTCCCTTGGCCCTTTCCCCATATTCTTGTGCTATAGTTGGGTTATAGCCTTCATATGAAAGCTATAAATTAGCTTCATAGTAGGGCTGAGTACATTGGATACTTTTTCTTCCATTCTTGAGATACTTTACTAAGAAGAATATGTTCCAGCTCCATCCATGTAAACATGAAAGAGGTAAAGTCTCCATCTTTCTTTAAGGCTGCATAATATTCCATGGTATACATGTACTACAATTTGCTAGTCCATTCGTGGGTTGAAGGGCACTTGGGCTTCTTCCATGACTTAGCAATTATGAATTGGGCTGCAATAAACATTCTGGTACAGATGTCTTTGTTATGTTGTGATTTTTGGTCTTCTGGGTATATACCTAGTAAAGGAATTATAGGATCAAATGGCAGGTCTATTTTTAGATCTCTAAGCATTCTCCAAACATCCTTCCAAAAGGAATGTACTAGTGTGCATTCCCACCAGCAGTGACAAGTGTGCCCTTTTCTCCACATCCACGCCAACATCTCTGGTTTTGGGATTTTGTTATGTGGGCTACTCTTACTGGGATTAGGTGATATCTCAAAGTAGTTTTGATTTGCATTTCTCTGATGATTAAGGATGATGAGCTTTTTTTTCATGTGTTTGTAGATCGTGCGTCTGTCTTCTTTAGAGAAGTTTCTTTTCAAGTCATATGCCCACCCTGAGATGGCATCACTTGTTCTTTTCTTGCTCATACGTTTGAGTTCTCTGTGGATTCTGGTTATTAAACCTTTATCGGAAGTATAACCTGCAAATATTTTCTCCCATTCTGAGGGCTGACTGCTTGCTTTACTTACTGTGTTCTTGGCTGTGCAGAAGCTTTTTAGTTTCATCAGGTCCCTGTAATGTATTTTTTTTTATATTTATTTATTTTTATTAAACCATAGCTGTGTACATTAGTATGATCGTGGGGCACCATACACTTGGTTCATAGATCGTATGACACATTTTCATCACATTAGTTAAGATAGCTTTTGTAGCATTTTCTTAGTTATTTTGCTAAGACCTTTACATTCCACATTTACTAGGATTCCAATATACCCTTGTAAGATGCACCGCAGGTGTAATCCCATTAATCACACTCCTTCCCCTCCCTTTCCCCTTTCTCCCTATTCTTAGGTTGTAACTGGGTTATAGCTTTCATGTGAAGGTCCTACATTAGTTTCATAATAAGGGTGGGTACATTGGGTACTTTTTCTTCCATTCTTGAGACACTTTACTAAGAAGAATATGTTCCAGCTCAATCCATGTAAACATGAAAGAGGTAAAGTCTCCATCTTTCTTTAAGGCTGCATAATATTCCATGGTGTACATATACCACAATTTATTAATCCATTCGTGGATCGATGGGCACTAGGGATTTTTCCATGACTTAGCAATTATGAATAGGGCTGCAATAAATATTCTGATACAAATATCTTTGTTATGGTGTGATTTTTGGTCTTCTGGGTATATGCTCAGTAGGGGGATTACAGGATTGAATGGCAGATCTATTTTTAGATCTCTAAGTGTTCTCCATATCTCTTTCCAAAAGGAATGTATTAATTTGCATTCCCACCAGCAGTGCAAAAGTGTTCCCTTTTCTCCACATCCACGCCAACATCTCTGGTCTTGGGATTTTGTGATATAGGCTAGTCTCACTGGAGTTAGATGATATCTCAAAGTAGTTTTGTTTTGCATTTCTCTGATGATTAAAGATGATGAGCAATTTTTCATATGTCTGAAGGCCGTGCGCCTGTCTTCTTCAGAGAAGTTTCTCTTCAAGTCCCTTCCCAGCCTGCAATGGGATTCCTTGTTCTTTTCTTGCTAATGCGTTTGAGTTCTCTGTGGATTCTGGTTATTAAACCTTTGTCAGAGACATAACCTGCAAATATCTTCTCCCATTCTGAGGGCTGTTTGCTTGCTTTACTTACTGTGTTCTTGGCTGTGCAGAAGCTTTTTAGTTTGATCAAGTCCCAATAGTGTATTTTTGAAGCAGCTTCAATTGCCCGGCGGGGGGTCCTTCTCATAAAAAACTCGCCCAACCCAATTTCTTCAAGGGTTTTCCCTACACTCTCTTCTAGTATTTTTTTAGTTTCATGTCTTAGGTTTAAATCTTTAATCCAGTGAGAGTCTATCTTGGTTAATGGTGAGAGGTGTGGGTCCAGTTTCAGTCTTTTACAGGTTGCCAGCCAGTTCTCCCAGCACCATTTGTTAAATAGGGAATCTTTTCCCCACTGAATGTTTTTAATTGTCTTGTCAAAGATTAAATAACGGTAAGTAGCTGGATTCATCTCTTGGTTCTCTATTCTGTTCCAGACATCTACTTCTCTGTTTTTGTGCCAGTACCATGCTGTTTTGATCACTATCGATTTGTAGTATAGTCTGAGGTCTGGTAGCGTGATTCCTCCTGCTTTGTTTTTATTTTTGAGTAATGTCTTGGCTATTCGAGGTTTTTTCTGATTCCATATAAAACGAAGTATTATTTTTTCAAGATCTTTAAAGTATGACAGTGGAGCTTTAATGGGGATTGCGTTGAAATTATATATTGCTTTGGGTAGTATGGACATTTTAACAATGTTGATTCTTCTCAACCATGAGCATGGTATATTTTTCCATTTGTTAACATTCTCAGCTATCTCTTTTCTTAGAGTGTCATAGTTCTCTTTATATAGATCTTTCACATCCTTTGTTAGATAAACTCCCAAGTATTTCATCTTCTTTGGCACTACTGTGAATGGGATAGGGTCCTTAATTGTTTTTTCAACTTGACTATTGTTGGTATATATAAAGGCTACCGATTTATGAATGTTGATTTTGTAACCTGAGACACCGCTGTATTCCTTAATCACTTCTAAGAGTTTTGTAGTAGAGTCCCTAGTATTTTCCAGATATACAATCATATCATCTGTGAAGAGCGAAAGTTTGATCTCTTCTGACCCTATGTGGATACCCTTGATCGCCTTTTCTTCCCTAATTGTGGTGGCTAAAACTTCCATTACAATGTTAAAGAGCAATGGAGACAATGGGCAGCCTTGTCTGGTTCCAGATCTAAGTGGAAATTATTCCAATTTATCTCCATTCAATATGATATTGGCTGTGGGTTTGCTGTAGATGGCCTCTATCAGTTTAAGAAAGGTCCCTTCTATACCAATTTTCTTAAGTGTTCTGATCATGAATGGATGTTGGATGTTATCAAAAGCTTTTTCTGCATCAATTGAGAGAATCATATGGTCTTTGTTTTTTAATTTGTTTATGTGCTGGATTACATTTATAGATTTACGTATATTGAACCAGCCTTGAGACCCTGGGATAAAACCGACTTGGTCGTGATGTATGATTTGTTTGATATGTTGCTGGATTCTGTTTGTTAGAATCTTGTTGAATATTTTTGCATCTATATTCATTAGTGATATTGGTCTATAATTTTCTTTTCTTGTTGGGTCTTTCCCTGGTTTGGGGATCAGGGTGATGTTTGCTTCATAGAATGTGTTGGGTAGTCTTCCTTCTTTTTCTACCTTTTGGAACAGGTTGAGTAATATAGGTACTAATTCCTCTTTAAAGGTTTGGTAGAATTCTGATGTGAAACCATCTGGTCCCGGACTTTTCTTTTTGGGGAGATTTTGTATGGTTGATGATATTTCTAAACTTGATATGGGCCTGTTCAACATTTCCGCTTGTTTTTGATTAAGTCTTGGAAGGTGACATGCTTCCAAGTAACGGTTGATTTCGTTCAGATTTTTGTATTTCTGAGAGTAAAGTTTCTTGTAATATTCATTAAGGATTTTTTGGATTTCTGAGGAGTCTGTTGTTATTTTGTCTTTGTTATTTCTGATTGATGAGATTAGAGATTTTACTCTTTTTTTCCTGATTAGGTTGGCTAAAGGTTTATCTATTTTGTTGACCTTTTCAAAAAACCAGCTTTTTGATTTATTGATGTGTTGTATTATTCTTTTGTTTTCAATTTCATTTAATTCTGCTCTGATTTCGGTTATTTCTTTTCTTTTACTGAATTTGGGGTTGGAGTGTTCTTCCATTTCCAGTCTCTTGAGATGTCCCATTTAGTTGCTTACTTCCTCTCTTTCCGTTCTCCTGAGGAAGGCTTGCATTGCTATAAATTTCCCTCTGAGAACTGCCTTTGCAGTGTCCCAGAGGTTCTGATAGTTCGTGTCTTCATTGTTGTTTTGTTCCAGAAATTTGGCAATTTCCTTCTTGATCTAATTTCTGACCCAGCTGTCATTCAGCATAA
This sequence comes from Nycticebus coucang, assembly GCF_027406575.1. NCBI lineage: Eukaryota > Metazoa > Chordata > Mammalia > Primates > Lorisidae > Nycticebus > Nycticebus coucang. The sequence continues at coordinate 124,853,643 of NC_069804.1, forward strand.
GGTTATTTAACTTCCATGTTTTGTATGTGTATGCAGATTCCTGTTGTTACTCATCTCAAGTTTTATTCCATGATGGTCCGAGAAGATGCATGGAATAATTTCTATTCCTTTAAATTTGCTGAGGTTAGACTTGTGACCTAAGATGTGATCGATTCTGGAGTAAGTTCATGGGCTGATGAGAAGTATGTGTATTCAGTTTTGTTGTGATGAAATGTTCTGTAGATGTCTGCCAAATCTAAATGCTGGATGGTTAGATTTAAATCTAGAATTTCTTTACTCAGCTTTTTGTTGGAGGATCGATCCATCACTGCCAAAGGAGTGTTGAAATCTCCGACGATTATGGAGCTGGAGGAAATCAAGTTGCTCATGTCTGTTAGAGTTTCTCTTATAAATTGAGGTGCATTCTGGTTGGGTGCATAGATATTAATAATTGAAATCTCATCATATTGAGTCTTACCCTTAACAAGTATGAAGTGACCATTTTTGTCCTTCCTTACTTTTGTTGGTTTAAAGCCTATTGTGTCCGCAAATAAAATTGGAACTCCTGCTTTTTTCTGGTTACCATTTGCCTGAAATATGGATGACCATCCTTTCACCCTGAGTCTGTATTTATCTTTTAAGTTAAGATGTGACTCTTGTATGCAACAAATGTCTGGCCTGAGTTTTTGTATCCAGTCAGCTAACCTATGTCTCTTTAGAGGGCAGTTTAAGCCATTCACATTAATGGAGAGTATTGATAAGTTGGTGAAATTTGGGGTATTGAGTTCTTTGAAAGTCCAGTGGGCATTTTTAATCCTTTTGCCATTGTGGAAGTTGGAGTTTGATCAGAAGTTTCTGAGTGAGTTTACTTTTGTAGTAGAGGATTGGGTTGGTTATTATGGAGGATAGGTCTGAGAATATCCTGAAGAGCTGGTTTGGTTATGGCAAATTTCTTTAGCATATGTATGTCATTAAAGTATTTAATTTCTCCGTCATAAATGAAACTCAGTTTAGCTGGGTACGAGATCCTGGGTTGAAAGTTATTTTGCTTGAGGAGATTAAACGTTGATGACCACCCTCTTCTGGCTTGAAAAGTTTCAGCAGAGAGATCTGCAGTCATTCTAATGTTCTTCCCTTTGAAGGTAATAGATTTCTTTTGCCTGGCCGCTTTGAGAATTTTCTCCTTCATACTAACTTTAGTGAAGTTAATTATGATATGCCTGGGGGATGTCTTATTGGGGTTGAGTCGTGCTGGGGTTCTGAAGCTATCTGCTATCTGAATTTCAGGTTCTCTAGGCATGTATGGAAAATTCTCTTTCATAATTTCATGCAGAAGGGCCTCTGCGCCCAGTGAGGCCACTTCATCTGTTTCAGGAATTCCTATGAGATGGTTATTTGCCTTCTTCGAGTTATCCCAGAGCTCTCTGAGTGAGTGATCCATTTTTGCTCTCCATTTCTCTTCCTCTTTGAGAGTTTGGGAGCGTTCAAAGGCTTTATCTTCGATGTCAGAGATCCTTTCTTCTGTTTGGTCCATTCTGTTGCTGAGGGATTCTACTGTATTTTTCATATCTTTGAGGGCTGCAAATTCTTGTTTCAGTGTGTCTAAGTCTTTCATGGTTTTGTCTTTAAATTCGTTAAATTCTTGAGACAGCTTTTGAATTTCTCCACGAATTCCTAATTCCATTTTGTTAATCTTGTTCACCATCCAAATTCTGAATTTGATTTCTGACATCTCAGCCAGTTGTTTGTGAATGGGATCTTCAATTACATATGCCGTATCTTTCCTTGGGGGGGTTGATCTATTCTGGTTATTCATGTTACCAGAGTTTTTCCGCTGATTCCGCCCCATGATTGTTTTACTCCCTTTTATTTTCCTCTGGTGTTTTGTCGAGGACCCGTACAGTGTTGTGGCCTGAGAAACTGGGGCCCTGTTTGGTGTAGAGGGGCTAAGTGGTTCTGACTTGTTTTCAGCTGGTTTCTATGTGACCCTAGTGAAACAGTTACTCTGGGTTGAAGTCTCAGCTGTGGAGAAATACCAGCAATTAAGTCACCCCACCCACCACAGGCAACAAATGGAAAAGGAAAATCAAACCTTCCTACAACCACACACCCAGGGCACCACCTGGATAGTCCCCAGGTGAGTGACTCAGTTCAAAAGGTCCAAGTCAATTGTCTCAGTCAGCAGCTGCCTCGGGTGGGAGAGTTCAAGAGGTCCCTGGGAACTGGATCACAGGGGTCTGCTGACTGCTCTAAAATGGCTTGCTCCAGTGCTGTGTGGAGTCAGGAAGAGCCACCAGTAAATAGATCAGTCTGGGAAGATTGATGCCTCCTTCCCCACCTTGCAGCTCTGTCACACCCAGTCGCTGCTAGCCCCACAGGGCTGTGACCCAGTCAGTTGTCTGCAGTAAGCAGATACTCCAGGGGTTTGCACCTGCCTAAGTCACAGGGTAGCCTGTGTCTGCTCGACTAGGCCGCTATTCTCTGTCTTTATCCAGCAGGGAGTGGTGTGGCCTGTCAACCTCGGGCACTGGATGGAGGCTGGAGGTGTTCACTCAGTTCCAGCCCCACCCTTAGTTTATGTTACTGGGTGAAGGGAACAACCCTGTGGGAGTTTGTTTCTGACCTTGCCAGAAGGTCAAGAGGTCAAGGTTGAGGTCAAGAGATTCCTCTGCAGAGGAGAGGCTGATTTGAGTTCCCAGAACCTGTGTCTCAGGCCCTGTCTTGAGTCCTGCGGGTTTGTATTCGCAGCACGATCAGTTTTTGGCTGTGGCCTCTTGGCCTCCTTTGTCTATAGGCTGGTGATCCCCTAAGGGCCAGGTGCGTCTTAGGCTCAGTAGAGCGGTTCTGTGGATCAGCCCCACCCTAGGAGTTTCCTGGCTCTGTGGGTGTGTTTTCTAGTCCCCATGTTCCACCCAGGTTGGTACCGTCTCAGGAAAACCCTTTACTCACGGGGCCTGTGTTTAAGTCCCAGGTCTGTTCCATGGTGGTTGCCATCTGAGAAGATGCTCGGCCTCATCTGGTTGCCCAGGAAGACAGGAGGAGAGGCTGTGGGATATCTGGGGGTGGGCCTTGTTATTGCTGAAGACAGCTGTTGCTCTGCACCTCGGGGCACCACCGCTCCAGTGTAATTCCCTCTCAGCCGACCATTGTCTTCTCGCTCCTTTGCTACAGAGTCAGCACTGGCCAGCTGTAGTCCAGGTCCTGTCTACACCTCTTGAGAGTTCACCCAAGAATCTGGACTCCTGAGGGGGCAGGTCTCCAGATCACGGAGTGAGAGTGGAGGGGGGTGTTAGTAGCTCAGGGTTGCAGGTTGTAACACCAAGCTCATTGAGACTAAATGAACAAATAAACAAATACAAAGTTTACCAGGCACATGGGCCCATAGATACAGAGACAGATGGAAACACATAAACATACAAGCAATAGCCACGACAACAGCAATATAAGAACAACTGCAATAAAAATAGTGGTAATCGTAAAATAATTGAAAGAAAGGGAAAAAAAGAGAGAGAAAAGTGGTGTTAGAAGGAATGTTACGTGAGAAGAAAGAAGAAATTAAAATTAGAGGACATAGAAATAAAAAATATATCTATATAAAATGTAATAATAAAAAATTATCGAAATCTCCTCTAAGAAAATGGTGAGGAAAAATCAGACAAAAAGAAAACAACAGCAAAAAAAGAAAAAAAAAACACGAAAACCAAACCAAAACAAAACAAAACAAAAAAAAAGGCATCAACTGCAAAAATATTCTTGTGGTAGAAATATACCTATAAATATCTATATGTCTGCTGTAGGGATCAACTTTCGTAGGAATATATTCATACTGCAATATACTTTCTGGACACCAGGTGGCGCTGTGAGTGGTTTCGAGACTTATACCTGGTTTACAGTTTATACCATTACCATGGTAACCACCTTCCATGGCCGATGGCCATTTTGGAGTTTCCTTAAAAGTTTGTCGCCTGAGAATTGTGCAACCTAGGCTGTTCTTTTCCGGACAGCACTTTCGACCGACCTTCCCACTCAGTGCAGGTGTCCACGCTTCCTAAGTCCCTCCACTCTGTGCCCAAGTTCCCCCGCAAACTGGCGACTGCAATCGGCTATAAGGGGAGTGGTGTTGAGTTCGCGCGGTATCTCCTGTAGCTGGTTCCCGGGGCTTCAGCAGCCAAAGCCGGTTTGCGGCTTCAGTAGCTTCGCGGCTCCAGAAGCCAAAGCTGGGTCCTAGGCTTCAAGCCAGTTCCTGTGGTTGGAGCGCTCGGGGGATTTATTCTGAGTTTTATGGTTCAGAGTTTTGGATGGGTGTCCGCCAGTTGGCTGCGCAGCCTGAACCGCCAGCCCCCTCCAACACCTGGGGGAAAGGTGCCCACCCTTTTGGGTAGTTCAAAATGTCTGTTTCCCGGGCAGGATCCCTTCCTTTCAATTGTCCAACAGTTTGCCCATCTCCCTGTGGTTTTGAATGGCTCTCCTTTTGGATGCCTCCCTCAGTTCAGGATTAATTACTTGTCAATTGGATTTTGTCAGCATTTACAAGCTGCTGACCTCCGTAGGGGAGGGGCCTGCTGGCCGCCACGGCCGAGCAGGGAAGAATCTCTACAACAGTCTGTGATTTTAAATTACCCCTCATATATAGCAAACCGCCAGTTCGCTGGGCGTCTCCAACTGTCTGTCCACTCCAATAATCCACACACAGGGAAGGTCCAGACCGCCTTTCCTCTCACCTGGTGGCTTGGGAGAGGTGGGCTACACATCTGTCCTGTCCGCCATCATGTTCCGCCTCTCTGTGTAATGTATTTTTTATACTGCTTCAGTTGCCTAGGGAGTCCTCCTCATAAAATATTCACCCAGGCCCATTCCTTTAAGAGTTTTCCCTGCACTTTCTTCAAGTATTTTTATGGTTTCATGTCTTAAGTTTAAATCTTCTATCCAGTGAGAGTCTTATCTTAGTTAATGGTGAAAGGTGTGGGTCCATTTTCAGTCTTTTACAGATCGCCAGCCAGTTCACCTAGCACCATTTATTAAATAGGGAATCTTTTCCCCACTGAATGTTTTTAATTGGCTTGTCACAGATCAAATAACGCTAAGTAGCTGGATTCATCTCTTGGTTCTCTATTCTGTTCCAGACATCTACTTCTCTGTTTTGTGCCAGTACCATGCTGTTTTGATCACTATCGATTTATAGTACAGTCTCAGGTCTGGTAGCGTGATTCCTCCTGCTTTGTTTTTAATTCTGAGTAACGTTTTGGCTATTCAAGGCTTTTTCTGATTCCATATAAAACAAAGTATTATTTTTTTCAAGATCTTTAAAATATGACAATGGAGCTTTAATAGGAATCACATTAAAATTATATATTGCTTTGGATAGTATAGACATTTTAACAATGTTGATTCTTCCCAGCCATGAGCATGGTATATTTTTCCATTTGTTAACATCTTCAGCTATTTCATTTCTTAAACTTTCATAGTTCTCTTTATAGAGATCTTTCACGTCCTTTGTTAGATAAACTCCCAAATATTTCATCTTCTTTGGCACTACTGTGAAAGGAATAGAGTCCTTGACTGTTTTTTCGGCTTGGCTATTGTTGATATACATAAAGGCTATAGATTTATGGGTGTTGATTTTGTAGCCTGAGACATTGCTGTATTCCTTGATCACTTCTAAAAGTTTTGTGGTAGAATCCCTAGCGTTTTCCAGGTATATGATCATGTTATCTGCGAAGAGTGAAAGTTTGATCTCTTCTTACACTATGTGGATTCCCTTGATCGCCTTTCTTCCCTAATTGCAATGGCTAAAACTTCCATTACAATGTTAAAGAGCAATAGAGACAATGGGCAACCTTGCCTGGTTCCTGGTCTAAGTGGAAATGATTTCAATTTAACTCCATTCAATACGATATTGGCTGTGGGTTTGCTGTAGATGGCCTCTATTAGTTTCAGAAATGTCCCTTCTATACCAATTTTCTTAAGTGTTCTGATCATGAAGGGATGCTGGATATTGTCAAAAGCTTTCTCTGCATCAATTGAGAGAATCATATGGTCTTTGTTTTTTAATTTGTTTATGTGCTGAATTACATTCATAGATTTATGTATATTGAACTAGCCTTGAGACCCTGGGATAAATCCCACTTGGTCCTGGTGTATAAAGTTTTGATGTGTTGTTAGATTCTGTTTGTTAGGATCCTATTGAGTATTTTTGCATCAATATTTATTAGTGATATTGGTCTATAATTTTCTTTTCTTGTTGGGTCTTTCTCTCGTTTAGGGATCAAGGTGATGTTTGCTTTGTAGAATGTGTTGTGTAGTATTCCTTCTTTTTCAATATTTTGGAAGAGGTTGAGTAATATAGGTACTAGTTCTTCTTTAAAGGTTTGGTAGAATTCTGATGTAAAGCTATCTGCTCCTGGGCTTTTCTTTTTAGGGAGATTTTGTATAGTTGATGCTTTTTCAGAACTTGATATAGGCCTGTTCAACATTTCTACTTCGTTCTGGCTAAGTCTTGGTAGGTGGCGTACTTCCAAGTATTGCTCAATTTCTTTCAGGTTTTCATATTTCTGAGAGGAAAGTTTCTTGTAATATTCATTAAGGATTTTTTGAATTTCTGAGGGGTCTGTTCTTATTTCATCTTTACCATTTCTGATTGATGAAATTAGAAATTTAACTATGTTTTTCCTAGTTAGATTGGCCAAAGGTTTATCTATTTTATTTATGTTTTCAAAAAACCAACTTTTGGATTTTTTGATCTGTTGTATAATTCTTTTGTTTTCAATTTCATTTAATTCTGCTCTGTTTTTGGTTATTTCTTTTCTTCTGCTGGGTTTGGGGTTGGAATGTTTTTTCTTCTCCAGTTGCTTGAGATGTCCCATTAAGTTATTAACTTCCTCTCTTTCCGTTTTCTTAAGGAAGGCTTGCAGTGCTATAAATTTCTCTCTTAGGACTGCCTTTTCAGTATCCCAGAGGTTCTGATAGTTCGTGTCTTCATTGTTGTTTTGTTCCAAAAATTTGGTGATTTCCTTCTTAATCTTTTCTATAACCCATCTATCCTTTAGCATAAGGTTATTTAGCTTCCATGTTTTTGTATGGGTATGCAGATTCCTGTTGTTATTGAGTTCAACTTTTATTCCACGATGGTCTGAGAAGATACAAGGAATAATTTCTATTTTTTTTTTAAATTTGCTAAGGTTAGATTTGTGGCCTAGGATGTGGTCGATTTTGGAGTATGTTCCGTGGGCTGATGAAAAGAATGTGTATTCAGTTTTGTTGGGTTGAAATGTTCTATAGATGTCTGTTAAGTCCAGATATTGAATGGTTAAGTTTAAATCTAAAATTTCTTTGCTTATCTTCTTTTTGGAGGATCTATCCAGCACTGCTAAAGGGGTGTTAAAATCTCCAACTACTTTGGAACTGAGGAAATCAACTTGCTCATGTCTGTTAGAGTTTCTCTTGTGAATTGTGGTGCATTCTGGTTGGGTGCATAAATATTAATAATAAAAATCTCAGCCGTACTATGAGACTAATTTAGGGTTTTCACATGAAAGCTATAACCCAGTTACAACCTAAGAATAGGGGGAAGGGGAGGGGAGGGAGGGGGGAGGTGGGTAGAGGGAAGGGGATTGGTGGGATTACACCAGCGGTGCATCTTACAAGGGTATATGTGAAACTTGGTAAACGGTCTGTGAAGCTAGTGAATGATGCCCCATGATCATATCAATGTACACAGCTATGATTTAATAAAAAATAAAAAAAGAAAAAATAATCTCATCTTATTGAGTATTACCTTAATAAATGTGACGTGTCCATCTTTATCCTTCCTTATTTTGGTTGGTTTAAAGCCTATCACATCTGAGAATAGGATTGCAACGCCTGCTTTTTTCTGCTTTCCATTTGCCTGGAGTATAGATTACCATCCCTTCACCTTGAGTCTATATTTGTCTTTTAATGTAAGGTGAGATTCTTGTATGCAGCAGATATCTGGCTTGAGTTTTTATATCCAGTCAGCCAACCTGTGCCTCTTTAGAGGACAATTTAAACCATTCACATTAATTGAGACTATTGATAAGCCTTTTGAGAGTCCGGTGGACATTTTTAATCCTTTTGTGACTGTAGAAGTTGGATTTTGATGAAAATTTTCTGGGTGGGTTTACTTTTGTGGTGGAGGATTACGCTAGTCTTTATGGAGGATTGGTCTGAGAATATCCTGGAGAGCTGGTTTCTTTATGGCAAATTTCTTCAACATGTGAATGTCATTAAAGTATTTAATTTCTCCATCATAAATGAAACTCAGTTTAGCTGGGTACAGGATCCTGGGTTGAATGTTATTTTGTTTTAGGAGATTAAAAGTGGATGACCATCCTCTTCTAGCTTGAAAGGTTTCAGCAGAGAGATCTGCAGTTATTCTAATATTCTTCCCCTTGTAGGTGATGGTTTTCTTTCGTCTGGCTGCTTTCCGAATTTTTTCTTTCATATTAACTTTAGTGAAATTGATTATTATGTGTCTGGGGGATGTCTTATTCGGGTTGAGTCATGCTGGAGTTCTGAAACTGTCTGCTATCTGAATTTCAGAATCTCTTGGCATGTCTGGAAAGTTCTCTTTCATAATCTCATGGAGAAGAGACTCTGCCTTGTGAAGCCACTTCATCACTTTCAGGGATCCCTTTAAGACAAATATTGGTTTTCTTCAAATTATCTCTGAGCTCTGAGAGAGTGATCTGTTTTTGCCCTGCATTTCTCTTCTTCTTCGAGAGTTTGGGAGCATTCGAAAGCTTTGTCTTCAGTGTCAGAAATCCTTTCTTCTGCTTGCTCTATTCTGTTACTGAGAGATTCTACTGTGTTTCTCAGATCTTTGAGGGCTGCAACTTCTTGTCTCAATGTGTCAAAATCTTTGGTCATTTGGTCTTTGAATCCATTGAATTCTTGAGATATCGTTTGGGTTACTGCTTGAAATTCTAATTCGATCTTATTTGCTATCCAGATTCTGAATTCGATTTCTGACATCTCAGCTGTTTGTTTGTGGATAGGATCTTGTGCTGTGTCTGCCCCATTGTTCCTTGGGGGAGTTGATCTACTGTGATTATTCATATTGCCAGCATATTTCCGTTGATTTTGCCTCATGATTGTTTTTCACCTGTTGCCTCTGGCCATCCTCCGAGTTGGGGAGGTGTGTCTCCAAAGTTAGACTCTAGCGGGATCACTGTATTGTTGCTGGATCTTTGTAGGGAATGGCCCTGTATAGCTCCTCTGGGGCTGCCCCAGCCAGGGAGTTCTGGTTGTGGGAGCAACTCATTAGTGTGACACACCCAGATCCAGCAACAGGGCGGGAGGTGGTGCACAAGGTTCTGGGAGTGCCTGGCGCCCAGTGACTTTGGCACAGAGGGCCCAGGGCTCCAGCAGTCTCAGGCCAGGGGAAGGGCTCCGTGCAGAGGCAGAGAGGGCTCTGGAGGGCACATGGCTACCGGAGTCCCTGGCCAGACTAGCGGCCAGTGTGGAGGCAGGGAGGGTACAGGAGGGGTGTTGCGGGGTTGCACTGCTCACGGAGTTAGTGGTTAGGGGTTGTGGAGGCCCAGCAGGCACAGGTTGCTGGTTGTGGCTCAGCTCTTACCGGGGTGCAGTTGGGCGCCGATCGAGGGTCATGGTGCCCCGGTACGAAAGTCCGGGTAGTCACCTGTTGTGGGTCATGGCACAGCTCTTACCAGGTCGGGCGGGTGCCCATCATGGGTCACATGTTGTGGCTCAGCTCTTACAGACGTCTGGTGGGCACCCATCGCGGGTGGCAGCACAGGTCTTTCAGAGGTCCGGTGGGCACCTATCGTGGTCGCTGCTCAGCTCTCTCAGTGCAGTGATTTCTAAACTTTCATGTGCCTGGATCACCTGCAGATCTTATTAACCAAACAGCAGATTGATTCAGTATGTTAAAGGAGAGATTTGAGATTCTTTTTTTTTTTTTTGAGACAAAGTCTTACTATGTCTCCCTTGGTAGAGTGATGTGGCATCACAGCTCACAGCAACCTCAAATTCCTGGGCTTAGCCTCCGCACCTGTGGCTCAAGCTGCTAAGGTGCCAGCCACATACACCTGAGCTGGCAATTCGAATCCAGCCTGGGCCCACCAAACAAGGATGGCTGCAACCAAAAATAGCTGGCATTGTGGCAGGTGCCTGTAATCCCAGCTCCTTGGGAGGGGGAGGCAGGAGAATCACTTTAGCCCAGGAGTTGGAGGTTGCTGTGAGTTGTGATGCCACAACACCCTACCCAGGGTGACAGCTTGAGGTTCTGTCTCAAAAAAAAACCAAAAAACAAAAAAACTTGGGCTTAAGTGATTCTCTTGCCTCAGCCTCCTGAGTAGCTGGGACTACAGGTGCCTGCCACAATGCCCAGGTATTTTTTTTTTGTTTGTAGTTTTTATTGTTGTTTAGCAGGCTCAAGCTGGGCTCTAACCTGCCAACCTTGGTATATGTGGCTGGCGCCCTACCCACTGAGCTACGGGTGCTGCTGGGATCTGAGATTCTTGATTACTATGCAGCCATTAAAAAAGATGGAGACTTTACCTCTTTTATGTTTACCTGGATGGAGCTGGAACATATTCTTCTTCCTAAAGTATCTCAAGAATGGAAGAAAAGTATCCAGTGTACTCAGTACTATTATGAAACCAATTTATAATCACTCACACTTTCATATGAATGATAAAACACAACTATAGCCCAGGATGGAGGAGGGGGAGGGGAAAAGAGGGGGGAGGCCTGCTGGAGGGAGGGTAATCTGTGAGACCTCACCTATGGTGCATATTGCAAGGATATATGTCAGATCTATTAAGAGTAGAGTATAAATGTCTTAACACAATAATTGAGGTGAAGGCTATGTTAACCAGTTTGATATAAGCATTCCAAATAGTATATAAAATCAGAACATTGTACCCCATGAATGCATTAATGTACACAGTTATGATTTTTTTTTGGAAGAGCAAACATTAACATTATTTATTAAGTTTGAGAGTTGACCCTTAGAAAAACCCAATAAAATATAAAACTTTAGATTTAATAGGCAATTGTTAAGAGGAAAAAAATATTTCTAGTAAGATCCCAAGTTATGTTGGTTCTGTGGGTCCAGTGATAACTTTGAATAAATAAGGCTTTAAAGCATTCTAGGTATACTTTATGGTCTCTTACATTCTCTTTACATTATTTCATATTCTTATTTTAAGAACATTTTAAACAAGAATAGCTGTATGATTTTCAAGATAAAGGAAATTAGTCACATGAATGTCTGTTAATAAAATTATTTTATATATCCAAACAAGTTAATGTAACATTAACTTTTTTGAAATGTTTAGAAAACTACATTTATTTTTTATAGTCTTAGTGTTAGTTCATTGTTTTGCTAGGCAGCGAAGCAAATTGAATGCATAATCATTCTTTCAGACTATCACATTAAATGTAAAATGTAAGTCATATACAAATACACAAATATATGTTTAATTCTAAATATTCATCATCTGTGATCAGACCTCAAACTTTGAAAGTGCAGATTATTTTCTCCCCCTCACAAAAGAAATGAGAAAAGATACTTATTTCCTTTATTCCTTTTGTGTACAGTAAAGTTCATTGACTTTTAAAACATCTGGAATCATTTTACTTCTTTTAGTAGCCTTTGAAAGCTTCCTGAAAAATTGTGAGGTAAAAAAGAAATTAAAATCCAAGTTAGCCTGAAATGCTAAGGGCAGCCAAAGGTTGACTGTAGCAATATATGATTCATTTACTTTGAACGAAAATGATAAGATTAATAATTAAATATAAAAAGAGAAAGGAGAGACATGTGAAGCATTGAATTACATCCTTTTGATATAATTGAATTATAAATAATACAATTTGTATATTGTCTGTCATTCATAATCTTTAACATTTAAGATTAACAACTGTGTGGTAACTAGTATTACTATAACTCAAAAATTTAAAAATTCATATACTTGGATAAAATCACGGTTAGTAGGTAACAAATAAAATATATATAAAATAAATATATTTTATTTATTAGTGAACATTTTATAAATAAAATAAATATACATTTTAAAATATGCATATAATTTGTTCATATTTTGTATTGTCCAAATTTCCAGTTTTTCTGTGCATAAGATAAAGAAGAGTTCATTATATACTACTAGGTATAATACTAAAAAATGTAAAACCAAAAAATATTTTAGAATTTGTGTATTACCATTCTTTTATTTACCATCTTTTCATTCTTCAGAATAGGAAAATGAGACCCAAAGTTATGATTTGAGCAAGTGTTTAAACACTGAACTTTTTTTTTTTTTTAATTTTTTTTTAAACACTGAACTTTTTGTAACCATCTCTGGATTACTTATCTACTGTACTAAAACTTACTTTGTATATATGATTTTTGTTTTTTCCTAAGTCTTTCAATTTAAAACTTTTATGTATGACAATTTGTTTATAACATGATGACATTATTATGCTCTGAAAAAAATACTTTTAAATTAATTATAGTAGAACCTATGTAAGTTGGCCACCCAAGGGACTGTAACAAAATGGTCAATATATGAAGGTTGTCAACATTAGCAACATGTCCCACTGTACTAATAAGTGCATGTGGTGTATGTGTGGTCTATGAAAATTAGGTCAACTTAAGGAGGTGTTTGGTGTAGGGAGATGGTCAACTATGGAGGTTCTACTGTAATTTAAAACATTTTTTGAGCACTTACTACATACAAGGTTTTGAGAGTATGGAAATGAATGAGGTGGTCTTTTTGTTGAGAGCTTTATAAAGTAATTCGGTTGCTTATTTCTGGATGTTGAATTAAAATAGATATATAATTCATATTTGTAATATTAAATTCTGCTCCTGAAAGTTACCATTCTTTATTCTCACATTTTGCAAGCAATTTTAAAGTTTACTTCTCAGTACTAAATATTGTAATTGCATATTACTGCTAGTTGGTTCCAATAGTTATGTTTCTTTGAAAAACAATTCTATATACTTATTTTTTTCCCATTTAATTTTCCCCAGCTTTATTGAAGTATAATTGACAAAAGTTGTGTATGCAATAAAGTGTGTACAACACGATGTTTTGATGAATATACATTGTGAAATAATAATCACTATCCAGCTAATTATCATATCCTTCATATTCATCACCTCACATAGTTACCTTTTTTTTTTGTTTTGGCCAGGGCTGGGTTTGAACCCACCACCTCCGGCATATGGGACCGGCACCCTACTCCTTGAGCCACAGGTGCCGCCCATATAGTTACCTTTTCCATGTGTGGTGAGCACATTTAAAATCTACCCTCTTGGGTGGTGCTTATGGCTCAGTGAGTAGGGCGCCAGCACCATATAGCGAGGGTGGCAGGTTCAAACCTGGCCCCAGCCAAACTACAACAAAAAAATAGCCAGGTGTTGTGGTGGGCACCTGTAGTCCCAGCTACTCGGGAGGCTGAGGCAAGACAATCACCTAAGCCCAAGAGTTGGAGGTTGCTGTGAGCTGTGATGCCACTACACTCTACTGAGGGCAATAAAGTGAGACTCTGTCTCTGTAAAAAAAAAATAATAATAATAAACAAAATCTACTCTATTGGCAGATTTCAAGTATACAGTATAGGTTTCTTGGTGTGTGTTTTGTGTTGTTTGTTTATTTATTTATTTATTCATTTTAGACAAAGTCTCACTTTTTCCACCCTCAGCAGGGTGCTGTGACATCATAGCTCACAGCAATTTCAAACTCGTGGACTCAAGTGATCATCTTGCTTCAGTTTTTCATTTTACTATTAGAGATGGGGTCCCACTCTTGTTCAGGCTGATCTCAAGCTCCTGAGCTCAAGCGATTTGTACGCCTCGGCCTTCCAGAGTGCTAGGATTGAAGGCCTGAGCCACCATGCCTGGCCTTTGTATTGTATTTAAAGACCAGGTCTTTGTCACACAAGCTGGAGTGCAATAGAGCCATCATAGCTAACTGTAATTTTGAACTCCTGGGCTGAAGCTCTCCTCTCTGCAAGCATCACTATGCCTGGCTAATGTTTTTTGTTTTTTTTTTTCCTTTTTTTTTTTTTTTTGTAGAGATGGGTTTTCCTATTTCACCACTGCTGGTCTCTAACTCCTGACTTCAAGGGATCCTCTTGCCTCTGCCTCCCATGCATGAGCCACTATGCCTGGCCTCAAGTAGACCATATAACATTAACTGTAGTTACCACACTGTTTATTAGATCTCCAGAACTTATTCATCCTGCATAATAAAACTTTCTACCCTTTGACCCCTGGTAACAATTGTACAGTTTAGTCTGTTCAGGATGCTATAACAGAATGTCATAAACTTGTTAGATTATAAATAACAAATTTATTTTTCACAGTTCTATAAGCTGAGAAGTACAAGATCAAGGCACAGGCAGATTCCATGTCTGGTACTCTCTGGTTCATAGATGGTGCCTTCTCATTTTGTCCTCACAAGGAGGAAGGGATATATGAGCTCCCTGGGCTGCTGCTTCTTCTTCTTCTTCTTCTTCTTGTCTGGTACTCTCTGGTTCATAGATGGTGCCTTCTCATTTTGTCCTCACAAGGAGGAAGGGATATATGAGCTCCCTGGGCTGCTGCTGCTGCTTCTTTTTTTTTTTTTTTTTTTTTTTTTTGAGACAGAGCCTCCAGCTGTTGCCCTGGGTAGAGTATGTGGCATCACAGCTCACAGCAACCTCCAACTCCTGGGCTCAAGCGATTCTCCTGCCTCAGCCTCCCAAGTAGCTGGGACTATAGGTGCCTGCCACAATGCCCAGCCATTTCTTGGTTGTAGCTGTTGTTGTTTGGCAGTCCCGGGCTGGATTCGAAACCGCCAGCTCTGGTGTATGTGGCTGGCACCTCAGCTGCTTGAGCTATAGGAGCCGAACCCCTGGGCTTCTTTTATAATGGCACCTCATAAAGTCCCACCTATTAATACCTTCACACCGGGGATTGTGTTCAACATGTGATTTTTAGGGGACACAAACATTCAGAACATACCACCACCCCTTATATGAATTCAACTGTTTTAGATTATTTGTCTTTATGTGTCTAATTTATTTTACTTAGCATAATATCTTTGAGGTTCATTTGTATTGTTTACAATGACAGAATTTTCTTTTTTAAAGGATAATATTTCATTTTGTGTGTGTATGTATGTGTATACACACAGAGCGTGTCAAAAGTGTATACATATTTTAAGAAAGGAAAAACATGTATTAAAATTGTAATGTTCAATATACCAATA
The DNA here is from genome assembly GCF_027406575.1 of Nycticebus coucang. Classification (NCBI taxonomy): domain Eukaryota; kingdom Metazoa; phylum Chordata; class Mammalia; order Primates; family Lorisidae; genus Nycticebus; species Nycticebus coucang. The sequence goes on from NC_069804.1 coordinate 124,868,861, forward strand.
ACAAAAGATGAATACAAGTCACACTGAGCACCTCTTGTAATTGCAGAATTCAAATGTGACTTGACTATTAAAAATTCAATGTATTTTTTTCCTTTCTTAAAATGTATATGCATTTTTGGCACTGTGTGTATATATTATAAGTACACGTATACCCCTTTTTCTTTATTCATCTACCAGTGAATACCTTTCTATATCTTGGCTATGGTGAATAACATTTCAATGAATGGGAGGCTGCAGATATCTCCTCAGGATATTGATTTTATTTTACTTGATTATATACCCAGAAGTGGTATAACTAGATCATACGGTAGTTTTATTTTTAATTTTTGAGGAACCTACATACTATTTTCTATAATGGCTACATCTATTTATATCACCAACTGTGTGCAAGTGTTCCCTTTTCTTCATATCCTTGCCAACACATATCTTTTGTCTAACAGATATAAGGAGATATTTCATCATGGTTTTGATTTGCATTTCTCTGATATCAGTGATGTTGAACATTTTTTCGTATACTTGTTGGTGATTTGTATGTCTTTTCAGAAATGTCTATCCAGGCACTTTGATCATTTTATAAACAGATAATTTGTTTTTTTGCTATTGAGTTGTCTGAGTTTCTTATATATTTTGGATATTAAACCCCTTATTAGATGTGTACTTTGTAAATATTTTCTCCCATACCATAGGTTGTCTTTTAACTCTGTTTATTATTTCCATTGCTTTGCAGAAGGTTTTTAGTTTGATGCAATCCCATTCATCCATTTCTTGCTTTTGTTGCCTGCTTTTGGAGTCATATCCAAATAATCAACATCCAGACCAGTTATAGTTTTAGGTCTTACATTTAAGTGTTTATTCTATTTTGAGTTGATTTTTGCATAGGGTGTGAGATAAGGGTCCAATTTCATTCTTCTGCCATATAGATATCCCAGCACCTTTTTTTGAATAGACAGTCTTTTCCCATTGTGTGTTCTTAGCACTTTTGTCAAAAATCAGTTGATTATAGATGTGTATAAATATATTTCTGGACTCTATACTGTTCCATTGGTCACTGAATCTGATTTTATGCCAATACTCTACTGGTTTTTTTTTTTTTTTTCATGATTACTATAGCTTTTCTGTGTATTTTGAAATAAGTCAGTGTAATACTTCTAACTTTGTTGTTATTGATAAATATTGCTTTGGCTCTTCTGCGTCTGCTTTGCTTCTGTATAAATTTTAGAATATTTTTTCCATCTATAAAAAGTGTCATTAGAATTTTGATTAGGGATTGCATCGAATCTGTAGATTGCTTTATGTAGTATGGACATTTTGACAATCTTAATTCTTATAATCCATGAATACATGATATCTTTCTATTTATTTGCGCCTTTAATTTCTTTCATCATTTTTTAAAACTTTTAATAAATAGATCTTTTATTTCATTTTAAAAATGTATTCCTAAGTATTTTATTTATTTCTGATGCTCCTGTAAATGGGATTTTTCCCCCCCATTTTTGGCTAGTTTGTTGTTAGTGTATGAACATGTAATTATTTTTGTATGTGGATTTTGGATACTTACCATTTTACTGAATTTATTTTTAGTTCCAATAGTTTTCTGGTGGTGACTTTAAGGTTTTATGCAAATAAAGACCATTTTATTATTTCTTTCCAGTTTCGATACCTTTTTTTTTTTTCTTGCCTAATTACTCTGGATAGGACTTCTGAATAGAAGTGGTGAGAGTGGGCACTTTATATTATTCCTGAACTTAGAGGAAAAGCTTTTACCTTTTCTCTATTGAGTGTGACAGTAGCTATGAGCTTGTCATATGTGGACTTTATTGTGCTGAGAAACATTCATTCTGTACCTAATTTGTTGAGAGTTTTAATCATGAAAGTATATTAAATTTTGTCAAATGCTTTTTCTGCATCTACTGAAAGGATCATATGGGTTTGTCCTGTACTGTGTTAATGGAATATGTCTCACTTACTGATTTGTGTATGTTAACCCATCAGTGCATCCCAGGGATAATATAGGTACTTGAACATAATGGTCTTTCTGATGTTTGCTTGAGTTCAATTTTTAATGTTTTTTTGAGGATTTTTGCATTTGTGTGTATCAGGGATAGCCCGTAATTTTCTTTTTTTGTACTATCTTGTCTGACTTTGGCATAAGAGTAATGCTGACCTTGTAAAATGAGTGTGGCAGTGTTCTCTCCCCTTCAGTTTTTTTCTTTAAATACTTGGTAGATAGAGTCTAGCAAGGGGGAGGGGAGATGAGGGAGGAGGAGGAGGAGGATTGGCAGGATCTCACCTAATGTGCACAATGTATGAGTGTTCAGCACTCGCCCTGGGTGAAGGGTTCAACTACAACTTGAACTTTACCTTAGAAATGAAAACTGTAACCTAAGCATTTGTACCCTCATATTAATCTGAAATTAAAAAAAAAAAAGTGCTTGGTAGAATTCACCTGGGAAGCCAGTAGGCTCTGAGCTTTTCTTTGTTGGGAGGGTTTTGATTTCTAATTCAATCTCCTTACTCTTTATTTGTGTTTCGATTTTCTGTTTTTTTTTTTTTTTTTTTCATGATTCAGTCTTGATAAGTTGTATGTTTTCAGGAGTTCACCCATTTCTCCAAGGTTATCCAATTTTTGGTGTATAAATTGTTCATAGTAGTCTTTTATAATACTTTGTATTTCTTTCTTTCTTTCTTTCTTTCTTTCTTTCTTTCTTTCTTTCTTTCTTTTTTTTGAGACAGAGTCTTAGTTTGTCACCCTCTTCAGAGTACTGTCACATCATAGCAAACTCTTGGTCTCAAATGGTCCTCTTGCGTTAGCCTCCCAAGTAGCTGGGACTAGAGGTGCCTGCCACAATGCCAAGCTATTTTTAGAGATAGGGTTTCTGTTTGGCTCAGGCAGTCCACCTGCCTCAGCCTACCAGTGTGCTAGGATTACAGCTGTGAGGCACCGCGCCCAGCTGATCCTTTGTATTTCTGTGGTATCAGTCATAATGTCTCCTCTTTTATTTATGATTTTATGTGAGTCTTCTTTCTTTTTCCTAATCTTGCTAAACATTTGTCTACTTTATCATTTCAAAAAAACAGCTCTTATTTTTTTAGTCTCTTTCCTTTATTTCTTTTTTATTATTTCCTTCCTTTTGCCAAATTTCAGCTTAATTTGCTCTTTTTCTAATTTCTTGACATAACATTACATGTTTCATGTAACATCTTTCTTTTTTCTTAATATAGGGATTTGTCACTATAAACTTCTCTTTTTGAACTTCTTTTGCTATATACCATACATTTTGGTATGTTGTATTTCTATTTTTGTTTTTCTCAATTTTTTCTATTTTCCTTTTATTTGCTCTTAGACCCATTGGTTGCTCAAGAGTGTGGTGTTTATGGCTTGGCGCCTATGGCTCAAGCGGCTAAGGCACCAGCCACATACACCTGAGCTGGCAGGTTCAAATCCAGCCTGGGATACGACAGTGACGGCTGCAACCAAAAAAAAAAAAAAAAAAGCCAGGTGTTGTGGTGGGCGCCTGTAGTCCCAGCTACTTGGGAGGTGGAGGCGGGAGAATTCCTTGAGCCCAGGAGTTGGAGGTTGCTGTGAGCTGTGACTCCACAGCACTCTACCCAGGGCGACAGCTTGAGGCTCTGTCTCAAAAAAAAAAAAAAAGTATGGTGTTTAATTTCCATCTATTTGTGAGTTTTCCAGTTTTCCTCTTTCCTCATTATTGATTTCTATTCTCTTATTATTGTAGTCCACAAAGATGTTTTATAAGATTTCATACTTCCTTTTTTTTTCGAGACAGAGTCTCACTATGTCTCCCTCAGTAGAGTGCTGTGGTGTCACACCTGACAGCAACCTCAATCTCGGGCTCAAGCAATTGTCTAGCCTCAGCCTCCCAAGTAGCTGGGACTACAGGCGCCTGCCACAACTCCCAGCTTTTTTTTTTTTTTTTACTGTGGTTGTCATTGTTTAGCAGGCCCGGGCCAGGCTCAAACCCACCAGCCCCCAGTGTATGTGGCTGGCTATGGGTAACCACTGAGCTATGGGCGCCAAACCAAGATATCATACTTCTTAAATTTGTTAAAACTTGTTTTGGGGCCTAACATATAACTTGTCCTGGAGAATGTTCTATGTGTGCTTGAGAAGAATGTTTATTTTGCTACTGTTGGATGGAATGTTCTGTGTATGTCTGTTCAGTCTATTGTTAAAGTCCACTGTTTTCCTTATTGATTTTCTATCTGGATGATCTATCAGTGGTTGAAAGTAAAGCATTAAAGTTCTTTATTATTGTATTGCTGTCTATTTCTCTCTTTGGTTCTGTTATTATTTGCTCTATATATTTAAGTGTTCTTATTTTGGGTACATGTATATTGTTTTCTCTTCTTATAGCAAAGTTGGTGCTGATAAATGCAAATGGAAATGTTATTCCTTCTGCTAGATATTTTCATTAACTACCACATCTCCTTAAAGTAAGTCACTTCTGTTCCTTTTAGCTTGGTTGATTCATAGGATTGACAAACAAAAATGCCACAGATTATCTTTTTCAACCCTATGGCATGGGTGGGGAACCTGTGTCCTCGGGGCCACATGTGGCCTCCCAGTTCCTTAAGTGCAGCCTCTTGACTGAATCCAAATTTTAAAGAATAAAAACACTATGGCCTAGACCCAAGTGGTTTTTAGCCAGACTTGATAAAATAATGTTTTGTTGATAAAGGGATGAGGTGGTACTACTGAATATTAAGACCTGACATTTATTAAGTAGTTCTATATGTCCATAGCATTGTACTATATATTTTAAGCATTATTTGTTGTAATCTTCAGAATAGTTCTATGAGATGGATACTGTCATTATCCTAATTTTACAGATGAGGAAACTTCAGCCAGAGGTTACGTAATCTGCCCAAGTTTGCCCATGTTGTAGGTGGAAAAGCTAGGATTCTAAGTCTGTCCAACATCAGAGAATATTTATTTTACCACATGACTGGTGGAAAATTAAGGTCTGTGCTTATTCTAAGAAATTAATTGTTATACCTGCTTAGTTTTATAAATTAAACTGTGTTTGTCCTGAGACATTTGCATATGTGTATATCTCATGTTTTTGTATACCTCCACAGGATATTAGCCCAAATACTTATTTGCATTTTAATTATGGTTATTATTGTTTTTTTATATTGAGAAATTTGGTGGATTGCATGTTTGAAATAATAAACATTACGTACCATGGTATGTCCCAATACTTGAATTGTAAATCCTTTAGGAAATATTGACTACCTACTTTGTGCCAAGCATTCTGTATTAGGGCCAGGTGTCTGTTAGTGAGTATGGCAGATATTGTTACCCTGAAGGGGCTCGCAATCATTGCATTATTCCATATAAAGTGCCTGAAGAGTCCTCATTCCTAAGCCTTCTATGGCTCTTCAAAATGTAAATATTTTACAGAGATTATTACTTACTTTGATGGTTAATTTTGTGTGTCACCTTGACTAGACTAGGAAATGCCCATATAGCAGGTAAAACATGTTTTTGTGTGTATCTGTGAAGATGTTTCCAGAAGAGATTAGCCTTCAAATTGGTGGACTAAGGAAGATCACTCTTCCAATGGTAGTGGGCATCATCCAATCCATTGAGTGCCCAAAGAGAACAAAACAGTAGGGGAAGGTTGAATTTCCTCTCTCTGCTTGAGATTGGACATCCATTTTCCTCTGCTCTTGTACATCAGTGCCCCTGTGTTTGGCTTCTGGACTCAGACTGGGACTTAAACCTTTGACTCTCTGGGTTCCCAGGCCTTTGGTCTTACACTGGAACAACCAGATGGCAGATTGTGGGACTTCTCAGCTTTCATAATCATGTGAGCCAATCCTTCATAATAAATTTCTTTTCACATATGTCTAAATATCCTATTGGTTCTGTTTCTCTGTAGAACCCTAAAATACAATGGCTAATATACCATGGTATTTTACAAGTATATAACATGTTTGCTTTCATATATTCATAGCTGGAGGGGAATTTCTCCCTGAATCATACCTTGAGTCCTAGATGATAATTTAGATGAGACATTTGACTTCAGAATTTTGAGTCAATGCTGGAATGAGTAATGATCTTGGGATCTGTTGAGCTGGAATAATGCTAATCCCCAATGCTATGGTATTAGGAAATGAGGCCTCTGGGAAGTAATTAGATTATGAGGTCATATCCTGCATAGTTGGGATTAGTGCCCTTAGAAAAGAAACCTCAGAAAGCTCACTTGGCTCTACTGACATGTGAGGGCACAGCGAGAATACATGAATCAGGAAGTAGACCATCACTAACAAATCTTCTATTACCTTGATCTTGGAGTTCTTAGCCAATTTTTGTTTACAAGCCACCTAGCCCATAGTATTTGTCTGTAGCAGCCCCAGTAGACTAAAGATTACTATTTGATTTACACTTCACCTGCTTTTAAAATAGTATTATGGTTTCCAGTAAAAGTAATAAGTAATCCCTTACTCCAAATATCCATTTGGAAAAGAATGAGATGAGACTCAAGTAATGATGAGTCGGGGGAATAATTATAGCAGAAATCTCCAACTCAAGTAAGTTACTACAATTCTGTTTAAAACTTAGTTCTGAGCCTCTTGGCAGACAAGGAATACATTAGTGCACCATGATTCTTTTCTCTAGGCTTAGGACATCATTCAGTACTGCATTTGCTGAAACTTAAGAGCAGTAAACTGTTACATGTTGTGCAGAGAATACAGAATTTGCAGTAGGACATATCCTTTAATGCCCAGTTCTCTTACTGGCTGTGGAACTTTCTGCTAATTTCACCTTTATATATGGCTATAGTGCTACATAGAACTGAGTATGTGAAGTGGGCATTGTGTAGATTGCTAGCACTTCATTCAAAATAAGTTTCCTCCATTAGAGTATTAAACATGTACATGGTCAGGGATGTTTTGTTATGAAAATTACAACCTGGGTGGCGCCTGTGGCTCAACGGAGTAGGGCGCCCGTCCCATATGCTAGAGGTGGCAGGTTCAATCCCAGCCCCGGCCAAAAACTGCAAAAAAAAAAAAAATTCTAAAAAACCATAAATAAAATAAATTAAAAAAAAAAAGAAAATTATAACTTAACTCAGATGACATAATTACATAATTTAGCCATAGGATTACATGTAGGTAGGTACTAAACTGCCCCTTGTGAATGAGTGTATCATCTATTTAAAAGTCTAGCAGTTGCTCGGTTGAAAATACATATTTTTTCCATAATACAAAAGAAATGGCTTAAGCCAAAGGTACTAAGATAACTTCCTTAGCAACCAAATAACTTTAATGTAGTTCCTATAGAACACTAACTAGATTTCTGAGCAAAAGTAATTTATGACCTTTCTTCAGATTCATCTTTCATTCTCTGAACTGATGAATTTGCCTTGTGCTTCATTGAGAAGCCGTCAGTTAGGAACTCGCTAACCTTCCCACTTAGAAATGTAACTACCTTTATACCTATTGGATTGTTTAGCACAGTTACAATGGAAGATGTGCCTTCCTACTTTCAAAGGCACATAAAACCCCCTCCTAAGTACTTCGCTTTTGGGGAGGGAACGATAATTCTTCCTGAATCTTTGATTCCCCCCATCCTCATTGTTACCTTCAGCATATGCTAATAGATCCCACGTGAAAGCAACTGTAGAACTCCCACATTACTTCAAGCAATTGGCTCGTTTTTTTTTTTTTTCCCTTGCCTGCAAACCCAAATCTCTTGAAAGAGTACTTCATCACCTCTCATTCATTCCTAAACTCTATTTTAGCTTCCTACATCATTTTTTCACTGACATTGATTGCTCATATCAGAATTACTGTGGATCCCATGTTGTCTGATGTGGTCAGTTCTTGATACTCAACTTTTTTGACCTCTCAGCAGCTTTTATCATAGTTGATCCCTCCCTCTGTGAAACATTCTCCTTTCTCCACTTTTTGTGACACTATAGTATTTTAGTTTGTCTCCTTATCCTGCAACTATTCCTACCCTACTTCTAAATGAGTAGTTCTCGAACTTTAGAGTACATTCAAATCACTCGGGAAGCTTATTAAAACTTAGATTCGGAGGCCTCGTTCTCAGAGGTTCTGATGTTATAGTTTTGGATGAAGCCTACGAATTGTATCTTTAACCAGCACACCAGAAGATTATGATGGCTTATAAATCTCACTTTTGAGAAACTTTTCTTCTTTGGTCTCATTTCTGTGTCTCTCCTCTGACTTTACTTTCTCCTTTGGAGAGATCATCCATTTGTGTGTCAATGTTTCTTGACCCTGGCTGCATATATTAATATAATCACCTTTGGAACTTTTGAAAAATGCCAGTGCCCATTTCAGACCAATTAAATCAAAACTCAAGGGGTGGGACTGGGATTTTAGCACTTTTAAAAGCTTCCCAGTTTATTCTCATTTGCAAGCAGGATTGGAAACCACTCACTCATCTGTACCCTCAGACCCTTTATTTTTAGCTCAACCCTTTCCTCAGGGTTTCAAATTTATGTATTCAGTTGCCTACTTGATATCACATTGTTCTATCTCAGACATCTCAAACCTAAATGGCCAGTAAAGAACTATTGAGTTTGTATCCTGTACTTAAGCACATTTATACTTTTGGAAGTAAGTGGCACATGATAGGAAACAGGGGAAAAAAATCTTTGATACTTTTTAAGCCACGTTTTCCATACTCACATCATTAGGAAGACTTGTTAGTTTTACTTTCAGAATTTATCTCAATGCTATCTCATTCTCTCCCTCTCTGCTGTCATAACTTTAGTCCAAACCACAATCCTTTCTTATCTGGAGTACTGTCCTTGCTTCTACATTTGCTTCTCCTAATCTGTGTTCCAAATGGCAAACTCTATTAAAGACAAGTTATCATGTCATCCCTTGCTTAAAATATCTCACTTAGAATCCTGACTTACCTCTCCAACTTCAACTCTACTATCTTTCTTCTCCCAAATTATCATGTTCCAGTCATGTGGGCCTCTTTACTCTTCCCTGACCTCACCAATGTATTAGGGCCTTCGTGTGGTGCCTGAAATGCAATTCCCCTATGGCTCGGTCTTATTCATCTTGAAAGTCAAGAGTTTTCCCCCTTGCTATTCTTTAACACCATAACCTTTTTTATTTCTTTCATTAGTAGTTCTCAATGTGACAGTTTATATGTTTATAACACTTCCACATTAGCTTATAAGATTCATTAAGACTGAGATCCTTTTTTGCAGTTTTTGGCCAGGGCTGGGTTTGAACCCGCCATCTTTGGTATGTGGGTCTGGCGCCCTACTCCTTGAGCCACAGGTGCCGCCCGAGACTGAGATCTTAATGTATCTTGTTCATTATTATTTCTTTAGCAGCTAACACAGTACCTGGTGCCTAATAGGAGTTCAGTACAAATTTGAGTGATAAGTGAATAATTCAATTAATATTCCCAGATAATTACATGAAATGACTCCCTGAACCTCCCCTTCATATTCACTGACCTTGGCAAATTGCAGTTCACCTTACAGAGACAGCGTTTTTCAGGGGACCTTTTGCAAATGCCCCCCTTCACCCTTATACACATACTAGCTTTAGCCCTCTTTTACACATTCTCATATGCTTTTAAAAATTATTTCCCGGGCGGCGCCTGTGGCTCAGTGAGTAGGGTGCCGGCCCCATATGCCGAGGGTGGTGGGTTCAAACCCAGCTCCGGCCAAACTGCAACAACAAAAAAATAGCTGGGCGTTGTGGCGGGTGCCTATAGTCCCAGCTGCTCGGGAGGCTGAGGCAAGAGAATCACATAAGCCCAAGAGCTGGAGGTTGCTGTGAGCCGTGTGACGCCACTGCACTCTACCAAAGGCAGTAAAGTGAGACTCTGTCTCTACAAAAAAAAAAAAAATTATTTCCCTAGTATTGGTTTAATCAATGAATAGTACATCAAAAATGTGAAAGTATATCAAGTTTTAGAAATGTTAGAGATGGAATTATTCCTATTTCAAGATAATATAATAAAGGATGTAAAGAAATATTAAACCCCGGGAACTATATTTAGATCATATAGTTTGATTTATAGATGTTTCAAGTCTATAAATTCATAAGCAAAATGTTTTTCATTAAATTGTGTAAAATATTTTTGCAGTTTGTAACTTCTCAATTGTGTGAAATAGTTAAGTGATGTTGAAAAGGAGACCATTATAAGAGCATTTTCAGGAGAAGAAGAGGAGAGAGAGAGAGGATAACATTTTGAGGAGATATTTAGATGAATTCTAATCTTAGCATTTTGGAAATAGGGTGAACCATACTTTGATTCCCTCCTGCCTAAATGATGTCTGAGAATTTAGACTAAAATTCTTCCCAAAGATTACAGTTTTCAGTGATTTATATAATTTTGATATTAAGATAGGTCTCCAGGATTTTTAAACCTGAAGTTTTTTTTTTTTATTTCACAGTTTTTGGCCAAGGCTGGGTTTGAACCCGCCACCTTCGGCATATGGGGCCGGTGCCCTACTCCTTTGAGCCACAGACGCCGCCCTAAACCTGAAGTTTTAAAGGGTTTCAACTTTAAACCTAAAGTAGTTAATAAAATGAACATGCTGAGAGGAATGATTAGTTTTCTGGTCAAGAGAATTCTGGAATATGCCAAACATGGACCTATAAATCCTGGAGAAATAGTACTTAGTCTGCAATTGGCTTTATGTCTGTTACTCAGTGAAATCAAAGGAAATGTGATCATAGTAGCAATAAGTAGAGAAAGACTAATTACTAATATTCTTCTTCCATTTCATTAAAAATGTGAGTAAGCTTTTTTCTTGACCTATTCCACATATTATCAGTTAATGAGATTATGTTGTAATTAGACATGATTGAGCATGCATGTGCATTTTTTTTTAACTTGGAAACTTAGTGAGCCATCAAAGTGGTTGTGTTTTATTCACACCTTCTTCCTTAAAATGGTATTGGTACATTCTACAAGCAGTTGACAATAGATACTCTCTTCATAAATATTAACCAGTGGTGGTAGAGCTTGCAGGCACTGTCATAAAAAGTTGTAAGAGTATACAAAGGAGCTGAATTACTTACTGCAGAGTGGTGTCAGAACAAAAATATTCTTTAACCTTGTACTGTAGTTATGTGCAGAATGCTTTATATTTAACATATTTTATAAATTTTATGATGGGGAAATATTATTTTCATAAAGAAAAAAAATTTTTAAAGGAAGGATTGTTGGTCAAGATGGAGTTTTCAGACCTGCTTTTGGCAACAGGGACAGACTTGGGAGACAGAGACCATATAAAGCTGTTTTTTTTTTTTCTTCAGCATCACCTAATAAATGGTTCATTATTTTTCCTTTGATTTGTCATACTGCATTTATCATTTATTAAGTTTCCATTTATTCAGGTGTCTATCTCTGAGATCTCTATTTTGTTCTGTCAGTCTATTTGATTAGTGGCACTAATATCATAGAATTTTTTTAAGAAGTAAAAAAGTTATTATGGCCCCTTCTTCATCTTCCTTAAGGTTGGCATAGCAATTTGTGGACCTTTATTCTAATATATATGTAAATTTAGTGACTTAAAAATTTCAAATGGAATTTTGGTTGAGATTACACTCAATCATGTATTTATGCTGTCATTCCATTTAGGAGCATGGAATATATCTCTATTTAGCTCATCTTTATTTGTTATTAGAGTTTTGTTATTTTATTCATAGAGGTCTTAGATTTTTATGATTAATTCCTAGATATTTTATTATTTTGAGACAATTGTGAGTGTTATCTTGTTTTAAATTATATTTTTAAATGGTTATTGCTAGTATGGGTTAAATGCTATTGATTTCATATCTGGAGATTTTGCTGACTTGGTCTTAGTTTTAATGATGTGCTGATTCTACTGATTCATCTACATAAATGATTATATCGTTTTTAATTAATAATGGTTTCAAGCTCGTCCTTCTAGTCCTTAAATATCTTATTTATTTATTTATTTATAATATTGACCAACTACAATACTATGTTAAACTGTGGTGATAGCTGGCTTCTGTGTCTTCTTCTTAGTCTTAACAGACATGTAGTTAATATTATAATTTCAAGTATAATATTTTCTGTAGGTTTTAAACATTTATCAAGTATCCTACATGCAATCATGGCACAGGAAAAGGCAGATGTTAGAGACTACAATTTGAGGAGCAGAAAGCAATCAAGGCCAAATAGCTGCTAGTCAATAGGAAGTATGAATATTTGGATGATACAGTAGATGTCTAGTTATATGCATGGGGAGATAGTCTGGAGGAAGCATTTGAGCAATGTGCAATGGCTATGTTTGGTTACATGATAGATAACTGGGACTGTGGAGCCCCTCTACACAATAGAGGTAGAAATGCAAGAAGATGATTTATAGTCTCTTCTGTTTTTATTTTTTGGATGAATGGTTTTATAAGTTCACTGCTGATGAACTCTTCATACCTTAGGAAGTGAAAGTACTTAATATTGATCCAAAAAAATTCATATTATGGTCAGTTGGGTGGGAAGAAGAATTTTCATTGTCTAAGAAACCTCAGAGAATGGAAGTCAAAGCAATAACATATTCAGTAATGCAGGTCTATACTGAAGAGAAGCCAGAAGTTTCTGTGATCATTAACATTTAAGATACCGAATAAAAAAAAAAGAAAATTAAAAGATTCCTTTGCAGAACTGTTTTTTTCTCTTCCTTTTGAAAGATACTATGATTTAAATTCTATATTTTCTTTTGATATATGGAAATTTGCAAATTTGCAGAACAAAAGTCTTTTGTTTTTGTTTTTGTTTTTTTTGTAGCGACAGAGTCTCACTCTATTGTCCTCGGTAGAGTGCCGTGGCATCACACAGCTCACAGCAACCTCCAACTCCTGGGCTTAGGCAATTCTCCTGCTTCAGCCTCCTGAGTAGCTGGGACCACATGTGCCTGCCACAATGCCTGGCTATTTTTTGTTGCAGTCTGGCCAGGCCCGGGTTTGAACCCGCCACCCTCGGTATATGGGGCTGGCGCCCTACCCACTGAGCCACAGGCACCGCCCCAGAGCAAAAGTTTTTAACTTAAAGTGTGACTTTCAGAAATGGAAAAACAGGGCACAGCCTTGGTCTGCATTCCCCAAATATTCATACTTCAAAGAATTCTTCAGTTCTTGAGTGGCAGTTATGGTCCTTCCTTTGTTAATTCCTTACCGTGGCAGCAGGTGCCTCTTGCCCTTCCAGTGAAATGGAAGCCCTCCAGCCTGGTCCTAGAATGGATGGATCACTGATGTATGCAGAAGCCTGGGCTGAATCCAGTTCTAAAAAAGAATAATTTGAGAAAATATATTTCTACATCTAGAAGTTTACTTTTATTTCAAGTTTGTTAAGACGTATGTTATCTATATGTATATTAAAGGAGGTCATGCTTTAGGTTGCTATAAGACAGACCCATCCTGTATTCTAGTTTTCGTAGAAGTAATCAGAAGACTGCTCTGGAAAGAGTCCTGTTTTTTTCTCTCACTCTTTTACCTTTTTCTCAAATACTGATGATAACACTCCTATTTTCTCATAAGAAAAATTCAGGCTGAACATGGTGGCTCACATCTCTTAATCCTAGAACTTTGGGAGGCTGAGGTGGGAGGATCACTTGAGACTAGGAGTTCAAGGTTCACGTGAGCTATGATAATGCCACTGCAGCTGTCTCAAAAAAAAAAAAAAAGGAAAGACAAATTCAGTACTATACTTTACAAATGTGTAATTTTCTTTTAAAGCCAGTATATGCATACAGCCAGAGAAGAAGAGGAGAACATTTTTAATTTCTTTGTTGTTTTCAAACTTTCTAAGCTATTCATCATTAAGGAGACAGGAAGCCAGGAAAACAATCTTAAAACATTCTGAACTCTTAAAAATAGATGACTTTTTAAAAACAAAACTGCTTTAACTCAATTTGCAATTTTTTTCTAGTATCTATTGATTGAGGTAGTGGGGCACAGTGGGGCACGCCTGTAATCCTGGCACTCTGGGAGGCCAAGGTGGGAGAAAAGCTTGAGCTCGGGAGTTCAAGAAAAGCCTGAGCAAGAGTTGAGACCCTATCTTTACTAAAAATTGAAAAATTGGCGAGGCATGGTGGCAGGCTCCTGTAGTCCCAGCTGCTTGGGAGGCTGAGGCAGGAGGATTGCTTGAATCCAGAAGCTTGAAGTTGCTAATGAGCTAGGCTGATGCCATAGTACTCTAGCCTGGGCAACACAGTGAGACTCTGTTTCAAAAAAAAAAAAAATTTGCAAAGTCTCTATTCACAAGGACATAACAGATTGCCACTGGGTGGTGCTAAACATCATCCCCTGAACTTAAACTAAAAGGAAAATGATTAGCTATGCATTTTCTAAGAAAAAAGTATCCTAGTTTTCTAGATTTTTTAAAATAATAAAAAAGTTGAATTTTATCAAATACTTTCCACATCAATTGTTATTTAATCCAATAATCTATTATATGGTGATTTACATGAATAGATTTTCTGATGTTGAATTGATCTTGTATTGATGAGATAAATCCTACTTGCTTATAATTTTATGCCTTGTGCTGTGATTTGGATATATTTTGTTTGTTCCTGCCAAGTCTCATGTTAAATTTTATCTCCCATGATATTGGTGACTGGTGGGATGTTGTTGGGATTATGAAGGCAGATCCCTGATAGCTACAAAAGCTAATTTATGGAAGTAAAATATTATATAAGATAAAACTAAAATACCAAACACTACCTTGTGAGGGAGGTATCATCTGAGTTAATATTCTGTGACTCTTATCTTCTAATTAGGGGGTAAGATGTTGTTTAAGTTTAGACATTAAATGTGTATGATAAATACCTAAGACATTAAATGTGTATGATAAAAACAACTAGAAGATTAAAGAGAGAGTATTCTAAAATGAGAGGGGAATGGCCTGAGGTGGGTGGAGTGGGGGGGACAATCAAAAGGAAGAATGATGAGAGAAACATTTTTGCATTGGTAGAGTAAGAACTTCCAAAAATCCATTCCCTTCATAAAGGAATTGAGAATACTAGCAATAATTGTCAAAATTAACTTCCACAATTTTGAAAAATAACCAAAGGCTTGTAACAATCCAGGGGACATTTATTTAAGAAAAATGGTGGAATTTCAGTAAGAACGGAGAGAATTATGAAGTTTTAATGTGTCTGATTTCTATTGTCTCCCTCGCTGTGGGATAGCCTTGAAAGCCAAAACCTCAAAACTACACGTATCTATGCATATCTGCAACCTAACAACTACAGAAGGGGGAAGAATGGTTTCGGAGCTCCCAAAGGAGTTATTTGTCAATAATTATCACTATTTGACCTTTCCGGCAGTTCCCAAGAACTGGTCTTTTATTTGTTCTGATTCATGATTTACTCAGTGAGGAAAGTCTTATATATCCATAGGACATGGTCCATTGAAAAGGAAAATCAGAAGCAATTGCTTAACATCAGCTTCCTGAGATGGCAATAACAAGGACAAACAAGTAGCAAGTCCAAAAATTAAAAATCTTAGGAATAAGATGTCCATAGGCAGGCTTTGAAAAGTTCAGATTTATTTCTGAGGATCTAGGTAGCCATACACAGTTGCAGGATAGGATGTATACCCAAGCCTAAGAAGACCCTAGTCTTTTACCTCTGGCTAACTTTGGAGCTCTGCACAAGCAATGAAGACTAAGGTAGAGTTATAAACTGACAGAACGTCAAAGGCATTCCCCCAAAATACACAAAGCTCATCAACAAATGGTGAGAGATTTATTGATTCAAGGCATTTAAGCTAATCTCTGTTCAATAATTTGCTGACCACAAAGCTATCTGAACAGAGACAGGGTCTGCTGAGACCTGTAGAAACTGGCAGCGGTCGACTAAAGAAATATAGAGTTAGAAACGATGGTAAAGAAAGAAACATGACACATAGAGTAGAATTAAAAGTGGGAGCTCAGGGGTCCATTGCCCATTGTGGGAATCTGGCAATGGCCCAGAGTGTTTGCTCCACTCTGATTTTATTGAAGTCTATTTGCCCAGAAGGTAAGATGAGGGAGGGAACAAAGATGTCAGTAGTTTCTTGGATTGATCATATCAGCTCCTGTTGTTATTATTAACCTTAAGGGTAGCCTTCAGAAATCTGAAATCTGAGCCTTGTATTCGGAGAGCCTCCTGCTTGAGATCACACACATAGATTTCTAGGAAGGTGTTAAATCCTATAGAGTGGAGTGGAATAAAAGGCCACTGGTGTTAATCTCCTCTGAGGGATTGGTAGGAGGGAGGCATTTTCTTCCCATCACCACCACAGAGGATTTTCCTCTGTGATAAGGGATATAAGTTCTTCTGCCCATATCTCAGGGCTCAAGCTACTCCCTTGGTCTCTGCCCCAGGCAAATGCAGATCTACACAATGGGTATCTGCTTTGCCTGTTTAATGGGCACGAAATGCCCTAGAGGATGTATCTTTTACTAGGACATTGTCATAGCCTGTTCTGTGACCATTATTCTCCTCAGAGTGCTCACCAACCCAGCAGGGTATTTGTAAGCTATATCCCCAACAGGCTAGAATTTCAGAAAAGGCAGGAAGCTTGTTAGGAATGGCTAGCTTAAATGTAAACTAGCTGACTTTTCTTTGTTGTGACTCACTCAGCTTACTTTTTAGTTTTCCTCTTTTTCTGGGGGTGCTTTTCTTTGCCAAGTAGAATGTAAATGTTTTGGCACAGTAACTGAGATAACGCCGGAAAGGCTATGTTAACCACTGTGATAAAAATGTGTCAAATGGTTTATGAAGTGAGTGTATGATGCCCCATAATCATATCATTGTATACAGTTATGATTTAATAAAAAAAATTAAAAAAAAAAAAAAGAATGGAATCTTTGGTCCCCATTCTCCCAGCAGCTATTTACAATAAAGAATACACATCCTAAAGAATTAGTTCAGGGAAATCACTAAACAAAAAGCAACAACAGTGACAACAATAAACCCTGAGTGAGAGGGAAGTCTGATTTCCAGAGTTCCCACATTATATTATTGAAAATGTTCAGTTTAAACAAAAAATAACAAGACAAATGAGAAAGTATGAATACACAGGAAAAAAAATGTAGTTAATAGGCCTGAGGAAGCCTGGATGTTTAATACACTATGCAAAAATTACAAATACGTTTTAAAAACAACTAAAGGCAATGCTGTCTCAAGAATTAAAGGAATTAGGAAAATGATGTCCAGCAAATAGAGAATATCAATGAAGAGATAATATCTATATGGCATACCCAAGTAGAAATTGTGCAGTTGAAAAGTGTACTTCATTATTGTTGGAGGGACTCAAAAGTAGTATTTTTGCTCATAGAAGACTCAGAAAGATATGAAGAAGAAGGAACAGAGAAGTGTGGGACACCATCAAATGCATCATATTAACATATAATGGGAATTTCAGTAAGAAAGGAAAGAGAGAGAGAGGGCCAGTTAGTATATCTTAAGAAATAATGGCTGAAAGCTTTCCAACTTTGATGAAAACATTAGAAAATGATACTCTAAGTAAAATAAACTCAAGTGAATCTCAGACAAATCATTTTCAAACTCTTAAAAGACAAAGAGAAATTTGAAAGTTGCAAGAGAAAAATGTCTACTCAGGTGCAAGGGATCCTCAAAAAATTACTGTTTTCTCATCAGAAAAAATAGAGGCCATAAGGCAGTAGGATGACAGTCAAAGTGCTGAAAGAAAAACACTCAAATGAGAATTCTATAACTTGGAATGTTCCTAGCACAAACAAATGATAAATGTTTGAAATGATGGATATGGTAATTTATCTGATCACTATACATTATATATTTCAAAACATCACTGTGTACCCCATGAGTATGTACAATTATTATTTGTCAATTAAAAATAAATGAATAAGCTCGGCACCCATAGATCAGTGAGTAGGGTGCCAGAAGCTGGCGGGTTCAAGCCTGGCTCAAGCCTGCTAAAGAGCAATCACAACTGCAACCAAAAAATAAAAGCTGGGCATTGTGGCGGGCACCTGTAATCCCAGCTATACTCAGGAGGCTGAGACAAGAGAATGGCTTAAGCCCAAGAGTTTGAGGTTGCTGTGAGCTGTGATGCCATGGCACTCTACCAAGGGTGACATAGTGAAACTCTGTCTCAAAAAATAAAATAAATAAAAGAATTATGTAACTAGCAAAATTAGTCTTCAAAAATGAAGAAGGAAAAATATAAGATAACTCATCACTAGCAGATGCATCCTACAAGTTAATTTTTTAACCTGAAATGAAGGGATACTAGGCAATAACTTGAATCTGCATGAAGAAATAAAGGACACCATTAAAGTTAACTATAGAAGTAAATAAGCCTGTAGTCCCAGCTACTCGGGAGGCTGAGGCAAGAAAATCGCCTAAGCCCCAGAGCTGAAGGTTGCTGTGAGCTGTGATGCCACGGCACTCTACCGAGGGCGACAAAGTAAGACTCTATCTCTAAAACAAGAAGAAGAAGAAGGAGAAATGAAAGTCAGTGTGAATGCATTTTGTTTGTAATTCTATTCTTCTGTATGATTTGGAAGAAAGCGGCATAAAATGATAATTAGAAAATTGTGGCCAGGCATGGTGGCTCACGTCTGTAATCCTAGCACTATGGGAGGCTCAGGTAGGTGGAGTGCTTGAGCTTAGGAGTTTGAGACCATCCTGATCAAGAGTGAGACAATGTCTCTACTAAAAATAGAAAAACTAGCCTAGTGTGGTTACACATGCCTGTAGTTCCAGCTACTCAAGAGGCTAAGGCAAGAGGATTGCTCGAGCCCAGGAGTTTGAGATTGTTGTGAGGTCACCACAGACTTTACCAAATGCAATAGTACCCAAGGCAACAGAGTGAGACACTGTCTTAGAAAAAAAGGAAAAAAGAAAAAGAAAACTATGTTGTTGGGTTTATAATGTATAAAGGTGTAATTTGTATGACAATGTTATACCAAAGGATGGGGTAGGGAACAGAGCTATAGTGTAGCAAAGGTTTTGTATATTTTTGAAATTCAATTGCCATTAATCTGAGCTAGATGGTTTTAAGATGTTAATCGTAGGCGGCGCCTGTGGCTCAAGGAGTAGGGCGCCGATCGCATATGCCGGAGGTGGCAGGTTCAAACCTAGCCCCAGCCAAAAAAACAAACAAACAAACAAACAAACAAACAAAAAAAAGATGTTAATTGTAACTATCAAGACAACCACTAAGAATATAACTAAAAACAGAAGAAACAAAGGAATAAAATTAATATACTAGAAAACATCTCTTTAACAGAAAAGATGGAGGTAATAGTATAATAGAGGTACCAAAAAGGAATGAGACATATAGAAAATATTTTTATATTTACCTTAGTAAATACAAAAGCCAATAAGATACTAAAAGCCATTGCATTTTATACTTTAAAAATAAGCTCTCTGATGTGTGAATTATATCTCAATAAAACTTTAACAGATGACAATGATTGGCCTTAGTGGTTTACATCTATAATCCAGCAATTTGGGAGGCCAAGGCAGGAGGATCACTTAAAACCAGGAGTTAAGAGACCAGCCTGGGCAACATAGTGGCAATTTCTCTCTACCAAAAAAAAAAAAAAAAAAAGAAAGAAAGAAAGAAAAAAAGAAAAGAAAAGAAAGAAAATTAGCTGGACATGTATGCTAGTGCTCCCAAGCTACTCAGGAGGCTAAGACACAAAGATCACCTGAGCTCAGGAGTTGGAGGCTGCAGTGAGCTGTGATCATACCACTGTACTCCAGGTTGGGTGGCAGAATAAGACCTCATCTCAAACAAACAAAACAGACAAAATATGGAGACAAAAAGCATGAAAAGTTCAGGCAATAAATGTAAATAAAGCTAAATTTTCAGTTAACGACAAAGATTGTCAGATTAAAAGACGTAAGAGATCAAAATATTCAATTATATGCTGTTTAACATAAATTGAAAGTTTGGATATAAAATCCTGGTAAGGTTAGTAGGTAAATTTTAACAAAGGAGAGGTAATGTTTTATACTACTATGGGGCAAAATAAAAAATAAGTATGACACACGCTTAGAAAAAGTTACTATGTCATAAAAATTTCAACTCATTATGAAGTTAATAATAGTAAATCCAAATTTGTGTATACCCAATATATTAGCCTTAAAATACATAAAACAAAATGAAAATTTAACACATCTACTGTTATAAGCGTTTTAGCATATCTTTCTCAGTGTTTGAGTCATCAAGCACACAAAAATATTAATAAGATTAAGGAAGATTTTTTGACACCCCAAATAACATGTCTGATTAAATACACTTATATATAACACTTCACCAAGCATTAGGCCACAAAACATGAGAGCTGGGGAGGATACCAGAAACAGTGCAGGGGTGTCCAACACATGGCTTGCAGGCTGCAGATGGCCCTGATGGCTATAAATGTGGCCCAACACAAAATTGTAAACTTATTTAAAACATTATGAGAGTTTTTGTGACTTTTTCGGTGGAACCCAATTGCACAGTTCTCGAGTGTGAACTTTGTAGACAACAATGTCATGTTGCAATGTCATGAAGGAGCTAAGAAAATTTCACCCCAAAATATGACTCCTTGGTATAAAGATTATTTTGAATTAAAGGCTATTTATAATCAGGGTACTTTGAAGGAAGACTTTCCTCTATCTACCTAAAATCTTAAGGGCTGCTAGACTCCTTATTACATGCTAATAGACCTCTGATGAGGTCTATTGAAGCATAATGCCTGTCTCCCAGGTTAATTCACAAATCAGTCTGTTTCCCTTCCGTCTACCCATCCCCCTTAGCAGCCACTTACTACACCTATACTTTCCAGTTTCTCTCTCCCCTCCCTTCTAAAAGGCATCTTTAAAAGCCACTGGCTATCCCTGAGACTTTGGGGAAAATCATTCTTATGGTTCCTCCCCATGTGCATGGTATTTGGAAATAAACCTTTCTCTTATTAATATACCATAACTGTGAGTTGATCTTTTCAGCAAACCAATCTAGGGGGAAAGGGCAGGTTTCCCTGAGACCCCAACAGTCACATAAAATAAACATGTATACATCCTATTTGTATGGATGTGTGGCTTCAGTTTTATGGGGGGGGGGGTGGTTTCCAGTGTATTATCTTCCAAGTGCAGTTGAATCGACATCATCAGATGTTACATGTGCTCATGGTGACTTGGCGAGGCAGCAATTATCAATAATATTTCAATCTTCCATTTTAGCATTAGGTGTTTAATGTTATTTTAGAAGTCAGGTAATGTTCTTATTTCATTATCAAGGGTACTTCCACTCCTTGGTGGTGCCTCACACATCACCAGCCACATTTTACAATTGGCCACTCAACCCTCCATGGGCAGCCATAATGTGTAAGGGCCCAAACCTTGCTTTCTGCTTCCCTGTCATTTTTCATGATAAAAGTAAATATAGTCCCTTTATCTATATTATTATTTCTTAAATCCAAGTATGGCTTCTACAATGTCTCAAAAGAAAACAGAACCCCAGAAAGAAAAATTAGGGCTGAAAGAAGATTGTTCAATGAGAAGTGGACAGATGACTACTTTTTTGTTGAGGCAAAAAGGCACTCAACTTAATTTGTAGGGAATTTGTGCAAGTTTTCAAAATCTATAAATTAAAATGGCATCATGTGCAAAACGTGCCAAATTTGATGCATATGAAGGATTGTGTTGAAAGGACAAACTGGGATAACTGATAAAGTCTGTCACTCAACAAAAATATTTTTAAAAAGTTATGACTCAGATAAATTCCATTATAAAAGTTTGTTATGTGAAGAGAAGGGTAAGATCGAGAAGAGACTCCAGCCATCTTCATCTGGATCATCCTGCCCAGAAACAACTTTGCAATGGCTCAGTGTATCAGGAATTCCAGGACCCAAAGAGGCCACTTCAACATCAAAGCACAGAGAGAGGGAAGATTCAGAAGGAAGTAGGGGAAGGAAGTAAAGAAGAAGAAAACACACATGAGGAGAAACCAACAAAATCCTGGCAACATGAAAAACCAGAACAGATCAACCCCATGGAGGAATCAGAAGGCAGTTAACACACAGAAGAGCTTAACTATTATGGAAATCGTCCTCAAGACTGAAATTTCATAAGGCCCTAGGGATTCAATCATTGCCAATTCCAGGAATTCCTTAAAAGTATTGATGCTGACTATGGTGTCACCATTTACTTTTCAGAAGGAAGATGATTAAGTTGAGGCTAAATTTTGAAAAGATTTTGTGATTTCCAGCATGTTATTAAGTCATTTATGTTATCAAAAACTAAATTGGTGCCAGAAGTCGATGAAAACTGGCTTACAGATTTAGCATATTTAGTTGATATAACTGCTCATTTGAATGAATTAAACATGCGTCTTTAAGGCGAAAACTGATTTATCAATACAGTGTTTCAGACCACAACAGCATTCCAAATGAAACTGAAATTATGGGCTGGGCTCAGTGGCTCATGCCTATAATCCTAGCACTACAGGGGCCCGAGGCAGGTGGATAGCTTGAGCTCAGAAGTTCAAGACTAGCCTGAGCAAAAGTGAGACCCTGTCTCTACTAAAATAGAAAAACTGAGGCAAGAGGATCGCTTGAGCCCAAGATTTGGAGGTTGCTGTGAACTATGATGCCATGGCACTCTACCCAGGGCAACAGCTTGAGACTCTATCTCAAAAAAAAAGACACTGAAATTATGGCAAGCTCAAATTAAGCCAAACAATTTTATGCATTTCTACACATTGGCTAAACACAGTCCTGTGAACAGTGAAAAATATAAGAATTTGAAAATAGATTTCAATATTTTCAGGAAAAAATATTTGGTGCATTTGTGACTCCATTTGCAGTGGACATAAATATGTTACCTGCCAATTTTCAAGTGGAATGCATAGATCCGCAATCTGACATTCAACTAAAAGGAAAATTTGATCATGTCTCTTTTTTGGACTTTTATAGGCCCTCTCTTCCCAGAGGCATATATCCTGTGTTCTATAATCAATCATGCCTTATTCAAGTCATTGCTTTTTGGAAGTACCTACATTTGTAAGAATGAAACATGTTAAAAATAAAATTAGAACCAAAATACCTTATGAGCACCTTGAAAACTCACTGAGAATTGCAACTACTTCCATGGAACCAGATATCCATGTGTTAGTTTCTCAAATACAATGGCAAATACCCCACTAGTTTTATGTTGCCCACTTTTACTTTTATAATAAAAATATCAAAAGACAAAGATGTTGGGTGGTACCTGTGGCTCAATGGAGTAGGGTGCCAGCTCCATATGCCGGAGGTGGCTGGTTTAAACCCAGTTCCGGCCAAAAACTGCAAAAAGAAAAAAAAAAAAAAAACATGTTTTATTACTTAAATATGTACATTTTCTTTCTTTCTTTCTTCTTTCTTCTTTCTTTCTTTCTTTCTTTCTTTCTTTCTTTCTTTCTTTCTTTCCTTTCTTTTCTTTCTTTTCTTTCTTTCTTTTTTTTTTTTTTTTTTTCTTTTCTTTCTTTCTTTCTTTCACAGAGTCTCACTTTATCACCCTCAGTAGAGTGTGGTGGCATCACACAGCTCACAGCAACATCCAACTCCTGGGCCTAGGCGATTCTACCACAATGCCTGGCTATTTTTTGTTGCAATTTGGCCGGGGCTGGGTTTGAACCCACCACTGTGGGTATATGGGGCTGGCACCCTTACCCACTGAGCCACCCTAAATATGTACATTTTCTATATTAGTGATCGTAAACTTGGCTCCTGCTCAACAATCTTAAAAGACTCTCTGAATGGGCTGCTGCATAATTAGGATTATTATGTGAGGGCTTTTTTTGTGTAGTGCTGGATATCACAAAAATCATGCATGCCTACCCCCCTTGTTTTCAATTCAGTTTCATTAGTGTTTGTATATTTAATGTGTGGCCCAAGACAACTCTTCCTTTTCCAGTATAGCTCAGAGAAACCAAAAGGTTGACACCCCTGTCATAGACCATGAAATTTAAGTTTGATAGGGAAGAAAAGCAAAGCTAAAGGAAGGTTCATATGAATTAAGTAGATGGGTCTGTGAGCTGGTTGTTGAAGAACTGATGTTTTGGAATTGGTAGAGTGAGAATCCTAAAAATAATGTCAAATGGTATAGTGGCCAAATTTATTTCAGAGGTAATTATTCCAGAGTAATTAGAAGATCCAGAGTATTGCCATGGAAGTAGATTGCTAAAATAGGGTAGAAATGGTGGGAGATAAAGAAATTAAGGTGCTGAAAGTCCAGAATGATGAATGAGTCATTAACATAGATTGATATGCCCTAGTTATTTTAGTTATTTTCAACTAATGTGCCACAGCATACTGATGTGCCATGAGAGGATCTTAGGTGTGCTGCGAAAATTCTTAAAGTTCATGAATTAAATTTTTTTTTAAAAAAGTTCAAAGTACAGTAAGTATATTCTTTTTTTTTACTCTTTTTTTTTGATCAATGTAATCTAAGTGAGCTGCAGAAGTTTAACTATAAGTTAAAGTGTGCCGTGAGATAAAAAAAGGTTGAAAAACACTGCCCTAGAATGTCAGGACATGAAGTGGAAAAGAAGACTGAACCAATTGTGTATTTAATCTTCATTGAATGGAGGAAGATTAGCAGGAATTGGTAGATTCTACAACCAAAGGTGATATGATTAGAGCCGATGGCATTTCACATGCCAGTGCATGTGTAAGGTTCTAGAAGTAGTAATAAGAAATTAGGAGGATACTGATTCCATCACTTGAGCCACAGCAAAATTGAATGTGGAAGAAACGGGAGCCTCCACTTGATGCTATGGCAAGAGATGTCTAGAGATAAATTTATTTAAATTAAGGTCAGAGAAGGAAGCTAACCATCAGCAACGGAGCTTAAAATGCAGTATGGCTTTTTAAAATGTAATGGATGTCTTAAAAGACACAATGAGATGAAGAGATCAGTGGTAGATTCAGTCAGTGGAAAACAGTAGTTAGAGGAATGACAGCTGAATGAACTTACATCTTGAGAGGTAATCAAGGATGACAGTGATATGTGAGTTTAACTACTTACAGTTTCTGGAGAATACTGGCATTCTGTAGTGTATGGCAGCAGACAGGTATAGGTTGCTTACAGTTCTGAGAGGATTTGAGATGTACTAGACTCAAGGGAAGGGGTTATATCTGGCTTAAACTCAAAGGTTCTAGCTGATAGTTCTCTAGTCACTGAGTAGATATGAGGTATGCATCACCTCCCTCATTTTCATTTCATAGAGCCTTTTGAAGAGCCTAGGGCAGATATTCTGGAGAATATCTCGCATTCTGGATTTATTTGAATGCTTCCTTGTGATTAGCTTCAGGTGAAACAAATCTAGCAAGATCACATGAATGGTAAGTATATGTCCCACAGCATCACATTAGGAGGCACATTATGTTAAACTGTTCCACTATTGGTGATGTCAACCATGACCACTTGGTTAACATGGTGATCACCAGGTCTGTCAATTGTGAAGCATTTTCCCATTTGGACCAATCAGCTATAGAATAGGGGGGACAGGGGTCATTTGATACAGACCATGTTGATACATACTCAACAGAGATATGGGAAACAGTCAATAAGCCATGACTAGTTACACATATAATCCAGGTATGGTATAAATAGATAGAGCTATAAGAAAAGTGCTTATAAAAATATACTTGAGGGAGCAATTTTCTGTTTGCCCAGGGTAGGGATGGGGGTTGTGCTGGAATTGAAGGGAAAGCTGAGAAGCAAAGGTGGTATTTGAGAGATTTGGGCCTTTAAGCATGATTTAATAGTGGTTGAAGGTGGTGAGGACATCCCAGGTAGAAAGCAAAAGCTTCAGGAAAAAAAAATCAGACCTGAAACTACATGGTTCAGCTGGGAGAAACATAAATCTTGGGTTCTAGCATATAAGATGTGTGGGAATGAATGATTGGAAATGAGGTTGGAAAGGTATACTAGGTTAGGTTATGAAGAACCTTGAACTCTATGGTAAGGAATTTAGCCATAATTCTATAAGTAGTGAATGCTAATGAAGAATTGTAAGCAAAGGAATATACAGATTGGACTTTTAAAGAGATGAATGGATGGCAATGTGGCAGATAGGTTAAAAAGGAAGATTGGCAAAGAGGAACTCTGAGAGACTAATGAAAAGGTTTTTGTGGGGGCACAGACTAGGTCAGTGGTAGTGAGATAGGAAAGGAGGGAACTGATAAGAGAGATACCTTAAGACATGAAATCAACAGAACTTGATGAGTGGCTACATTTGGGCATTGTAGGAAAAGTCACGAATATTCTAGGATCTCTAAGTAGGATCATGTTGATGATGATGTCTTCCCAATATAAGGAAGTTAGTAGGAGAAGCAGATTTGGAATAGGGCAGATAAGCCCTAGTATATTGAATTTGAATTGCCTCGGGGTTACAAATTTCTATCATAGTTTCATTTGATTTTTTTCTCTTTTTTTTATGAAGTTTCTCCCTCTCTTATTTTTTATAACCAAAATTCCCATTTTATTTAGATTGAAATAAACTATACAAAATTGATTTTCTTCACCAAAAATAATAGCAATATTTTCCATATTATTTCTAGATAAACCGAAAAACACTTATTTTTGGAGCTTTTCCTGGTTTTGTTTATAAAGACAAGGCAGTATATAAAGTCATGGAAAAAGAAGATTCAACAGTCAAGTCAGTTGTCAGTATCCATGGCCTCTGTCAATCATGAAACAGAAATGCTCAACATATACCTACTAAAAAAGCTTATGGAGAGGGCAGCACCTGTGGTTCAGTGGGTAGGGTGCCGGACCCATATACTGAAGGTGGTGGGTTTGAACCCAGCCCTGGCCAAACTGCAACAACAACAACAAAAAAAAAAAAAATTGACGGGCACTCTGGCCGGTGCCTGTAGTCCTGGCTACTCCGGAGGCTGAGGCAAGAGAATCTCCTAAGCCCAGGAGTTGGAGGTTTCTGCGAGCTGTGAAGCCATGGCATTCTACCAAGGGTGATAAAGTAAGACTCTGTCTCTTTAAAAAAAAAAAAGCTTATGGAGAACAGGCTTAACAAAGGAGTGTAAGCAGTAAACAGCAACAACCTGATGTGGAGTAACAGTGGCAAGCTCTTCCATTCAAACTTTGTAACTGTCCCTTGTTCCTTTAAGTTCAGTTGATAAAGACAAAACTTACACTGAAATCCTTCATTTGGTGAGCTCACAAGCTTCTCTCTGGCAATTTTAACTGTCCACAGATTTTTTTTTGTCCTTTGGACGACTTTGTTTATTATTATTTTTTTATTAAGTCATATACACATAGATCATGAATATATTTATGCATATGTGGGGTACAACGTGTTGATTTTTTTATACAATCTGATGTGGTTACATCAAACCAATCAACATAGCTTTCGCCTCATTTACTTGATTATTGTGTTAAGGTATTTATGTTCTACACTTGACAGATTTGACTTGTACCCTTGCAATATGCTCCATAGGTGTGGTCCTGCCTTTTGTCCACAGATTTTTAATAACGAACTTAAAATTTCTACTAGTCAAAGGTCAATCATTGGCTATATTGTAACATTTTATAAAATGTATTCCTTCGTATCATACCTCCTCAAAATTTATTTCTTCAAAGAATTGACCACTCAATACCTGACATAGGTCCACTGTGACAGTAAATGTTATGTCTAAAATGACTTAACTAAAACAATTTAACAGTGCCAGGAGCAGAGATCACAAAAAAGTGAAACATGACACTTTTAATACTATCTTCTGGAAGAACAGATAGGTCTTCAAAGCATGAAAGTAACAGTGGCCATTCAAATAGGTAAATTAGGGGTGGCGCCTGTGGTTCAAAGGAGTAGGGCACTGGCCTCATATACCGGAGGTGGGGGTTCAAGCCTGGCGCTGGCCAAAAACTGCAAAAAAACCCCAAATAGGTAGATTACCAATGGCTAAAATATTCAATGGAGGCCTACAGGCAAAGATATTCAGTGATTAAGTGGCCTACATACACCTCTTCTTTCAAATATCAAATACAAGAAAAAGCCTTTAAAAATATTTAAAGTCTCAGGCATTTTCAAAGGTTTCTAAATTATCTGCAGGAAGCTCTGACTTAGTTATATGATGTTTGACATGTATGTCCACCATTAAATCCAGATCGTGTTTAATATCTAAATTTATGTTAAACAAAGCCAAGTTACTTGACCTTTGGTCTGTCAAAGTGTTCCTCAAGTAGGCCTTGAGATGGTTTCATCCATTTTTATAATGCTCATTCTCAACCTTCATCATGGGAAGAATACACAGGACATTCAGCAATGCATACACATTAGGAAAAAACTTGATGTCAGACAGGTGAAGGGCTTCGTCAGTGGTGGATGGAAGCTCAATATCTTTTCCTCTGTGCTTCCATTTGATTCTCCAACAATGAAGTTTGGTTGAGAGTGTGTCAGGATTGGGCAAATCACTTCTGTACATGTCAGCATGGTGTTCCTCTGATGTATTGAATTGGAGTTGACCCGTGGCTGGGGGTACTAGAGATAAGCATTTAAGAGCTTTGAGGTGCTTCTCTGAGAATATATCTTTAAGTTCCTGAATAATGTGTTCCACTGTTGGAACACTTAGTGTTTCTTTATAGTAACTCTCAGAAGTTAGTTGAAGTCCCAACTTACCTTGCTGAGCTCTGCGGAATTACCCAGGGAGCTTCATCTGAACATCAAGCTTAGTTGCCAAATTTGTGGCTTCCTCAAACCAAAACTCATGATAAACTTCAATATTTTCCATCACTTCATTGAGTGAATGCAGTACTGCAGTCAAGGTACTGGCTGCAAAGAAGACATCAGAGGTTTGCCCCTAGAGATTTTTCCCCAAAGGCCTTTGTGAAAAAGAGGACATTTTAAAGAACAACAGGAGTAACAACAAAATCAAAATCTGTTACTGCACTATACAGGACAAATGCTCAGCCAACTATACAATTATTTCAGCTAATAGTTGTGTCATTTTTTATAACATTTAAACATAAAATAAGTGCTCTCAGGAGGTCCACTCAAATTTTAAAAGCATCATGCCTTCCTGTCCACTGAGAATGGCAAATTTCCTTCAGTTCTTTAGCTGTTTCTTCACTGTTCTGAAAAAGAATAGAAATTACATTGTCAAGTCCTAAAAACAGTTGTGCCGATTGATGGAAAGAAGAACAAACTCCCTCAGTTGTTCCCAAGGCAATAGGTACCTCCATAGCAGGCACAGATTTTGCCAACCACATATTTAAGGCACATAGCTTACAGATGTTTCTCTAGAAGTCTAGAAGCAACAGCTTTCATTTTGGAAGAAAATCTGCTGGACACAATGTAAGTCTAGCCACAACAACACTCCCTATTTAGCCCCCACTTCTCAGTTATTGTAGTGTGAAATTTCACAGCCAAAATTTCTGCAGTGGCTTCATAAGGCAGGAAGTCCACAAATTCCTCTCTCAAGTTATGAGATTCATGACAACTCTGCTAGGAGCTCTTCCCCTGCTATGTCCACTATATCGTCTGTGATAAGGGAAAAGAAGCATGAGTCTCTCACTTCCCTGAGAGTTTCTTCCCTAATGCAGCTCTCACAGATTTCCAGCATCTGTTTCTGCTGTATTTTTGAACAAAACAATGTGTTAACCACTGTTGTCTCAAAGTTCTTTCTGAGGACATTTTCATCAGAATTTACTCAGCACTCCAGCAGTACTTGAAAGTTATCAGGAGTAAAGAGACCTTCTGGGAGTTCATCAGCCTCATGTTCATCTAGAGGTATGTTTTGTTTTCCTGTAAGAATCATTTCAAATAGAGATTTTAGGTATTCTTTGTTTTCCTTCTCCTCAAGGGTTAGAGGTAAAATGCCCTTATCCTGTCTTCACACCCCTCTTCTGCACTGGGTTTCTGAGCATTTCTACTATTGGTTTCTTTACGTTTTTGTTCTTGTTCAGAAGTTTCATCACTTTTTTTTTTTTCTGTTTAAGTGTCCTGATTTCATCTTCAATCAATTCTTTCATTCATTTTCTGTGTCTACCGTGTGGATTATTCAAATGACTGGTAAGATCAAATATTGTTGGTATTGCATTATTTTGAAGAACTGTCCTGTAAGGACTCTCCGAATCTGCTTCAGCGAATTTTGAGAAATAAAATAACCCAAACATTCTTTAGTTTTCTGATACCTCTGGAAAATGGATAGTTGTGTAGATCATGGAGGTTTCAAAGTGTTTGGCACATAATTAAAATGTTTATTTAGTTGATCAGGTGTTTTATCTTCTAAGTCTGCTCTCCTACAATTCTCCATTCACTTCTGGCATTTGGCTGGATCCTGCGGGAATCTGAAGAAGGCCAGGTCAGACTGTGTGCTCTTCTGTGTGCAGTTGGGGGTAACACAGAAGTTGGGCATTGTCCTCCACCGGTTTGCACAGCCTTCCCTCCCTCCTCAGGGTAGTCCCACCAGTTGATGGGGCCGGGGAGCCAAGCCGGCTAGCTGCCTCAGCAAGGATGTCATGTGGGGCACAGGCTGGTGGGAGAGAATATAGGAGGGTCAGGAAGGGTTCCACAGTCTGAGGTCGGGCTGAGGACGTGGTTCCACAGTGCTGGGAGGATTTACTGCCACTGCCTCTATACTTCCCACCTGCCTGTCTCACTTTGTCACCCTGGGTAGAGTGTCGTGGCATCATAGCTCACAGCAAACTCAAACTCTTGGGTTCAGGTGATTCTCTTGCCTCAGCCTTCCAAGTAGCTGGGACTATAGGCGCCTGCCACAACACCTGGCTATTTTTAGAGATGGGGGTCTTGCTTTTGCTCAGGCTGGTCTTGAACTCCTGAGCTTGAGCAACCCACACTCCTGGGCCTTCCAGAATGCTAGGATTACAGGTGTGAGCAATCACACCCAGCCCCTTACTTTTATATTCCTATTTGAATCACAGAGGGTAAACTGGATTGATATTGACAACCCATAGGTTCCAGGAGGGCATGATAGAGAAAAATAATTTAACCTACAGATAACCAAGAATCAATAAATAATTCCCTGGGTTACAAACTCTAGGGAAGATCTGTTCTCAAAGAATTTCTGTACCTGCTCTTTGATGTGCTTTGTGATGTCACTTGAGCTATTTCATTTCTAAGCCAAATAAGAATAATCAATGCACAGATTAACTCTGAATGTTTAAGAAATTGCAAGGGTTAATTAGATGAAATACTTCTTTTTTCCTTACAAGCCAACAGTTTGTTATGCTACCCTCTCTCAGAAAAGATAAATCAAATGTTTTCTTTCTCCTGAATTTCTTTGTTTTTCTGTTTTAATTTATTATAACCAATTCCACTGAACTCTCTAATCTAATATTCTAAAAATAAATCCCCTGAAGGAGAAAAAAACAATGAACAAAGAGAGAAAATAAGCCAACAATATGACATAGAGGAGCATACACAGCTGGCTATGTGCTAATAAATAACCAGGAAGACTCTGGGTTCTTAAGAACATTTCCTTAATTATGGTCATGATCTGTGCCTCCCAACAATAATATAGTATGTGCAGTATTTTAACAAGGGTAGAGAAGGCATTGTTAACAAGATCTGTGTTTTAATTAGGGTTGTCAGGTCATGACATGGAAACAAAGCAGTTTATCTTATATATTCCTAGGAAAGTGGGATAAGTCTTTAAGCTATAATGTGTTTATCATTTTGAAAATATTTTTTAACAAATGATAGATTTATGAAACTTTAAATAAAACCTGAAGAGTTCTAGGATATTCAGGAATTTCAAGACACAATTTCTTTTTCACTAATCTAAAGCAAGTTCTTTCTTTTGGAAATTTCACTGCCAATTTTCTCTTTGTTTAGTTTATATTGTGTAGCAGGCAGGATTTTTAACTCAATCTTTCTGGATAGCTTTTTTTTTTAAATTAATGTTCTCTCCCTGGACTACCCCTGAGTTTCTTCTACTCTAAAACTAGTCTAATGTAATTTTGATTCTGAATGTTACTTGGGGTGAGAAAACAAACTGAGACTGAAACACTCTACAGGGAAAAATAGAAAGAGCCATAATACATATTTGCCTATACTTCCTATATTTTTTGTTTATAACTTGACTTTCTACTTTTGTACACTTTCTCTGTTTGTGTCCAGACAGTTTACACTAACTCTGTATCTTTGAGTCTACTAGATCAACCCTGAATCAGATTTAGGAGTTGAAGGATAGGAATTAGGAAAATAATTGTAAAATAGCATGAGGAAATTGCAGAAAAAGAGGCAACCAGAAGATCTAGAGATGGACCCAATCAAATTTACGAAGCTGACGAACTGTTATCTTTGGTGCCTTGTATTTTTATTCAGCCTCTCCTCCCATCCTCATAATCCCCTGCTTTTGCTCTTTCCTCTCTTTTATGGCTGATCTGATTGCCCTTTTTTTGTTGTTAAGGCGGCCCTGGTGAGGTTTGAATCTGCCGCCCATGGTGTGCAGGGCTGGCGCTCTAACCACCGAGCTACAGTGCCCAGCATCTGATTTTCCTTTTTATGGGATTTGCCCTTTGTTGTCTTGTCAGCTATTTCCTCTAATAGACATGTTAGTGGGCACATTTAAAAGTATTATCCCTCCCATAGGCATTTACATTTTAGTAAAAGTCTACTATAGTTTAGAATGCTTTCTAGGACCAAAGATGAGTCCCTGATGATCTAATGGAGTTTGCCTCACCATTTCTATAAGGATGTTCTTTGTGCTCTTACTTCCATACTCTCACTTTCGTAGCCACTTCTCTCCCAAACTTCACCTTGCCAGCTACCCTAGTCTGACCAGGCTTGGTACACAGCCAATTCCTAAAAGTTACTAGTACTCTCACCAGGATAGTCAAAGTAAAATGTGGTGGATATGTCTGTATGTTTGTGTGGAGGAAGACAATACCTAAATATGCTCACACACAAGCAGCAACAGGTTTGCAATCTTTACTGAGTGTGATACTTCCAGTCTCAGAGGAATGAGGACTCTTCCTATGAATCCAAATAAGAAACATCAACATAATAAGAGCATCTTCCACAGAGGACCTTGTTTGACCACTGCATCTAGGAAAAGAGGACTTTTATCTATTTTAGGAAACTTTTGTCAGTATCTATGATCAACTGATTGCTAGCTTATTTTTGTATTCTTTTCCAGTGAAATATTATTATCCGATCTGTGATATTGGCTTAAAATTAAGCTTTTTAAAGTTACACAGAATCTAACTATTCAGCAAGTGTCACTTTCTCTGTGTGTATGTGTGTGTGTGTTTTTGTGTGTGTGTCTGTGAATTCACTTTGACTTGGCTTTTCCTCCGTTTTGCCAGGGGACAGTATATATCGCAAGGGCAGAGAAATGCCCTATTGCTCCAGGGAACTATAGGACGCAGCCAACATGGCCTTGGGAAGTATGGGAGGGGAGAGAGTTTAAGGCTACTCTGATCTTAAAGATGGGCTTGGCAAAAAAGGAGAGAAAGAGAGAGTGAGAAACACAAAACTTGTCCAGCCATAAGGTGGTCATCTGTTTTAGCATGAGGTTCTTCTATGATCCCTTTGGAAAAGAACTGTTTGAATGAATAAAAGTAAATAAATGTACAGATTGGGCTATCATATATTGGAAGATATACAAATACAGTGATTGTGTTGTGAGACTTTCCTCCAAGAGCAGAAATGTGACTGTGTGTCCCCTCAGCCTTTATATAAACTCCGTTTTCCTAAGCATATTGACATTTGTTTTCTTTCTTATATTTCTTCTCCAAAAATGTACTGCAGACTGAAAACTGTCTACCAATTTCTGTTCTCCCATTTTTAGTGGGCACACAGCTAGACTACATGCCTCAGCCTTTCTTACAGTTCGGTTAGATCATCTGGCTAAGTTCTCTCCAGTGGAATTATATCAGAAGTTACATCTGTCAATTCTAGGACTTTACTATAGGCCCTCCACACATGCACTTCAAAGCTTTGTTTGCCTCCCCACAGGAAGAAATGGAGTGACAACTAAGCCAACATTGGAACTACATGTTGAAAGTAGAAGGACTATCTAGTGGTGTGAATACTCATCTGGGATTGCTACGTGAACAAGAATTGACTCTTTGTTGCATTTGAACCATTATGTATTTGTGTTAATTAGGTAGTCTTTCTACTGAGTGTCAGAGGGTTAAGACTCTTTGCCAAGGCCACATAGCTCCTATATATCTGAGCCAAGATTTGAATTGAAGCTTGTCTGACTTCAGAACTCTAATAGACCATGTTTCCTTAAAGATATGTTTCATTTAGTACATTATGTATGTTGTTTAGATCTATAATCTGTAAATATAATCTATTCAAAGCTAAGTATAATCACTTGGAGCTCAATAAATCACTGTGTAAAGTTATTACACGTGAGCTGTGTAATGTTAGTTAACTAGAAAACTATTTTTTATTAGTCTGATAACCAATTTGTGACCTCTTCCATATTTTGTATGTGATCTTTAAAAATATAGAGTAAATATAACAAAAGTGCAGCTAGAAGGCTTAGTGATAGCGATAATACAGCAAAATGATTTCCTGGTGAAGGGTCAGAAAGCAATGGAAAACATTTTTATTTTAATCCTTTTTAGGAAATCTTTCAAAATTCAGAAATTCATTTTCTGACCATAGAACAGACTGATGTGATAGTATACAAAACTAGAGCTATGTACTCCAGGGATTGTTTTAAATGGGCATTGGGGTCGTAAGTAAAAATACAACAGTGCCTGGGCATTCTGTCTCCACTGCCCTATCTCTTCTACTTCTAGATGCCCCAGGTGGCTCTTTCAAAGCCTCTGTTGCTTGTGACCTGCAGATACTGAGAAATCTATAGAGAGGGCCTTGGAACACCCTGTAAGCCAGGAAATGGACTCAATGGCCTTTGACGATGTAGCCATGAACTTCACTCAGGAGAAGAGGGATTTTCTGCATTTTTCTCAGAAGAATCACTACAGAGATGAGCTATGGGAACCCTTTAGGAACCATATCCCAAATCTTAATCTGATTAACAAAATTCCTGTTGAAGTAAAAAGATGCAAATGTGTCTTCATTTGTCATTCATCCCAAAGGCACATTCTACATCATGTTGGACACAAACTATTGAGTGTGAGGAATGTAGAGAGAAGCCATTTAAATGGAAACAATGTGGGAAAGCCTTCATTTCTCTTACAAGTGTTTGAAGACACATGGTAACTCACTGTAAATAGACCATATAAATGTATGGTATGTGCAAATGTTTGATCTTCTCAGTTCATTTTGAATACGTCAGATAACTCACACAGGGGATAAACCTTATAAATGTAAACAATGTGGTCAAGACTTCAGTTTTTGCAATACTTGTTAAACTCACACCAGAGAGAAAATTATGAGTGTAAGGATTATGGGAAAGCATTCAGTTGTCCTGACATAAAGAGTTCACAGTGGTGAAAAACACTGTTCATGTAAGAAATGTAGTAAAGCATTTACACTTTCTAGTTCCCTTTGAAAACATGAAGAACTCATACTGGAGAGAAAGTCTATTAATGTAATAAATGTGGTAAAGGATTCAGTTGTTTCAGTTCTATATGAAGACATGAAAAAATTCATACTGGAGGTAAAACCCTGTAGTTGTAAAAAATGTGTGGTAAAGCCTTCAGATCTTTTAGTTTCCTTCCAATATGCATGAAAGAATTCATAGTGGAGGGAAACTAAATGAATGTAATGCATAATGGAAAGCATGCAATTTTCCAAGTTCTCTTCAAAAATATCAAAGAACTAATACAGGAGAAAACATCCGTGAATGTAGAAAACGTGGTAAGGGCTTCAGTTTTTCCAGTAACATTCAAAAACATGAAAGGACTCATACTGGAGAGAAACCCTTTTAATGTAAAAGCATGTGATAAAGCATATAAAATCCCAATTTTTGTCAAAGACTTTAAAGTACTCACACTATGACTATGAGAAATGTGATAAAGCTGTCAGTTTTTTCACTTTTTGAAAACATGGAAGGACTCACAGGAAAATCATTATGAATGCAAACATGTGATTGGGCCTTCAGTTCCAATTTCATCTGAATACATGAAAGAATTAATTCCTGAGAAAAACTTTATGAATGTAGTAAATGCGGCAATGCCTTCATTTCTCTCATCCATTCAAAGACACATGATAAAGCACACTGGAGATGCACCTTACAAATGGAAGGATGCATACTGGATTGAAATTCTAGTAATTTGGAAAACACTAGGAAGTTTTCAATTTTAACAATTACTTCTTGTGAAAACTCCCAATTGGAAATAGTCCTACAAATATAAATAATTTGGAAAGCCTGATGCAAATTAACTATTATAATAATGCTCAAAAATGCACATGAATGAAGTATCACTTCTACTTAAAAAGGACTCATGTAGAAATAAGAAATAAAAAATGGAAAGCACAAAAAGAAAACCAATGGGGCAGCTCCCATGTTCTGTCTGAAAATTCATTTCCTAAGAATTCATAGGCTTACAGCTGCAGGAAAGCACCAGTCCAATACTGTAAAGGAAAGTAACAAAATACAGTAGAACTTCATAAGTTGACCACCCAAGGGACTATAACAAACTGTCAACATACTGAACTGAGATGGTCAACATCCTTCTAAAAAGAAACGTTTTCAGTAGCAAGAATGGCATTGCCTGAAAATTGAATGGCATCAATGGCAAGATAAGCTTTTAGGGTAGTGTTTTATTTGCATATTTGTAAGTACTTATTCATTGTGGAAACATATACTTGATGAAAACCATGTGTGTCTGTGGAAGCTGCTTTTTTTTTTTTTTAGTTTTCTTACACAATGTTTATTTTTACCTCGTACTTTTATGTTGCATTTAGCGTAAGTCAAAATGAAACAAAAATATGTTTAACTGGCTCAAAAAAGGGCCATGTGAAAAGAAAAATATCAGGTAAAATTTTACCAATAGAGAATTAGGGTTTAGAGGGATGGGTTTGAGTTACAGTCCCATGAAAACTGCTTTTGTAATTCAGGATATATGGGTTTTATATGTATGTACCCTATCAAATTATTGTTGCATTTAGCTTGAAATAAGGATTAAAATTGCATTAAAATAAAAAAAAAGTTCATCTCCTGGTGAACTAGGGCTACTGAATTGATACATAGATATGGTGCCTGTCCAGTCTATGAAAATTAGGTCAACTTAAGGAGGTAGTCAATGTAAGGAGGTGGTCAACTGTGGAGGTTCTACTGTACCTTTTTTTTAATTTCAAGAAATGCAGTGTAGAAATCTAATGAAGCCAGGAGATATGATACCTTGGGAGAAAGAAGGTTGGTATTAAATTCTCAGGTTTTGAATTGATAGGAATCTCAGGAGCAGGAATAAAGGAAATGAAGTTTATGTGAAGTGAAGCTCATGTATTCTACCTGATCAAAGTTAAGGTTCGTGAAAGACCCAGGTGAAATATTTCCTGATAATTCTCTGACATCATTTCTCATCTTTTTTTCTTGTTCTCTCCCTTCAGCTCCCCACAAGCTACTTAGTGTCCTATCACTTCACAAACAAGTCCATGGTTATCTCCATCTCACTCTCACTTTCCTTTAACTATGATTCTCCTTTTCCCTTTGTTTCTTGCATATGTGACATTGTCTAAGTGTTCATAAATAATACATATGTGCTTGTGTATATAGATGAATATATCTATATAAATGATGGTGAAGTGCAACTTGCAAGCACTAAATAAATGTTTTGAAATAAATGATGAAAGCAACATCCAATAATACCTTGTAATTGAATGAATTATACTTGCTATTTCTGTTTTCAATGTAATGACTTAACTGTTATTACTGCCTTTACTAGTTTATAAAAATTGAACGTGTCATAGTGTCAATCTAATATAGTAGATATCCCTTACAGGGATTGTTCAATTCATTCATTAGCTTAGATATATTTCTTTAGCACTTAATGTATGTTCAACACTATTTTAAGTAGGGATTCAAGCAGTGAACAAAATAAACAAAACTGCTTCATAGTGCTTAGAGTTTAGAAGGAGACAAACAAAAAATAAGTATCATGTTAGGAGGAAACACGTGCTTTGACAGAATAGAAATAGTAGAATGGCTGTTATCAAAAAGAGAAAAGATAACAAGTGCTAGAGAGCATGTAAACAGAAAAGGGAACCCTTACACGCTGTTAGTGGGAATGTAAATTAATACAGGGAAAACAGTACAGAGGTTCCTTAAAAAATTAAAAAATAGAAGTACTATATGAGTCTTTCGCACCCTTTCTCCTTCATAAGAGGGACTCATTTTGAACTTTTTTTGGAAATGCTCTAACCTTTCTCTTTGTTCTTCCTAAATAAAACCTTTCTTCATTACCCTGGAACTTGTGTAGGTTACTTTTGCTTTCTGTCCACACTGCCTGTGCCACTCCAGTTTTATTTCTAGTTTCCATTTGTTTTTGCCTTTGATTACTGCAGTGCCTCGGTTGAACTTTCTAGCTTAACTGAGTAATCAAACTATGAAAGAACTCAAGCCTCGAGTCTTCCCAGAGAGTTTCAGGGCACCATTCCTAACTCAACTGCCATGGGTAGGGGAGGGAGAGATGTGAATTAAAAGTCTATATCACACACACAAAAAAAACTATATGAACCAGAAGTTGTACAACAAATATATATCCACAAAAATGAAATTAGTATATCAAAGAGATAGCTGCACACCTATGTTCACTGCATCATTATTACTAGCCAAGACATGAAATCAAGTGTCCATCAGTGGATGAATGGATTAGCAGAATGTGGTATATATACACAATGGAATACTATCCAGCCTGTAATGAAAAAGAAATCCTGTCATTTGCAACAACATGTATTTATCCAAAAGACATTATGTTAAATGAAATAAACCAGGCACAGAAAGACATATATTGCATGATTTCACTGATATATGGAATCTAAAACTGTTCATGATACAGTATGCCCACCGTGTATAACAGAGACTTTTGTTCATATAAACTCCTAATAATACAGTGAGACTATTTTAACTACCTCATTAATAAAGAGTTTAATTTTATTACTATAAAAACAAAAAAGTTAAACTCATGGAAGGTTGCGTGGGGTGGGGGTTTAAAGGTTACAAAATGTCATTTAGGAGAAATAAATTCAAGAGATCTATTGCACAACATGGTGACTATAGTTAATAACAATTTGCGGGCATACCTCAGATATATTGTGAGTTTAGTTCCAGATACCACAATGAAGCAAATATAATAAAGTGAGTCATAAGAATTTATTGGTTTTCCAGTGAATATTGAAGTTATGCTTACATTATACTATTAGTCTATTAAATTGTTCAATAGCATTTTGTATAAATATCTTCATACCTTCATTTAAAATAATTTATCTCTTAAAAAATGCTAAAATCACCTGAGCCTTCAGAACATCATTATCTTTTTGCTGGTGGAAGGTCTTGCCTTGATATTGATGGCCATTGAATGATCAGGATGGCAGTTACTGAAGGTTGGGCTGGCTGTTACAATTTCTTAAAATAAGACAACAATGAAGTTTGCCACATCTGTGGATACTTCCTTTCTTGAAAGACTTCTTTGTAGCATGCAATGTTATTTGATAGCGTTTTACCCACAGTAGAATTTCTTTCACAATGGGAGTAGCCCTCTCAAACTCTGATGCTGCTTTATCAACTAAGTTTGTGGAATATTCTAAATCTTTTGTTGTCAGTCAACAATGTGCACAGCATCTTCACCAGGAATAGATTCCATCTCAAGAAATAACTTTCTTTGTTCTTTCATAGGATGCAAATCCTCAACTATTCAAGTTTTATCATGAGATGCAGCAATTCAGTCACATCTTCAGGCTCCACTTCTAATTCTAGTTCTCTCGCTATTTCCACTATATCTTCAGTGACTTTCTCCACTGAAGTCTTGAACTCCTTAAAGTTGTCCATGAGGGCAGGAATCAACTTCTAGCAAACTTCTGTTAATGTTGTTATTTTGACCTCCTTTCTTGAATTATGTTTGTAATGATACCTAAAATGGTAAATCCTTTACAGAATGTTTTCAATTTACTTTGCCCAGATCTGTCAGAGGAATCACTATCTATGGCAGCTACAACCTTACGAAATGTATTTCTTAAATAATAATAATTGAAAGTTGACATTACTCCTTGATCCAGAGGCTATAGAATGCATATTGTGTTAGCAGGCATAAAAATATCATTAATCTCCTTACATATTTCATAAGGGCTCTTAGGTGACCAAGCGCTGTCAATGAGCAGTGATATTTTGAAAGGAATCTTATGTTCTGAGCAGTAGTTCTCAAAAATGGGCTTAAAGTATTCAATAAACCATGCTGTGTACAGATAATGCTATCATCTGCACTTTGTTCTTCCATTCATAGATTACAGGCAGAGTAGATTTAGCATACTTGTTAAGGGCCCTAGGATTATTGGAATGGTCATTGAGCATTGGCTCTTTGGACTCTGCTAGAGTCAGAAGATGTGTTAGTTCCTAGCAAGAAAGTCAGCTCATCCTTTAAAGCTTGAAGCGGGGCATTGATTGCTCTCTAGGAATGAAAGTTCTAGATGGCATCTTACAATGGATGGCTCTTTTGACTACATTGAAAATACACTGTTTATTGTAACCACTTTCATTAAGTGTCTTAGCTACATCTTCTGGATCATTTGCTGCAGGTTCTCCATTAGCACTTGCTGCTTTACCCTGCACTTTTGCAGATGGCTTCTTTCCCTAAACCTCATGAACCAACCTCTGCTAGCTTCTAAATTTGCTTCTGCAGCTTCCTCTCCTCCCTCAGGCTTCATAGAATTGAAGGGAGTTAGATATTTGCTTCTTTTTTTATTAAATCATAGCTATGTACATTAATGCAATCATGGAGTATGATGTGCTGGTTTTATATGCAATTTGAAATATTTTCATCAAACTGGTTAACATAGCCTTCATGGTATTTTCTTAGTTACTGTGTTAAGACATTTATATTCTTAACTTGTACCCTTGTAAGATGCACTGTAGGTGTGGTCCCACCAATTACCCTCCCCCCACCCATCCGATATTTTCTTTTGAATATTGGCTTTGGACATGTTATGGCTAGTTTGAGCTTCTATGAAGATCATTAAAACTTTCTTCATATCAGCAAGAAGGCTTTTTCACTTTCCTATTATTTATGTGTTCACTGGAGTAACACTTTTAATTTCCTTCAAGAACTTTTCCTTTGCATTTGCAACCTGCCTAATTGTTACAAAAGACCTAGGTTTTGGCTTATCTTGGTGTTTGGCAAGCTTAATCATTACGATTAATCATTTCTAGATTTGATTTAAAGTGAGAGACATTCTGTTCTTTTTACTTGAACACGTAAAGGCCATTGAAGGATTATTAATTGGCCTGATTTCAAGATTATGTTTCAGGAAATAGAAAGGCCTGTAGGGCAGGAGAGAGGCGGGAATGATTGGATTGGTGGTGTAGTCAGAACACACAGAACAGTAAGATCACTGATCACAGATCACCATTACAGACATAATGATAATGAAAAGGTTTGAAATATTGCAAGAGTTACCAAAATGTGACACAGAGACATGAAGTGGGCACACAGAAATGGCATCAATAGACTTGCTTTGATGCAGGGTTGCCATAAACCAACTGTTTGTAAACACAATATCTGGAAAGTGCAATGAAGGGAAGTACAATAAAATGAGGTGCTTCTATATTTTATTCTTGAAAATTGCTAAGAGAGTAGATTTTAAGTTTTCTCACTACAAAACTGGCAAGTATGTGAGGTGATACATATATTATTTAGGTCTATTTAGCCTCTCTACAATGTAAACATGTTTCAAAACAACATATACATGATAAATATATATAACTTTTATTTGTCAATTAAGAAATTAAATTAAAAAAGAAAGAAACAGGTGTGCTGTTGGAGGAGTTGGTACACGTTGCATTTGCAATTCTAAATAAGATGGCCATAATGTAAGTCTTTTTTGAAGAGACATTTGAGAACTCAAAGGAGCAAGTTAGGTCCTGAATCATAATGATCTTTAGGGCCCCTCAAATATCGTTACAAAAGTGATGCCTATTCTGCTTGTATTTAGGATTGGTCCCAATTTTAAACCATGTTAGCAGAAAACACTTATCTTGCTGAGTATAATTCAGTAATGGAAGAAAGGAGCCTTAGAAAGGCATTAGTTCTCATGTTATTGAGTAACATATAAGAAGACAGCTTTTATACTGGCAAGACCTTTGTAAGTTCCCAATGTCAAATTTCACATACATAACACAAGACAATCAAACCATAAAAAGGTACCTTGGGATGTAACTCTCCAAAGAATATAGCTTTAAAAGCTGTAGTGGTCTAGAAATGAGGATCTAGTGTTCAGCCAAGATATTTCTGTGGTGACATAAGAATTGGGAAACCAAGAACCACAGCACCACTCCAGCTTTCTGGCTTCCTCTCAGAGGCTAAACATTTGTTTCCTGAGAAATACCGCTTAAATAATGTGTTGGCCTCTGGACAAGATACCACAAAGCTAAAACTACATTGCCCTTATTTATTTAGTTGTGTGTGTGTGTGTGTGTGTGAGAGCTGAAGCCAGGACTTTAATTCTTTTTTTGTTTATATCTTTTTGCACTGTAGTAATGCAGCTATATTTTGGATAATCTGAGCAATATTGCCTAATATTATTCCAGGAGATAAAAATCCTAGAAAAGGACCAGATTCTACAGATCCTATCAAAATTCTAAATACAAAGGTTAGAGTGCAAAACATTTGAAGAGAAATTCACATCCAGGCAGATCTAAACAGAGTCCTGAAGTTATACATTTACCTGGAGAAACAAAAGACCAGTCACAGGATGTAAGAGATGCCCTCTGAGAGGAATGTTATACACCTTGGTAAAGTGGAAAAATCTTAAACCATCTTAAGTCAGAGACCAGCTGTAATT
Organism: Nycticebus coucang; assembly: GCF_027406575.1. Classification (NCBI taxonomy): domain Eukaryota; kingdom Metazoa; phylum Chordata; class Mammalia; order Primates; family Lorisidae; genus Nycticebus; species Nycticebus coucang. The sequence continues at coordinate 124,911,767 of NC_069804.1, forward strand.
AGAGTTGATCTGTAATTTGAAGATCATCAGTTGAGGAAATTGAAGTCCTGTGAAGAGTAAAGGTGTATCAGAGGTAACAGTGGTAGTGTTAGGACAAAACTCAGGTGCCCTGAGTATAGTCTAGAGCTCTTTACAACATACATTACTACATCTTGTTTTATTTTGCTGGTTATTTGTCTGATGAAGTAGCATGTGTTTGTTAGGGCTAAGAGTCTGTTGGTCCATAGAAGAATCAAAGCCATATAAAAGTGAGAAATGGGGCAGCGCCTGTGGTTCAAAGAAGTAGGGTGCCAGCCCCATATACAAAGGTGGTGGGTTCAAACCTGGCCCTGGACAAAAAAAAAAAAAACTGCAAAAGTGAGAAATGATTCAGAAGAGTAATTTCCTCAAAGAAGTGGGAGACAGGAAAGATACTGTGGCAAAGGGGGACTTATACAGAAGATACTTCCTATGACTTTAGAAAGTTGACATTTTTTTTTCTGTTGGAACTGCTCTAGAATAAAAGGAGAGGAGATACTGATTTACCATGGTGGAAGTGGAAGTAAGTAGTTGGTATCTTAGGAATTGCCTCATATTAAATATCATAGATGATAGTTGAGAAATTAAGTGTGGCATATATTGAGTGGTCCCAACAAAACCCCACCAAAGCTTATTAAAAAAAATGTTTATAGCTGTTGAGTTCTTTTTGAAAATGTCCATAGTAAGCAACATATATGTAGCTTGGAATTAGCCTGGCTGTATCATCAGGTATTTGGGTAACATAACAAATGACAATTGTCAAACAGTGTGGCAGTTTAAAAATCTCTTAATGAGAAAACAGATAACCCAAATTTACTCATTGTTAACTACTAGTTACAGGGGGTAAAAAGGTTAACAGACACTTATGATGCAATCTACTAAAAGGAGGAAAGCATTTTTCCATATGAGTTTATGGCAACCTGGGCTATGGGTTCCAGAAAGGGGATGAAGTCTGAGTGGAGTTTTGAACATAAATAGGAAAATCTCATTATCTTCTCCTTGGATTATTGAAAGTAATTTTTAACTAGACTTCTTGCCAACATGTTTGCCTTCCTACATTTTGAGGGAGCTTCTAATTCAAAAGCAATGATGCATTAGAAATTCATGGAATATTTGGTAAAAGGTAAAATATTAGGTAAGATCTTGGTGAGGCCTGGAGGGATACAAGTAAAGAAGGTAAAAGAGGCTAAATCATGGTGTGTCTTGTAAATCCTGAACCCTGTCTTGTGGAAACTAAAGATCAGTTAAATGTGTGGAAGACTAAACAAGTCGAATTTACATTTTGATCTGCTAAGTGGAAATTGGATTGGATTAGTGGGGGGGGTACTAAACATGACAGGAGGAAGCCTAGTTATGAGCCAATCATGGAGAAGGTGATGAGATCTTCAACTAGGAAAATGGTGGTGTGAATAGAGAACATCAGACAGATTCAAGAGATGTTTAGGAATTAATATTGACAAGAGTTAGTGTTGGATTGCTTGTGGTGGGGAAGAGGAAGATAGCAGACAAGGATTACTTTACCTGTCTTGAGCAACTGGATAGCAATGCCATTCATTGAAATATGGGGCTTTGAAGGAGGACCAGGTCTGACTGAGTAGGGGAGGAAGATAATTAGCTCACGTTTGGACATGCAGAGTTAGACTTGCCTGTGAGATGTCTGAGTGAACACGTCCAGTAAGCAATTTGATATACTGGTCTGGAGGTCAGGAGAGTAGCATGTACTCTTCCTTCTTTGCCTCTTCTCAATGCCCTTAGAATCCACCCTTAACAACTTAGCCCTTGATTCCATACTAGCCTTTCCTTGTCCTTTATTTTTCCTAGTTTCTGTCTACTTTAGAAGCAGATATTATATATCTATCTATACTATTTACAATGCCTGACTCGCTTGTGAGCATGAGTGAGGATTTTGTAAAGGGTTCTGAATACTCAAATTTTGTCACCTCACCACAGAGGCCATTCAGGAAAAAAAAAATTAATACTTATGAAAGAGTATAAAGGATATACAAGTCTTTATAAATGTGATGTCACAAATGTCACAAATCAGGTTTACATGTATGACCAATTGAAAGATTTGTATGATATTCACCATTACCCCGTCCCCTTAATACATACAGGTTTTCAAACCTTTAGGAACAAGTAGAAATAATTCCTGCTTTTCTACACTGGTTTCCTTATTTTTTTTTATTCTATCTTCTGGGTTCCTGAGAGTCTGCAATCCACTCTGGCATGTAAAATTGATAAACCAGGAAAGGGATTGTTTACCAATTACCACTTCTGGTCACTGTTATCTCATGTTTTGTAACTTACAATTATCTGTGGATGTTGTACCCTGTGATACTCCCTGCCATATTTTCTCCAAAAAAGGAACTTCTTATGTATCAACAGTGGAATTTGAGGAATTTCTATTAAACATTCCTGAAAATGGTTCCTTTACTTAAAAATTTCAAGAGGCCTTGAGCAGAGTTCCCAAGTGTGGCAATAAGGTCTTTAATGGCTTAACAATTCTTGTTCTCCCATCTCCCTCCCATCTGATGTTTTGTCATTATGTTCACCCTCTTTTTTTTTTTGAGTATTATTATTTCACTAATACATGTATCTTTCTATGCACACATTCATTATTTACACATTATTAAAAATTACCAGTCTTCCTTTCTTGCCTTGTAAAATGTTCAAGGCAAGAATTTGTCATAATATGCAAATGTGCAAAGGTTAAAGACTAACACATACCTTCTTCCCATACAGCCCTCTTGAGTACTCTATGTGAATGTCAATGGATTTCTTTTTTTTAACAGCAAATAATTTCTGATTTAGGAGCCAGACACAAAGCACTGATGCCAATTATTGAGACTCGTAACCCCAGTAGATGGCAAGGAGTAGATTTGGGCAAGTTAGTGGACAGGTAAAGTTTTATTGCCCACTTTTCTGATCAAAAGCTTTCATTATCTAATTCTCAAATAGACTTACTATGTTTCAGGCACATAGTTGGTGCTTTATAGACATTATTTAATTCTCAATCCCTGTGAAGTAAGCTCCATTGCCATCCCTATTTAAAGGATGAGAAAACTGAGTCATAGAGAGATTTAGTACAATCTTTAGGAGGAAACAAGAAGTAGATGATGGAGCTGACATTCAACCCTGGCAGCTTATCCCCAGATTTAACGTTCTTAGTCACTATACCATGGTATGAAACTAGTTTGATTAACTTAGTGTGTAAATTTGTATTTCTGTCAGCTACTCCATGTCTTCTCAATATGGTCCACATACATGTGTGCTAGAGAGCAGCTTAGAACCAAGGAAAATGGTATACAGCTTTGCTGTCAACATTTATTTGTAGCTCACAAAGATTAATAGGAATCTACCAAAAAAGATCAAATTAAAGCTAGCACTAGCAAGAAATGAGTGCAGAATTTGATGGCACAGGAACAAAAAAGGATTTTTTTTTCCTTTTATCAAGATATCTTTTGAGTCCTGAGATTATAAAACTTTTTAACAGTTTTCTATTCAGGGAAATCTTTTTAATTTTATTTTTAACTTTTACCATTATTATTGGTTGTTAGAGAGGGTGTCTCAGTATGTTACCCAGGCTGGCCTTGAACTGTCCTCTGCCTCAACCTCCAGCATAGCTGAGACTAGAGGGTCATGCTATTGCTCGTGGCTTCTTCAGGGTAACCTTTAGTTATCAATCATCCTCTAATTGTCACATAGCCCAAACTTTTTTAAACTGGTCTTCAAACTTGAACTGAAAATAATGGGGATGAGATATCTAAAAGTAAGAAAGTTTCATATTTTAGTGTGATAATGTCACTAGCCAGGCAAAGAAAAGTTCTAGAAAAATATAAGAGCTTTTCTAAGAATGAGTCTTATAAAGTGAATAAAAGACCATGTGGTTTTCAAAAGCTTAGTGATAGGCTAGGGTAGTGTTAACATTGTTGAAACTTTGATTATGTAAAGCTTAGGATAGGTTACAAGAAAGAGTACAGAGTTAGTTCTGAGAGGTTACCATGCGAGATAATATATTTTTGTAGTTGAGAATAAAGGATGAAAAGATTAGAACCAATGAATGTCATTTAGTTTATCTAGTGATATTTGGTAATTGATACCATCAATAAATGTTCATCTGTCTTCAACAGTGTGATAATTCTCTAGAGTTCTTAATTTTATGATTTTAGCATTTTTTTTCTTTATTGTTGGGGATTCATTGAGGGTACAATAAGCCAGGACTTTGATTGCAACAATTGATTGCAATTGTTAGGTAAAGTCCCTCTTGCAATCATTTCTTGGCCCCATAAAGTGTGACACACACCAAGGCCCCACCCCCCTCCCTCCTTCCCTCTTTCTGCTTCCCCCCCATAACCATAATTGTCATTAATTGTCCTCATATCAAAATTGAGTACATAGGATTCATGCTTCTCCATTCTTGTGATGCTTTACTAAGAATAATGTCTTCCACGTCCATCCAGGTTAATACGAAGGATGTAAAGTCTCCATTTTTTTTAATGGCTGAATAGTATTCCATGGTATACATATACCACAGCTTGTTAATCCATTCCTGGGTTGGTGGGCATTTAGGCTGTTTCCACATTTTGGCGATTGTAAATTGAGCTGCAATAAACAATCTAGTACAAGTGTCCTTATGATAAAAGGATTTTTTTCCTTCTGGGTAGATGCCCAGTAATGGGATTGCAGGATCAAATGGGAGGTCTAGGTTGAGTGCTTTGAGGTTTCTCCATACTTCCTTCCAGAAAGGTTGTACTAGTTTGCAGTCCCACCAGCAGTGTAAAAGTGTTCCCTTCTCTCCACATCCACGCCAGCATCTGCAGTTTTGAGATTTTGTAATGTGGGCCATTCTCACTGGGGTTAGATGACATCTCAGGGTCGTTTTGATTTGCATTTCTCTAATATATAGAGATGATGAACATTTTTTCATGTGTTTGTTAGCCATTCGTCTGTCGTCTTTAGAGAAAGTTCTATTCATGTCTCTTGCCCATTGATATATGGGATTGTTGGCTTTTTTCATGTGGATTAATTTGAGTTCTCTATAGATCCTAGTTATCAAGCTTTTGTCTGATTGAAAATATGCAAATATCCTTTCCCATTGTGTAGGTTGTCTCTTTGCTTTGGTTATTGTCTCCTTAGCTGTACAGAAGCTTTTCAGTTTAATGAAGTCCCATTTGTTTATTTTTGTTGTTGTTGCAATTGCCATGGCAGTCTTCTTCATGAAGTCTTTCCCCAGGCCAATATCTTCCAGTGTTTTTCCTATGCTTTCTTGGAGGATTTTTATTGTTTCATGCCTTAAATTTAAGTCCTTTATCCATCTTGAATCAATTTTTGTGAGTGGGGAAAGGTGTGGGTCCAGTTTCAGTCTTTTACATGTAGACATCCAGTTCTCCCAACACCATTTATTGAATAGGGAGTCTTTCCCCCAAGGTATGTTCTTGTTTGGTTTATCGAAGATTAGGTGGTTGTAAAATGTTAGTTTCATTTCTTGGTTTTCAATTCAATTCCAAGTGTCTATGTCTCTGTTTTTGTGCCAGTACCATGCTGTCTTGAGCATTATGGCTTTGTAGTACAGACTAAAATCTGGTAGGCTGATGCCCCCAGCTTTATTTTTGTTGCTAAGAACTGCCTTAGCTATACGGGGTTTTTTCCTGTTCCATACAAAACGCAGAATCATTTATTCCAAATCTTGAAAGTACGATGTTGGTATTTTGATAGGAATGGCATTGAATAGGTAGATTGCTTTGGGAAGTATAGACATTTTAACAATGTTGATTCTTCCCGTCCATGAGCATGGTATGTTCTTCCATTTGTTAATATCCTCTGCTATTTCCTTTCTGAGGATTTCATAGTTTTCTTTATAGAGGTCCTTTACCTCCTTCGTTAGGTATATTCCTAGGTATTTCATTTTCTTTGAAACTATGGTGAAGGGAGTTGTGTCCTTAATTAGCTTCTCATCTTGACTGTTATTGGTGTACACAAAGGCTACTGACTTGTGGACATTGATTTTATATCCTGAAACATTACTGTATTTTTTGATGACTTCTAGGAGTCTTGTGGTTGAGTCTTTGGGGTTCTCTAAGTATAAGATCATGTCGTCAGCAAAGAGGGAGAGTTTGACCTCCTCTGCTCCCGTTTGGATTCCCTTTATTTCCTTGTCTTGCCTAATTGTATTGGCTAGAACTTCCAGCACTACGTTGAATAGAAAAGGTGACAGAGGACAACCTTGTCTGGTTCCAGTTCTAAGAGGAAAAGCTTTCAGTTTTACTCCATTCAGTAAAATATTGGCTGTGGGTTTGTCATAGATAGCTTCAATCAGTTTTAGAAATGTGCCACCTATGCCTATACTCTTCAGTGTTCTAATTAGAAAAGGATGCTGGATTTTATCAAATGCTTTTTCTGCAACTATTGAGAGGATCATGTGATCTTTATTTTTGCCTCTGTTAATATGGTGGATAACGTTTATAGACTTGTGTATGTTAAACCAGCCTTGCATCCCTGGGATGAAGCCTACTTGATCATGATGAATGACTTTTTTGATGATAAGCTGTAATCTATTGGCTAGGATTTTGTTGAGAATTTTTGCATCTATATTCATGAGTGAGATTGGTCTGAAATTCTCCTTTTTGTTTGGGTCTTTTCCTGGTTTTGGTATCAGGGTGATGTTTGCTTCATAGAATGTGTTGGGGAAGATTCCTTCTTCCTCAATTTTTTGGAATAATTTCTGCAGTACAGGAATAAGCTCTTCCTTGAAGAATTCTGGAGTGAAGCCATCTGGACCAGGGCATTTTTTGGTTGGAAGATTCTTTATTGTTTCTTTGATCTCAGTGCTTGAAATTGGTCTGTTCAGGAGCTCTATTTCTTCCTGGCTGAGTCTAGGGATAGGGTGTGATTCCAAATATTGATCCATTTCCTTCACATTGTCAAATTTCTGGGCATAGAGTTTCTGGTAGTATTCAGAGATGATCTCTTGTATCTCTGTGGGATCAGTTGTTATTTCCCCTTTATCATTTCTGATTGAGGTTACTAGAGATTTTACTTTTCTATTCCTCGTTAGTCTGGCCAATGGTTTATCTATTTTATTTATTTTTTCAAAAAACCAACTCCTTGTTTCATTAATTTTCTGAATGATTCTTTTGTTTTCAATTTCATTGATCTCTGATTTGATTTTGGATATTTCTTTTCTTCTACTGAGTTTAGGCTTAGATTGTTCTTCTTTTTCCAATTCCATAAGATCTCTTGTGAGATTGTTGATGTGCTCTCTTTATGTTTTTCGAATGTAGGCATCTAAAGCGATGAATCTTCCTCTCAAAACTGCTTTTGCAGTATCCTACAGGTTTTGGTAGCTTGTGTCTTCATTGTTGTTATGCTCAAGGAAGTTAATGATTTCCTGTTTTATTTCTTCCTTCACCCATCTGTTATTCAACAGAAGATTGTTTAATTTCCATGCCCTTGGGTGGAGTCGAGCATTTTTGTTAGAGTTGAGTTCCACCTTTAGTGCCTTATGGTCTGAGAAGATACAAGGTAAAATTTCAATTCTTTTGATTCTGTTGATATTTGTTTTGTGTCCCAGGATATGATCAATTTTGGAGAATGTTCCATGGGGTGATGAGAAGAATATATATTCTTTATCTTTTGGATGGAGTGTTCTATATGCGTCTATCAAGCACAGTTGTTCTAGGGTCTCATTTAAATCTCTTATATCCTTGTTTAATTTCTGTTTAGAGGATCTGTCCAGCTCTGTAAGAGGAGTGTTAAGGTCCCCTGTTGTTATGGTGTTATCAGATATCATATTGCTCAGACTGAATAAGGTCTGTTTCAAGAATCTGGGAGCATTTAAATTGAGTACATAAATATTTAGAATTGAAATGTCTTCTTGTATTTTTCCCTTGACCAATATAAAGTGACCATCTTTGTCTTTTTTGACTTTAGTTGCTTTAAATCCACATGTATCTGAAAATAAGATTGCAACTCCTCTTTTCTTCTGAATTCCATTTGCCTGAAAAATTGTCTTCCAACCCTTGACTCGGAGCTTTGATTTGTCTTTTGAAGCCAGGTGTGTTTCTTGCAGACAGCAAATGGATGGCTTGTGTTTTTTAATCCAGTCAACCAATCTATGTCTTTTCAGTGGGGAATTCAAGCCATTAACATTTATTGAGATAATTGATACGTGTGGTAGTATTCTATTCGTCTTATTTGGTGAGAGTCCATTGCTTAGTTTTATCTTTTGCATCAGTGTGGAGGTTAGGTTCTGTCCTTTAATTTCTGAGTTCTTACTTTGCTGCTGATCCATTGTGGTGGTTAGTGTGCAGAACAGGTTGAAGTATTTCCTGTAGAGCTGGTCTTGTTGTGGAGAATTTCCTCAATGTTTGTATATCTGTAAATGATTTGATTTCTCCATCAATTTTTAAGCTTAGCTTAGCAGGGTACAGAATTCTGGGCTGGAAATTGTGTTCTGTTTAAGTAGATTAAAGGTAGATGACCACTGTCTTCTTGCTTGGAAAGTTTCATTAGAGAAGTCTGCAGTCACTCTGATGGATTTGCCCCTGTAGGTCAATTGGCGCTTACTCCTGGCAGCTTGCAGTATCTTTTCTTTTGTCTTTACTTTGGACAGGTTCATCACAATGTGTCTTAGTGAAGCTCAGTTAGAGTTGAGGCGACCTGGTGTCCCATATCCCTCTGAAAGCAATGTGTCAGAATCTTTGGTGATATTTGGGAAATTTTCTTTTGTAATATTCTCTAGTATGGCTTCCATTCCTCTGGGGCATTCTTCTTCCCCTTCTGGAATTCCTATAACTCATATGTTGGAACGCTTCATAAAGTCCCATAATTCTGACAGTGAACGTTCTGCTTTCTCTCTCTTCTTTTCTGCCTCTTTTACTATCTTGAGTTACCTCAAGAACTTTGTCTTCTACCTCTGAAATTCTTTCTTCTGCATGGTCTAACCTGTTGCTGATACTTTCCATTGCATCTTTAAGTTCCCTAATTGACTGTTTCAGTTCCTTCAGCTCTGCTATATCCTTTTTATATTCTTCATATCGTTCATCTCTTATTTGATTCTGTTTTTGGATTTCCTTTTGGTTATTTTCCACTTTATTAGCAGTTTCCTTCATTGTTTCCATCATTTGTTTCATTGTTTTCAACATGTGTATTCTAAATTCCCTTTCTGTCATTCCTAACATTTCTTTATAGGTGGAATCCTCTGCAGTAGCTACCTCATGGTCCCTTGGCGGGGTTGTTCTGGACTGGTTCTTCATGTTGCCTGGAGTTTTCTGCTGATTCTTCCTCATGAATGATTTCTTTTATCTGTTTCCTTGCCCTAATTTTCCTTTCACTTCCTCTTGCTCTTTAAGTTCTCGTGCCTGTGCACTAAGGGTTACAGGATCAGAAGGGTGAGAAGGTTGAAGAGCAAAAAAGGGATGAAAGAAAGGAGGACCGAGTGATAAGAGAAAAAAAGAAAAATAGAGAAAGGAGACGGGGTGAGTAAAACGCATATTGACAAAAAGAAGAGAGGCACAGAATGAGGGAGACAGAGCAATATAGGTGTACAGTAGGGTACTTTGATACAACCTTAAAAGAAAACCACCTTCTGGGGGTGCCCAGTTGGGTGGTTCCCTTGAGGTCAGCAGCTCTTTGCTAACCTGATCAGACACAGTACCCCATCTCCACCAAGTAGAGAGGAAAGACAAAAATGCTATAAATCAAACCAAAACAAGCAAACAGAAAACTTTACGGGATAAAATTGGGTGGAAAACCAAATAATAGCGGTAGAAACACTAACAAAAATGAAGTTCTAATTATTGAAATAGGCAGCAATGGGAAATTATAATGAAACTAGAAAAATTGAGAAAGAAAAAGGATCTGTATGGAAAAGGTTGAACTTAAAAAACAAAACAACATCAACAACATCAAAGTAAACAAAAAAAAACCACAACCAAAAACAAAGCAGTATGTATATGTTATTGAATATTGTCTGGGCAACACGTGGTCTTCTGGGGTATGAGATGTTAATCACAGTTCTGATACGACTGGAGGCTGCTAGTTTCTCAAACCCCAGCAGGTAGACACCCTAAATCTCTCTTCAGCCCACTTAAAAGGCACTTTGAACTTGTTCACTTGCTGAGCAGAAGCTTTCCCAGGGAAGTGCTTGTCGCTGGAATCACTGCTGAAGTGGCTATCCACTTACCCTGTGTGCCAAAACTGGTCTCCCTCTGCCCCCGAGGGTTAGGGCTGCAAGGGGGCGAAGACCCCGCCCTTAGGCTACTTGGTCACTGGGTTACCAGCTCCCACCCAATTCTAGCTCTTCGACCCTGAGGGCGGAGCTTGCCGGGGCAGATCCCTTTGTTTGACCCAGAGCCAAACACTATTAGCTCCGTCTGGCTCAGAGGCTCAGACTGGGGCCCTCGACAAAGGCCAAAGTTCTCCACACTCCTGCTCAGGCTCTCCCCAAGGCAGTTCAGCTGAGTGCCAAGTCCAAAGACACCAAAACAGTTCACAGGTAAGGCCTTTCTGGTTTGCAGTCTCGCTGCTACCGAACTGACAGTTGCGGGCAGGTTTAGACAGATTGAACACACGCGACCACTTGCCGGTTTTCCACTGTTTTAGTCCTCCTCTTGGGGTCCAGAAATCTCTCGCTGACTCCCTGTATCCTCTCAGGGGTGATGATAGGCAGATCCCACCAGCCAGAGATGCCTGGAGTCCTATCTCCCCAGACTCACGGTGCCCAGATGCAAAGAAGCTGTTACTCGGCTGCCATCTTGCTCCGCCTCCTCCCGCATTTTTTTTTTTTTTCTTAAAGACAGTCTCACTTTGTCATCCTGGGTAGAGTGTCATGGCATCACAGCTCACAGCAACCTCCACTTCTTGGGCTTAGGTGATTCTCTTGCCTCAGCCTCCCTAGTAGCTGGGACTACAGGCACCCACCACAACGCCTGGCTATTTTGTTGCAGTTTGGCTGGGACCGGGTTCAAACCCGCCACCCTCGGTATATGGGGTCAGCACCCTACTCACTGAGCCACAGGTGCTGCCAATTTTCTGATTTTAGAACTACACCTCCTAAGCCTGCTACACATTTCAAACAAATGACCACTAAAGCAATCTCATTGGATTGAGTCCCACGGCTTTAAGTACCATTTATATATTGTTAACTTTCAATGTTTTTTCATTGTTTATTGTTATTTTGTTTGTTTACTTAATTTTTATTAAATTCTAACTGTATACATTTATGGGGTACAATGTGATGATTTGGTATACAATGTGGAAGGCTTAAATCAAACTAATTAACATAAACATCACCTCACTTAACTTATTTTTGTGGTATGACATTTATAATTTACTCTTAATTGTTCTGAAATGTACCCTTGCATTGTGTACATTAGGTAAGATCCCACCAAATATCCTCCCTCCACTTGCCCTCCACCCTTCCCTCCCCTTTCCCTCCTCTCCTTTCTTTTTTTTTTCTGGACTATCTTTGTATTTTATCATTTGTATGAATGTGTAAGTGTTTATATATTGGTTTCATAATAGTTTTGAGTACATTGGTTACTTTTTCCCCATTCTTGAGATACTTTACTAAGAAGAATATGTTCCAGCTCCATCCAGGTAAACATAAAAGATGCAAAGTCTCCCTCTTTTTATGGCTGCATAGTATTCCATGGTATACATATATCACAATTTGTATATTCATTCCTGGGTAGATGGGCATTTAGGCTGCTTCCAATCTAAAATTGATACTCACTGGATAAAAGATTTAAACTTAATACATGAAACTAAACTATAAAAATATTAGAAGAGAGTGTGGGGAAAATGCTTGAAGATATTGGCCTGGAAAATTTTTTTATGAGGAGAACCCCTCTGGCAATTGAAGCAACACCAAAAATATATTATTGGGATCTGATCAAGCTAAAAAACTTCTGCACAGCTAAGGGCACTACAAGTAAAGCAAACAGACAGCCCTCAAAATGGGAGAAGTTCTTTGCAGGTTATGTTTCCAACAACGGTCTGATAACTAGAATCCACAGAGAACTCAAACTAATCAATAAGAAAAGAACAAGCAACCCCATTTCTTTGTAGGCAAGAGACTTGAACAGAGGGCCGCGCCCATAGATCAGTGGGTAGGGCCCTGGCCACATACACTGAAGCTGGTGGTTTGAACTCAGCCTGGGCCAGCTAAACAACAATGACAACTGCAACACAAAATAGCCAGGCTTTATGGCACGTGCCTGCAGTACCAGATACTTGGGAGGCTGAGGCAAGAGAATTGCTTAAGCCCAAGAATTGGCGGTTGCTGTGAGCTGTGATGCCATAGCACTCTACTGAGGGCGACATAGTGAGACTCTGTCGCAAAAAAAAAAAGAAAGAGAGAGACTTGAACAGAAAATTCTCTGAAGATGTCAGGTGCATGGCCTACAAATACATGAAAAAATGCTCACTCATATAACCCACATCTCATCCTTTAGAAAATCACACCAGGAGTGGCGCTTGTGGCTCAAAGGAGTAGGGTGCCGGCCCCATACGCTGGAGGTGGTGGGTTCAAACCCAGCCCTGGCCAAAAACTGAAAAAAAAAAAAAAAAAACCCAGAAAGTCATACCAGCCCCAAGTTAAAAATATGTTCAGAATATAGCACTTTTTACCATCATGGTGCAAGCCACCATCCTTTCTTGACTCGACAATGGCAGGAGCTTCTTGAGTCACTCTCTGCTTCCATTTTGCACCCATCCAGTTTGTTGTATGCTCAGCAGCCAGGGGAATCTCTAAAACTTGGCTAAGATGAGTCATCTCTCTGATCCCATCCTTCCAATGGCTCCCCATCTCACTCATAGTAAAAGCCAAAGTATTTAAAATGCAATCAGTGTAACCTGGTTCTTTGTACCCTTAATGAATCCCCAATAATAAAATAAATAAATAAATAAAATGTCCCACAAGGCACCACACAAACTGTCCCTTCTGCATCTTTAACCTTTCCTCCTTCATTAATATTTTTCTGCTTGTTTATTCTGCCCCAGCAATGCAGACCTTTTTGCCACAACCCGCCAGTTAGTCTCTCTTCTGGACCATTGTAAGTTAGTCTATCTGCCTGAAACACTTTCTGCTCAGTTTTATTCATGTGTCCTTTATCAGAGGGCATTCCTCATCATCCTACCTAAAATATCTTCTTTGCCTCACTCCACCAGTCACTATCTAGCCTTGTACTGGGATTTTAAAAAATGGTGTTATCGTTACCTAAAATATTTTTGCTTGTTTATTTGTTTATGATCTGTCTCCATTACTACAATATAAACTCAATCAGTGTAGGGATTTCTCTCTTTGTTCACTGCGATATCCCAATTACCTGGCAAAGAACTCAGTAACTATTCATTAAGTGACTGAATGAAAGAGTAAATAGCAATAACCTGGGGAGATAGTAGGTCTTAGTATGAGGAAAGAGCTAAAACGTTTCTTCAAAGATACACTACCAATCTAAGATAGTTTACTAGATCACCCCAATATTTCTATAAAAGATGCAGCTTATCTCTCTTTTGGCAATATAGCAACTTTAAAGTCAATGCTAACATGCAGTGAATATGATCCATAAAATCTGTGGTTTTCTTCTAAATTAAAGATTCATGGATGAGATGGCTTCAAAATTCTGTTCAGTAACACATTTAAGGATTTTACAATCCACATGCCACTCATAACATAAGAACTTGAGAATATTATTTTTTTTTTATTTTTCTTTTTCTTGAAATCATGGTGTTTCCTGGCTGTTAGGAATTTTCTGCTGGTTGCCCAGTCTCCAGCTGGGACTTACTTAACTTTCTAATTTTATTAAGTCTCAATCCAACGACACAAATATGTGCACTCTGGTTTCCTGTGAATAGTTCATTAACAAGTTCATTATGTGTTTGTTCCTGTCTTTCCATTATCAAGGTCACACCAGGAAAGACCATGCTATTACAGTAAAGTTTTATATGATTGTTTCTCTTTTGATTGAAGAACTATTTATTTTATAATACATTTTCAGCACTAAAGGAGGCAAATGGAAAAGATCTTCTTTGTAATTCCTATTGCTGGGAAAAATTTATGTAGAAAAGTCTTATAAATAGTGTCTAGCCATGCTAGAGGACATCTTGTTTTAATGTATTTATGGAGAAAGCGGTCTTACCATGTTCCATTAATTATTTTCAAATGATTCACATAAATTAAAGAGCATTTAATATTAAATGGCAATATGATCTAGTGGAAGTTGATTCTTGTATAGGCTCTGTCACTATCTAACTAAATGATCTTGAATAGATTTCCCCTCTTTTCAGGGCCCTGGTCTCTTTGTTTGTAAAAAGGGAGTTAGACTAGAATTTTTAGATTAGTTTAAGGTTCTGTGAATATGACTGGGTGTGGTGGCTTATGCCTAAAATCCTAGCACTGTGGGAGGCCGAGGCAGGAGGATCACTTGAGCTCAGGAGTTTAAGACCAGCCTGAGCAAGAGGGAGACCCTGTCTCTATTAAAAATAGAAAAACCAGCCAGGCGTTGGGCAGGCACCTGTAGTTCCAGCTACTCTGGAGGCTGAGGCAAGATAATCACTTGAGGGGAGGGTGATTGGTGGGATTACACCTGCAGTGCATTTTACAAGGGTACATGTGAAACTTAGTAAATGTAGAATATAAATGTCTTAACACAATAACTAAGAAAATGCCAGGAAGGCTATGTTAACCGGTGTGATGAAAATGTGTCGAACAGTCTATAAAACCAGTGTATGGTGCCCCATGATTGCATTAATGTACACATCCATGATTTAATATAAAAAAAAGATAATCACTTGAGCCCAAGAGACTGAGGTTGCTGTGAGCTAAGACACCAGAGCACTCTACCAAGGGTGACAGAGTGAGACTCTGTCTCAAGAAAAAGAAAGAAAAGAAAAGATTCTATATATATGATATTTCCTGACTTTTGAGACTAGGAATATCAGTACTCATGATATGATACATTAATAAATATTTTGTTATCTCCATAATTGCCAAACACAGGTAATGGATACATGCAATTTCATTACTCCAATTCTACTTCTATGTGTTTTTGAATTCTCTTACAATAGCAAATTTAGAAATACAATTGATGGATAATTGATAATTTACTACATCCAAACTGATCTTGTACAGGCTATTTCATGTCTATAAGGTTTTCTTCTATTGTCCTCTAATATTTTTGCAAAATAGTGGTCCCTCATATAAGCACAACAGATTCTTAAGTATTTAGGTAACTGTGCCAAGGTTCAGACTAGATTAAATATGTTCTCTGTGTGCAGATTTTCAAGGTGAAAGCATTCATTGGTCAAGAAAGTAGCAAAAGTTTTTAATAAGCACTGTATAATTTGTACTGACTTGGCAACTGACATAATTTAGGTTGGCTTAATTACCTGTAGTTCTTTTTTATTGCAACTTAATATGAGGGTACAAATGTTTAGGTTACATTGGTTTCAATTCTAAGGTAAAGTTCAAGTTGTACTTGAGTCCTTCACCCAGAGGTCATGCTGAACACCCTCACATTGTGCACCTTAGATGAGATCCTGCCAGTCACCTTCCCTCCTCCCCTATCCCCGTCCCTCCTCTTCCCTGCCCCTTGATAGACTATATATGTGTTTTATCATTCACGTGGGCATGTAATTGTTTATAAATTGGTTCATATTAGTATTGAGTACACTGGATACTGTTTTTCCATTCTTGAGATCCTTTACTAAAAAGAATGTGTTTTGACTCCATCCAGATAAACACAAAAGATGTAAAGTCTCCATCTTTTCTTATGGCTGAATGGTACTCCACGGTATACATATGCCACAGTTTGTTAATCTAATCATGGGTTAATGGGCATTTAGGTTGCTTCCCTGACTTGGCAATTGTGAATTGACTGCAGTAAACATTTTGGTACAAATGTTCTTGTAGTAAACTGATTTTTGTTTTTCTAGGTAGATACCTAGTAATGTGCTTGTGGGATTAAATGGAAGATTGACTTTTAGTTCTTTAAGAATTCTCCATATTTCTTCCCATAAAGACTAGTTTGCAATCCCACCAGCAGTGTAGAAGTGTTCCCTTCTCTCCACATCCATATCAGCATCCGTAGGTTTAGGACTTTGTTATGTGGGCTAATCTCACTGGAGTTAGATGATATCTCAGAGTGGTTTTGATTTGCATTTCTCTGATGATTAGAGGCAATGAGCATTTTTTCATGTGTTTGCTGGCCATTCATCTGTCATTTTCAGAGATATTTCTGTTCAAGTCTCTTATCCACTTATAAGTGGGGTTGTTTGCTCTTTCCTTGTTGATTAATTTGAGTTCTCTGTAGGTTCAAGTTATCAGACCTTAGTGAGATTTGTAACATGAAAAATCTTCTCCCATTCTGAAGGTTGTCTATTTGCATTAGTTGTGGTACCCTTAGCTGTGCAGAATGTAACTGATTCTTAAACCCAGGATGATTTTTCCCCTTGCCATTCTACACATTGCCAGGCAATGAATTTCCTGAAGATAATGTGGTGGACTACATTGTAGCTAATAAAGTGCTTTTTGATGTCAAGCAATCCTAGGTTCAGATATCCATTAGTTCATTAACAAGTTCATGATGTGAACTTGTTATTTCCTAAATGTCAAATCTTGAGAAAGTTATTTAACTTTTCTGGGTCTCAGTTTCCTCTTCTGTGAAATGGGAATGCCAATACTGGTAGTTTCTGCATCATGAAGTTATTGTGAGGGCTAAAGAACATGAGTATTCATTGAACATAGTGCCTGACATGCAGTTTAAATCAGCCTACATTGCCATTCTTAATCCTTATTAGTTAGTTATTTGCATTATTAGAATAAATGTTACATGTAGAGGAAATATAGTTACATTCAACATTTATTGAACATCTGCAATGTTCTAGGAACTGGATCTACAGTGGGAAGTTAGGCACAATTCTTGCTCCTAAGGAAATTACATCCTAAGGTGAGAAACAGACATGTGAGAAAGGTTAGTCAGGGCTGAACTTAAAGGACTGACAGAGTGGCAATTGCAGCTATGCTAGGACTTAAGGGGAAGTGAAAACCAAACCAAACAAAATACAAAAATCTGTGGGATGTCTGAATTTGAAACACAAGCAGTATATTTCCCCTTGGATTTTGTGCATTCTTTGATTTTTGTACTCCATGTGCAAATATCCTTAAGAAGAATAACACTTTAAGTAATATCAAGTAGCACTTTAATGAAAATTTGTTTCTGTATTAGTTATGCTTCAGGGTAAGCTGCTATAATCAAGAGATCTTGAAATATGATGGCTCAAGCAAAAGACCAAAAGTGGGCAGGCAGCAACACTGCTGCAAGAGGTCACCTAAAGCCCAGTGTTCTTCTAACTTGTTGCTTTGCTGCCTTCTATTATACTGTGTTGACCTTGTCTATGTGGTCAAATACAGCTCCCACTATCACATCTGGACTACATCCTGCTGGTTGGTTGGGAGGAAGGAAAGAAGAGGACATGTGATTCTTTTTGTTAAAACATGCTCTAAAGGTTGTACACATTACTTTTGCCTATCATTTTCTAAATTGCAATTATCGTTTCACACCCAACCTGTAAGAAGTCTTAAAAATGTGTCTCTAGCTGGGAGTTCATATGCATAGCTAACACTCATGACTTTTATTACTAAAAGAAAAAAATAGGAGAATGAATACCAGGAAACAGTTAATGTCTGCCACAATCTGACAACTTTATTTTTATTAGCTTCCTAAAAGACTTAGGCCTTTACCAAAAAGCGGACTATATGAGTGATAAAGAAACTGTTACAAAGAAGGTTGATTTATTTTAGATGTTTCCTGACAGCAGCCAGTACTCTGTATCTCAGATTTTCTGACACCAACTGAGTATTCAACAATCCAATGCAATGATCACACTAACCATCCTTAATTAAGTGCAGACCCTGTAGGTTAAGGGCTCAGTCCCACAAGGCTGCCCCTGCTTCAGAAACCAGTAACATGTCCCAGTACTTCTGACCAACCAGCTATAATTCTCTGGTTCCCATGACTCCCCGTCATATTCAGCAATTCTCCAGAATGACTCGCAGAACTCAAACACTTTACTTACTATATCAGTTTATTATAATGAACAAGTCAGGAAAAGCCAATGGAAGAACTTCATGGGGCTAGGTATGAGGTAGGGATTCGTGGAGACTCCCTGCACTGTCCAGGCATGCATGCCACCCTCCTGGCACAAAATTAGTTCTTTCCTCTGAGTTCTCTTTGCTGCTGCTGATTCCTTCTATCAGACCATGCTGTTCCTTTTACACTGTATTGTTAATATTTAATAGTTTTTAGTTTCTAATCGTCTAACCAGAACGTGAGCTCCACGAGATAGTATCTAATTCACCTCTGTAGCCTGCTATCTAGCACAGTGCTTGGCATATAATTGCTCTGCCACTGTTGCAGGAGTGTGAGTGAACGAAAAACAGAGCTGACCTCTGTTGTCTGTATTCATGCCTGTTTGATGGTAATTCTTACTCCCAGCAAGTATCTGGGGAGTGGACCCTGATGTTGTTAATTGTATTTTCCAGCTCATTTAGGTTTCCTGAGAATCTCAGTTCTGATTTCCTGTTGTTGAATCTTTGGTTGTCTGGAGGGGAATTTAGAGTTCATAAATTAGTTTTAGCAAAATAAAAACTGGATTTGGGAGAAAACAGACAGTCTTAATGGCCTCTGTTTCACAGAATGCGATCCTTATAGCACATTGATGTTCTGTACAATATGCCACCTTTCCCATATAACTTTTAAAGTCAGTTTTCTAAGAGTGTTTTTTTTATTTGAACTTAATATGAGGTTACACATTTTTAGATTACATTGTTCTCACTTCCAAGGTGTAAAGTTCAAGTTGTAGTTGAGCCCTTCACCTAGGGGTCATGAGAATACCCTCTTACTGTGCACATTAGATGAGATCCCACCAATTGCCCTCCTTCCTCCACCATCCCCTCTCTCTTTTCTTTCCTCCCCCTTGCTACACTATATTTGTGTTTTATCTTTCTTGTGGGCACGTAATTGTTTATATATTGGTTTCATATTAGTATTGAATGCATTGGATACTTTTTTCCATTCTTGAGATACTTTACTAAAAAGAATGTGTTTCAACTCCATCCAGGTAAACACAAAAGATGTAAAGTCTCCATCTTTTCTTATGGCTGAATAGTACTCCATGGTATACATATACCACAGTTTGTTAATCCATTCATAGGTCAAAGGGCATTTAGGTTGCTTCTAAGATTTGGCAATTATGAATTGAGCTACAATAAACATTCTGATGTAAATAAATGTCTTTGTGGTAAAATGATTTTTGTTTATCTGGGTAGATACCTAGAAATGGGTTTGTGGGATCAAATGGAAGATTGACTTTTAGTTCTTAAAGAATTCTCCATACTTCTTTCCATAAAGGTTGTATTAGTTTGCGATCCCACCAGCAGTGTAGAAGTGTTCCTTTCTCTCCACATCCACGTGAACATCTGCAGTTTTGGGACTTTGTAATGTGGGCTAATCTCACTAAAGTTAGGCAGTATCTCAGGGGGGTTTTGATTTGCATTTCTCTGATGATTAGAGGCAATGAGCGTTTGTTTTGTGTTTATGTGTGGTTCACCTGCCATTTTCTGTCATTTTCAGAGATATTTCTGTTCAAGTCTCTTGCCCACTTATAAATGGGGTTGTTTTCTTTTTTCTTGTTGATTAATTTGAATTCTCTGTAGATTTTAGTTATTAGGCCTTTGTCAGATTTGTAACATGCAAAAATCTCCCATTCTGAAGGCTGTTTGCTTTGGTTGTAGTACCCTTTAAGGGTGTTTTGATTTTTAAAAATTCCCTTAGAAAGTTTGATGTTTGCATAAGTGTTTAAAAACTTATCAAATTTCATAGAATTTTGTTCAAAACCATGTGAGTACACATGTATATATACATATACACCTAATAGTCAATAGTTGCTTTTTTTTTGGTTTTTGCCTATTTAATGCCCTGTAACCTTACCAAGGACGTTAACTACTATGAGACATTAAATACTGACTTTGCTGGTGTGTCATTTGAAGAGCAGCTCAGGAACACTTGTTTCCTGTTTTGATGGTCAACAGAATACTTGGGAGTTATGAAGCTTTACAGAATGAACATGATATCATAATCCCTGCCAGTCAGTCACTTTAGCTACTAAGGTGTCAGAAAAAAAAGTCCTAACAGTGGAGCCACTCTGCAAGAAATCACTTCATAAGAGCAGGTCTCAAGTCTAAGTGGCCTAGATTTTATTTCTCCAGAATGTTTGCCTTCTGGAAAGTAACTTAACCCATTCATTGTTGACTTATAGTCATTTGTATGTAAAACTAACATAGTGTCCTCTTGGCTATCAGATAGGGGTAATGGAGAAAATAAAGTAGCATACATGTTCCTGTACAGAGGCTATGGAAAGTCCTTATATACCTCTCTCAATTTTGGTGTAGATCAGCTTTCAGCTAGGGAGGGCCTACCTGAATTTGTGTTAGTGTTACTCAGCCTCCTTTCTCAGCCCTGTCTTAGCTGCATTTATTGGTGTCAGCCTAGGAAGTCTCAGCTCTGATATGCCCTGGCCCAGTGAGAACCATTTTCTATTAGTAAGAATCTGGAAATTGTTATACTTTTAGAATTGATTTGGGCTCCTGGGAGCCTTTGTAAGCACCAGGCTTTATCTCTCACCTCTTTCCCCACCATCTGATGTTGGCTGTTTAATTGACTCCAATTTAGAAGTTCAATTCTTCCTCTGTCTATGTGGAAATTGGGGCCAAGGCCTAAATCTTTTGCTTAGTTCTGCTGGCCTCTTTCCAGGGACTGATGACTGCTTGCTGAATCATTTCTATCATCTTGCCCAGTTCTTTGAAAATAATGACTTGATCTCAACTATCCTGAAAATTTCCCCACTCTGAGGCCTTGATTTACCTCCTCATTCCACGCCCTTTGGATAACATTGACCCTAATCTACATTAAATTTGGGTTTTTGCCTCCCCCCCATTTTGGTGTAGACCAGCTTCCAGCTAAGGGAGGGCCTGTCCCAATTAGTGTTAATGTTGTTACTCAGCCTCCTTTCTCTGCACCGTCCAGGCTTACTCCCAAATCTTTTCTTAGGAGTTACAACATGCCTTGTGTTTAGAGCAGAGGTTAATGATTGCTAAGGTACAAGGATACAAGTATCATTGGCAACTTCCAAAGCTAAGAATATATTTATTTTTAATGATGCCACTAGAAAATATTCAAATAAGACTTTTAATAGATTGAAATAAATTGTCTTTTTATTATATTTTTCTTCACACTGAGAAGCAAAGCGTATGCTTTCTCTGATTAAGCTATCAAATCAATGTAGAAAGGAATATCCAATGGCCTTCAACAACTGAGGAGTGATGCATTAGTGTTTCTACCTGTATTTTATTAACTAAATTTAACTTATGGTTTGCATATCTACAAATATATGCACTGTATTCTTCCATGATATTATAAGGCTTCTGTTTCTTTGAACTGTGCCTCTCTAATATTATGGTATATATTATCACAAAGCTAGATCAGTGGTATTGAAAGAAAAGTGATAGTGGAATATTTGCAAGTGCTAATTTGGCAGAAACAGGAGACTTGAAGAAAACTTCCTGGAAATTAAAAAAAAAAAAAATAGAAGACAAGGGCAGTGCCTGTGGCTCAAAGGAGTAGGGCGCTGGCCCCTTATGCTGGAGGTGGTGGGTTCAAGCCCAGCCCTGGCCAAAAACTGAAAAAAAAAAAAAAAAGAAGAAGAAGAAGAAGATGACAAATGAGTTAATTGAGACTTCAATCTCAGGAAAAGGAAAGTAAATTTGGAATTTAGCTCTACTTTTTCTTATCATCATGTCAGCATATTCTAATTATAAAACTCCTTCTGTAGTCCTGATAACTAATTTCTGACAAAAATGATTACAAGAGAGCCAAATCAGCTGACATAAGAAAAACAAATGTCAAATTCCCTAACAATTTTCAGTTTCTTCCCACCTTTCTAACTTCGATTTAGAGGGAAACATTAACTATGGAAATGAATAAAAATGAAAAGACATCTAGGCGTAAAAAGCATATTGGGATAAAATATAAAGTTAGTAATAGAAAGACTATTGTATGCATAGTCTCTTCTTCATTTAGACTCCTTGCCTTTTATTTGTTTATTCCCATATTTAATGTAAAATATATCTTTAGAATCAAAGGAAAATTATCACGTCTGAACCGGTATTCCAAAACAAGGAGGGTAATTTTTATCCATTGGAATATTATTAGGTGGTGTTGGGAGACTGGATCTAGCCACAATCCATTTGTATCTAGGAAAAAAATCACTCACAATGCCTCATCTACTCTAGAAAAACATCAAAACTGGCTACTTATGGTTCTTGGACATGGAGATTAAATTGGGAGCAGACAAAAACTCTTTGGAGACTTGAAGGATAGGAGAAATGTAGTGGTGGCCTTAGTTTCTTTCTTTAATTTTATCTGGGCCAAAATAAAATGTCTCTTGGTTGTAAAGAATGATTAGGTAAATGTTCAATTGGAAAACAAATATATACACAGCACTTACTGAATTTTAATGATAATACACAGCACTTACTGAATTTTAATGATAACACCGAGGATTGTAGAAATCAGAGGAAATTTATACATCATCTAGTTCTATTATCTCATTTTAAATATGAGAAACTGACAGTTTCTTAGGGAATGTGCATAGGCAATTTTTGTTTGGGAATAGAAGATCACACAAGATGACTTCTGACAGCTCATTCAATAAATTTTTTGAAACTGAGGACAAAGAGGTTAAGGAAATAGCCCAGGGTCACAGAGCTGACTGTGGGGAGAAGAGCCTAGAATAGAATATAGGTTTCCAGATTCCTCATCTAGCTATGACTCTTTTACTACTTAAAGGCATTTCAAACTCAAAACAATGATGCCTTTGGGTAGTATGCTCTGAGGAAACAACATAAACCTGGCAATCACATGTTTACCTTTAGATTATCTTTTAATTCTCAATGTGATGAGTCACACAATAAAATAACTTTGGAACACTAAGATGCCATATGAGGAAATAATTAAAAGGGAAAGAAAATTACTCAGATGAACTTCTTCATTTCCTCTGAATCTTTTGACAAATGTAACCTTAAATGCTGACCTGCTTTGAATACATATTTTCTCATGACAGTACTTTTCCTGGATAAAGCAGAGCTCCTCCTCCATAAAAGAAAGCTTGAGTTTTAAGGCCATTTAAAATCCCTTCTGCTGAGAAGCTGTTCATTTAGGCAGACGTGAGTGGTATTGCAGAAGAATTTTATTCCAACTGGATACACTATCACAGAGTAAGTTTGGAATTTACTTTGGGGAGGAAGTTTAAGAATGAGAGGTAACTTGTTTTGAATAATTGTTTCACTTTATCCACCTTTTCTTAATGGGCTCATGAATCTTTCTGTGAAAAGTTGTTTGGGGAAATTGCATTTTTTTCTCATAAAGCTAATAGGTGTTGGCGCATCAGCATGGATAGCATTATTGCTTTGATCTGCATTGTTTTCTTATTAGCCTTTATTTTCTGTAAAAATTATACCTCTTTTAAGTAAACCTGGTTCTTTGGAGATGGTAAGGGGGGTTGCTTTTTAGAGTGAAGATGTTTTCTACGTGATTTTTTTCTGTAAATGAAAATCCTCCACTTTGCAGCAACTTTTTTCTCTTAAGCTCAAAGAAAATAGCAGTGTGCCTCTAAAATGAGTGATTTTACTTATCTTTATATGATATTTTGATTTAATTTAGAGTATATGCATTTCCTCTCTATGTGTGACTTCATCTATTCATATATTATGGTTACATATATAGTTGGGGTATTCAAATTGAAATGTAATCTTCACTGCTTTTCCTCTGAAATACACTAGTATCTTATACCTTTAATGCTTATTTTTCTCTGAAAGAATACACAGGTAAGTGTTAGCACAGTTAACACTTAAATATGACCATCACTTTCATAAACAGCACTTATTTTGAATGCTTCCAAATTTTCTTCTTTTAATATATAAGAAGGTGCATAAAACCAGGACATGAATACCAAGGACTGAGCAGTTGTTTATTTTTATTTTTTTAGAGATGGGGTCTTGCTATGTTGCCCAGGCTGGGATCCAACTCTGAGGCTCAAGCGATAGTCCTGCTTTAGCATCCTGAGTACATGGGACTACAGGCCTACACTACTGGGCCTGGCTTTACCAGCTATTTTTGATTAAAATTTTATTAAACTATAGAATGTTTTAGAGAATTCAAGCCTCAAGTAAATTGCATAGATTTGTTATTATAACTATTATTACTTTAAGTGAGGAGTGTACTAAACTAAGGAACAGGAGATCTGGTTTCCAGTTCTAAATCACTTCTGTATAGCTGTGTGATCTTAGGATGAACGTCCTGTTCCTATCTTAGTTCTTTCACCTGTGAAATCACCAGATGTCCTGACTGGGTAATGATACAAAAGGCAATAAAAATGTTAGAAATAATTATTTAAACGGTAGGACAAAACAAAGTGAGTGGCAGATTATTTGTTAGATTGTGTTTTGTTTTTTCAATGCTACGATTCTACCTGTAAATTAAAAGCTGCTTTCAGGGTGTTTTTTAAAAATCAGAGAAATAGATCACCTGAATTTTGCTACAACTTGGAGAAGTCAGGGTGGGAGGGGTTGCATTTTCCTTTTGATGTATTTTTCAATATCTTCGAGGAATTGATGGGAGGTGGCTCCTAGATATCAGAGAAGCTGAAGGCAGCTAACATTGAGTTACTGTGCTCACTGTGCCACACATGTTTTATATGCACTATCCCACATAATCATTTTCTAAGCATTATTGAGGCAAGTGATATTGCCTTCATTTTATAGACAAGAAAATTGAAATACAGAGCACTGAATTATCTTGCCCAGATCTATATGGCTCTTTTCATTATTTCGTGCTGCTTTTGTGGTCACTCTGAGGTAATGCTGAGAAGATAAGGTCTTTGGAATCATGTCTTCCAAACTGTCCATGGGATCAAGACATATGCTGAAAAGACGGATAATGTACAGGGTCACATAGAATAGGTTGGTACAGGGTGTGATGTGAGAGGCAGTTGACAGGTGCCTGCCTAAAAATGCTATCTTCACTAGACTATCATAGTCACTTTACCTGAGATTTTACCACTAAAATCATTACTTGGGATGTTGACCCATTTTTTTGTTTGCTTATTTGTTCATTTTGGGTTTTTTTGCCAGTGGGAAGGGTGATGGGGAACTTTCAAATGCACACAACCTTAGGAGGATTCATGTATGAAATCTTTTATTACCTGATACCTTAGCAGACAGTGCCAGCTGCTCGGGAGGCTGAGACAAGAAGATTGCTTGAGCCTAAGAGTGTGAGGTTGCTGTGAGCTATGATGGCACGGCACTCTACCAAGGGCAACAAAGTGAAACTCTGTCTCAAAAAAAAATAAATAAAAAGTAAAGATAACAGTAGGCAAAATAAATATGATCTCCGAGCTCATCTACTTGATTATAAAAGTGTTCTGAAGCAGAAAATAATCAGATAATCTCACAAACTCATAGAAGATTAAACCATGATAAGTCTAGAGGAAAGATAGTCAGTGCCTTGAAAGCATGTAATGGGGCCTCACCTCACCTTCTTTGAGCTGGTATCTGAAGAATGAGCAGTGCTAACCAGGTTATCCTTGAACGTGTCCTTACTCAGATTCTTCTGGATTTCTCTTGGCTCTTTTATAGTATCTTTGTGGCTATTACAAACTTTCTCCTCTCTTTCTAAGCATCCTCCTCAGCTACTATGCATTTATTCTCAGGAGGTGGGCTTGCCTCGTTTTTCACATAGAAAATAAAAACTATCACTTCTTCTTGAACCTCATCCACCCACCTTCCTGTATTTTACACACATTGATTTGCATTTTCACTCATACTTTTGTCCTCAGAGGAAAAAGTAGCCATCAGTCAGTGCAAGTTCAATCTCTTTACCCATGATTTAGATCTGATGCTGTCCTTTTGCTTTCTTAGGAATCCCTTTTTGTAATTACCTCTTTCTCTGTATTTTTAACCTCCTCTCTTTGAGTTCTTTTCTCAGCAAAAGTGCATTAACAAAAGAGAGAGAGAGACAGTGTTTTTACCCTTCCCTGTACAACCAAGCCCTGTATAACTTATACAAATAATCTTCAATAAAAGGTGCTCCACACAACTGCCCTTACCAAGGTTACCGATTATTAATACTTCTGATTCCCAAATGCAACGGATACATTTCAATTCTTGTTCTACTATCTCCCTCGCCCCCACACCAGGTTTTTTTTTAGCGTGTGACACACTTTGCTTTTGAATATGTTTTCTTTGAAATCTTTGCTTCCTTAATTGCCCTGATACCATTGTCTCCTGGCCTTCCTTCTACTTTTCTTGTCACTGTTTAACCTCATTCGTGAGCTATTCAATTGCAAATGCTACCTGCGACTTCAATTGCCCAAATGTTTCTATAACCTCTCCAGTTTTCAACTGGTCACTAAGGCATGTCTATTTTACCTTCTTACTTATGTTATGTGTTTGACCTTTTTTTTTAGCACATTATTATTATCACAGTATGGGTTGTCATCATCTTTATCCTTAACTATTGTAAAAGTTTCCTAATTTTTTGCTATTGTCTCCCTTCTTGTCCAACTCCCAGATCTGTTTTCCTATGGGTGGCCAAAACCATATTCCTAAAGTTTATATGTGTTTATATGTGTTAAACTGAACTATCAGACATAAATCTCAGGTTGAAAAATCCTTCAGTACCAGCTTATAACCCTCAGGATTAAGCCCAAAGTCTTTTAACATCGATGAGAAGGTATTTCTTATACATTTAGCTAAAACAAACCACTTGTTTGTTCTTCTTATCTCTAAGAAAGCTCAGGTACTACTTCCTTTGGGGACTCTTACTTGACCGCTGCTCCCTAGACCAGTTTGAGTACCTTGCTTTGTGCTTGTAAGTGTGCTTGCCTCTTTCCTGGAATCTACCATGTTTTATTATAATTGACATTAATATAAATCTAATCCAAATATTGGTATGCAAGAAATTTCACATTTAAAATTGTCTTTAAGCTATGCCATATTCAATATTCTGCCAGGAAATAAGATATGCAGTTTTAGTCAATACTTGAGCTTCCTGATCGGTTGGTTATACAAATATTTCGAGGCCTTAGGCAATACTGAAATGCAGACGCTTCCCAATTTATGATGGAGTTATATCCAAAAAACCCAATGGAAGTTGAAAAATATTATAGGTTGAAAATGCATTTAATACACCTAATTTACCAACCATTACAGCGTAGTATCACCTGCCTTAAATGTGCTAAGTAATCTTACATTAGTCTCCAGTTGGGCAAAATCATCTAACACAAAGCTTATTTTACAATAGGGTGTTGAATATCTCATGTTTATTTGATAGCATATTTGATAGCCCAGGAAAAGATGAAAATTCAATGTACTTCAGAATTGCAATGGTTTTGCACCATCTTAAAGTTCAAAAATTGTTAAGTTGAATCATTGTAAGTCAGGGACCCCTTGTACTGAGGAGGCCTTTGTGGTCATTAATAATTACTTCTGTTAACTCCCTGATATACTCTCTGATATACCATTCTGTCTCAAACTGGAATAGTTCTTTCATGTTTGTTGTTGCTGCCCTTATACTGTGCTTGAGGAACTGGATCATTGCTGAGATTGGGTCCTCTGTGTTTCAGGCCCAGCACACTCACTGATAGTTTTCTGAGCTTTTGCCTCTTTTTGAGGCTGCTGCCATCAATTATTAGGCTGTTCCCTGTTTTCCTTACCACTACTAACTTTTACCAGACCCTTGACTTATTTTTGTCTAACGTGTATGTCCCTTTCTCTCCCCTCAATACCCTGAAAGGAACTAATTATATCTGTTCTCTTGAGACCCTCATTGGTATTCCCAAGCACAATCTCTCCCGTGATCTTGGGTTTAGGGGAAATAAAAGCCAGGAAGGTAAG
This sequence comes from Nycticebus coucang, assembly GCF_027406575.1. NCBI lineage: Eukaryota > Metazoa > Chordata > Mammalia > Primates > Lorisidae > Nycticebus > Nycticebus coucang. The sequence goes on from NC_069804.1 coordinate 124,939,797, forward strand.
TGCATGTGGATAAGTTCTTCTTTTAGTCCTAGGAACAGGGGAGGAGGAATCCCCTTGGGTAAGGAAGAATGCAATGGCCTGGCTATCTCTTAGAAATATTTCTAATCTCTCTTAGAAATGGGAGGGAATAGAGAAAAAACTTATAGGAAAACACAAATGATTCTCTCAAAATAATGCTTCCACATACTTTTCTGTTTGGAAGAGTATCCTCTTTACTAAATGGTGGTGTGGTCGAAATTCCCTGGGATTTTGGCCTAGGTTCAGTTGCTCATCACACAAAGAACCAATTATTGAAACAATGAAAATTGCTAAGGAAGAAAAGAATTTTTAATATGATAGACATCTTGTTGGGAAAACAAGAGAACAACAATCAGAGGTTATAGGCTTTTAAAGGAGGAGCCATGTGCCTTGGGGCAGGTTGTGGTGTATCTCATAAGGGGCTACATGCTTTGGGGGCAGATTGTGGGGGATGGTGAATGTTGGGGTCAGAAAGTGTGCCCAGGGGTTTGCAGAATCTCAGCTCCTTTGTCTTGCAGAAAACCTACCATTTCTGGGAAAAAAAAAAAAAAAAACTAAAAAAATCAAGTTAGTTTATTTTTTCAACAAAACTAAACAACTAAAAAAATCAAAAAAATCAAGTTAGTTAAGGGAAAGGATTATATAGGGGTCATTGAAATTTGTTCAATGGGGACCTTAATATCACTTTCCTAGAGAGACATTCCCTGATTACCCTATCTAAAATGAACCCCCATCATTCTCTTTCACGTTATCATGTTTTATTTTTCTTTATACAGTTTATAATTACCTGATACATTTATTGTCTGTCTCCCACACCATAAGTGAGGATGAGTACTTTGTCTTGTTCATCACTGTATCCTCAGGACCTATAACAGAGCCTGACATGTAGTAGGTTTCCCCAAATACTCTTTTGAATAGTAAATACATGATAGAAATATTTATTTTTGTCAATATTCTCTTCCCTATCTGATGGCATTATATATAATATAAAACCATGCTTCTATTTGTTTACAGTCTATGCCCTATGTTTATGAAAGAGCATACTGGTACAATAACTTTGAAGGAATATAAAACTTGCTATTGTACATTTTGTATACTATTTTTACTGAGCATTGAGAGTGTAGGGTACAACCTATTACTCACTTTTGAAATGATTTCATGATGTTAATGTTTTAGGTACACACTGTCTGTTCACAAACATGTACTTAGGAGCATCTGGCAATACAGAGAAAAGCATTGAACAAGAAATTATTTTGTTAGTTCCAGAGGAGTGGTACTTTTCAAGATAATGCATTGCTTTTCAGATGTGACTTCATTTGAATTGAATCTAAGGGATATTTAATAAGAACAATTTGACCCATTTTGAGAAATATTTCCTAATTGTTAACCCAGGAGGATTTTTTAAGGGTTATAACAACTTTTTTTATTAGGTTATCTTTTAAAGGCATGTTGGTAGTTTGATGTGATTATAAACTAATACATCTCTGAAGTGCCCAGATAAAGGACAAATTCTGAGATGTGTAAAGTGTATTTCATGAATTAACACTATAAATCTGGAGATGACTAGGGCAGATCAAAACTAAGTTCTTTAGCTTTGATAGTGATTTGAGAAACTTATTAGCTGGATGAACTCAGGATGTCATACAGGAAACCATCTTTAAAAAGGATTGTGGAATAGGATGACTGCCTATGTTTTTACAAGATTTATAGATTTATTGAACATATTTTATAAATAGTAATAAACAATGTTAGTATGTAATCATAGCAGGGATGTAAATATAATCATGTTATATAAAACTATATGTTAACATGATATTTGTTAAAAAGAAATCTTTCCTGTATTTCATTTGCATACAATGGTTTTCATTTTTCAGTGTGTGCCTAAGTTTTCTGTGTATTTTTGTAGGAAATGACTTATACCGCTTGACTAGTGGTGAACATGGTGCATCTGTCTGATTCAAAGCCTATTTGTGTTTAAAAATACACGTAGTAATCTTCAGCATCCTTTACAAGCTAGTCCACTGGGGACATGGACTATTATCTAGATTAGATTTGACTCACCACAAGATAATAGTCTGATTATACATTATTGGGCCACATTTTAATCTCAGCACGTAATCTGGCAGGTTGCAGAGGTTTTGACTACAATGCTGAGTCATGACCATACTCCAGAAAACATGAGTAGACATTTATACATGTTGGATGGTCTCCTTGAAGTGAGATTAGTTATCCAGGAAGCCAGTGCTTTTGAGTCATATCCTAAAATCTCAGATAGATATATGTCATATTAATGATTTAAATTGAGAATGATACTCAGGGGATAACTTGCTTGAGAGGAAATTGAGCTTTACACAGTGAAATTACTTGAAAGACAGTATAATATATTAAAAGGAACATGGTCTTTAGAATCAATTTTAAGCATCTTTTATTGTTTAAATTTTATGACCTTGAGAAACTTACTTAACTTTTCTAAACCTCAAATGCCTTATTGGTAATGCTGGGATAATAATAATGGTAGCCACCAGTGTTTGTAAAACTTAAATGCACTAATCCATGTCTAGAATTTAGCACAGAGCTTGATGCTTAATAAGGACTAAATAAACTATAGTCCCTATTATTATTCTTTTCCAAAGTTATCAGTTCTCATAGCCTAGGTCTCTTAGTCATGCCTTCTCATGTTAAGATCATATCAATTTGTTGTTTCACTTGTAAACAACATTTAAGTCTACTTTTCTGTTTTTCTCTCCTCAGGTTCTACTTCTCTATTTTCCCATATTCTTTCTCCCAAGCCGTATTCTAAATGCTTTGGCTGATATTTTTATTTTTTATTTATTTATTTTTTTAAAGATACTTTTTTTTTATTAAATCATAAACACATAGATCATGTATAATTAATGCATTTATGGGGTACAGTGTCCTGATTTCATATAAAATTAGGAATGCTTACATCACACTGGTTAACATAAACCTCATTTCGTTTACTTAGTTATTGTGTTAAGACATTTATACTCTATACTAATAGATATTTTTAATACTTTAAACAATGTGAATGGAAAAGTCTCAAATTTTTAAACTTTTCTTTAACCCAAAGGCAACAGATATTACATGTGCATAGCTTTCTATGAGACTTTTTTTAGATGCCACTTTAGTGACATTGCAAAATTCCATTTATCATTTTCTAATAAATAATTATTTGTCTTAGCCAATTAGCAAATGTCTTTATAATCAATACATAAAACCAAAAACCTATGGCCATTTTATCTACTTTGGAAAATTCCTTTTTTAAAAAATTGCAACATAGAGAAGGAATGTTTCCAAAAACCATATTATGCGTTATTAGCCTTGCAATGTTTTCCACCTCTTGTTTCTTTTTCTTTTTTTTTTTTCCTGTGTGGATTGTATCAGCTATGGGACATTGTGCTAGTCAAATCACTTCTCTAAGCCCCAGTTTTACTGTTCGTAAATATGCAATATCAATTTTATCCACATAGAGGTTTATTTTTAAAATTCGGTAAATATTTATAAATTATAAAAAGCTAAGCAAATAAAAGAAAATATTGTAATTATGACAAAGACCAGTAAAAGCAGCATGATAGATCAACAAAGGTGATGGACATTGTAGATTAATAAGTGCCTAGTTATCAACCGTGGACAGGTCTATTTTGTTGAATTAGTAGAGGCAAATGTATAGGTTGATGCAGGTTATTTTCAAGTGTTGCTTAGTGGCAAGGTCCTCAGCAGCAACCTCCTATCAAGTAAATAGAGCAACTTACCATTCTTAGAGCACTTTCATATACTTTATCTCATTTAATCTTTAAGACAACATTGCCAGTCTTATATCATCATTACCTCCATTTTACAGATGCAAATTCAGATAAAGCTTGCCTCTAAAAACAGTGGTTGAGACAGAAGAGAAACCCAGATTGGTACTTACACCATTGAGCCTTTATTGTAACAAACTCCTATATATCTGTTACTTTATCCAAAGTATAATTAATTAGTCCTGTCAGCTTTTGCCACACCTTGCTCTAATTCTAAATTTACTTTAGATGGCTTTGGGCCCCACCCATAACCTCGCCTATCTTGTGACTTGTAGAATCTATCTATGTCCTGGCCCTCTGGCTGTTTCAGGAATACCTATTTCATTTTTTCGGTGTGCTTGATGATCAGACAGAAAGGAAAGTATTAGAGATTTGTGGAGAGGAGAGAAAAAGAAGGCTTGTGATAACTGCCTATGTTAATCCATTTCTTGAGAAACCATATATTCGGTAAGTACCTGGAATTTCTCCAATAATGCAAGGATTAAAGCCAACTCTTAGACTGAGGGTATTTAGAGGTGAAAAACTGAGGCTGGAAAGAGGAAACTGCTTTACATTTGGCATTCCAGAGAAGATTCTTAGTAGGAAACTATCTCAACAAGAGTGCTATGTGAAACTGCGTGGACAGAAGCAGGTAGCTGACCCTCATGTTGATATTAGGCATCCATAATGCCTCCTGTAGGAATTCCCATGGGGACTCTAATACTAGATTGTCTAGATTCAAACTTGAGGGAAATTGCTTAACTTCTCTGTCTCAGCTTCTGGTCTTTGAAAAGTTGATCTCATGGAAGTAGAGAGTAGAATAGAGGTTACCAGAGACTGGAGAGGGTACAAAGCGAGGAAGGATGGGGAGAGATTAGTCAATGGTTACAAAGTTACAGTTAAATGGGAAGAATAAGTTTTGGTGTGCTATTGTGACTATAGTTAATGTCTATTTCAAAAAAGCTAGAAGAGAGGAATTGGGATATTTTTACCACAAAGAACTAAAAAATGTCCGAGATGATAGATAAGCTAATTACCCAGATTTAATTATTATACAATGTATCCGTGTATCAAAATATCACACTGTACCCCATAAGTATGTGCAATTATTATGTGTTAATTAAATTAAATTAAATTTGAAAAGAAATATTTAAAAATAAAATAAGACTAAAAGTAGTATATACACTCAAGGGTGACTGTGAGAATGAGCTAAAACATATAAAGCACTTAGCACAGGGCTGGGCCTTTGATGCTGTGAATGCTGAATAAATGGTAAAAGGTATTATTATTATTATGACAGATTATTATTATGAATGTTACTTCTTATACCCATACCTTATGCAAAATTTAGGTGGAATATGGCAAAAAAAAAATGTCATGAGGATAAAACTTTGTGATGGGTTGATGGTTTGCATGGTGACAATGGGTTGAGGAAAGTTGAGGGGAAGGAGGTGCAGGAAAGACTCTGTATGACAAGAAAATTTATTTGCTAGTTAGTGGAAAGGGTTCAAGAAACCTGGTTTTTAAACCTAGCTGTACCACCAATAAGTTGTATTAGCTTGGACGACTTACCTTCCTTGTTGGCTGTTATTTCCTCGATTTTTAAATAAGATCTAAGACTAGATGAGCAGTGGTTAACTGTGTTCTGGGGGTGTGGAGTATATCAGAAAGTTTTTCAATTCTTGGATGTCTGCATTTCCTTCTCCAGACTTCCCTTTGTCTTCAGGTTCCCTACCTCCTTGTGAAAAACTCAGATGTTCCTGGTAACCATATGCTATATAAAGCCCTTCATTGCACTAGTGATAATCCTGTATCCCAAAAGCAGAGGAAATAATTGTCTTCATGTTCATTTGGGTAAGAAAGTCTAGGCTGCACCCTAGGTATAATTCATTCCCTTTGTGCGTTTATCCACAAGTGACTCTAGAAGCCAGGTTCCTATTTCCTACCTATGCTTAGATACGTTGGGTTGGGCTGATTTGCAAAATGGTATTTGATAGCCTGTGTCAGGTTTCAGTACCTGATAAATGGAATAGAAGTAAATTATTTTTTGTTCTTTACTTAGCTTTTATTCTGAACATAATACAGGGCTATGAAATTTTAAGGGAGACAGAACTTTGTTACAATCTATTTGAGACTGTTTAAGGAAAACCTAATTGCTTTAGTCTTTACAGGTAAATTGGAGGAGTTTCTGTTTGTCAGATCTATTGCCTTGAGCCCAAAAGTAACCAGTGCCTTTGTCTTAATCTATGAAAGTAGCTCTATGGAAAATCTGTAATCTTCTGGTAACTAAACCTACCGAGTACTTACAGAAGTATTAATAGGTAGCCATGGTATGGTGAGTAAAGAGGGAGGAATTGAGAAAGAGATTTACTGGACCTTATTAAGAGAAATGGCATCCTTTTATGAAAAATCATAAAAATGAGGCATAGAATTTAAAAAATTGAATGGCACTGATTCAACTTGATTAGCTAATTGAAGAAAGACTTAAACACTTGGGTCCCAGAGGAAAAGCTTTCATAATCCTGGGTCAAGTGTGTAGGACTCAGCATAGTAGGAGGGAACTGCATAGGGCTGAGAAGCATGAGATCTCTACTGTACTTCCAGCTCTGTTACTAACTTGCTGTGTAACCTTGGGCAAGTCTGAGTTTTACTCCTAATATATAAAGGAGAATTTGACTAGATTGTCTCTAATATACATGCTGGCTCTAACAATTTCATTTCAAGATTCTATTATATAATAACTGAAACTTGCCAAAGAAGAGAATGTTACAGTGGACCAGGTATGATGAGAGGGTGGGGTGGGGAGAGATCTGTCTTAAGCTATGCAGAAAAAAAGAAAGGCAGTCCTTGAATGTTGGGATAAGTTACCTTTAATCCTTAACTTTCTGGAAAATTGTTGGTGCTAGAATAGAGATTTGAAGAGAAGTATGTGGAACTGGGAATAGTGATTTTTCTTTAAAAGTAAAATACTTTTGACTGAGTAGGTATGTGGAGGCATGAATCCTTTAAATTTTGATCATAAAACCAATATTTCTCAAGAATGAAAAATGATCAAATTGTATTCTGTTGGGAGTGAAATGTTACAGTTTTAAGAAGGAGGTTAGAAGTTTAGATTTAACCTTTAGAGAGGTCACTCTTGCTGCCTGTGGTGTGGAAAATGAATCAGAGGCAAGAAAGACTGAATAAGGAGATATCTGATGATAAAAAAATCTCAATTTAGGAAGTGGTAGTGTTAATGGAGAGATTGAATAGGAGAGGGAAGAGTTAAGGAAGACTCCCGGGTTTCTGGCTTGGGCAACTGAGAAGATGATGCCATTTGCTAATATAGGAAACATAGGAAAAAGTGGGACAGGTGTGAGGGTAGAAGATGATGCTTTAATATTTATCAAGAAATGGAGCAAAATTTTGAGCTATCTGAGGCTTTGATGTAGGTTCTGAGCTTTCTAAGTAGTCATATAACTTTCAAATACTTTTTTTGTCTCAGAAAAGAGTATTTGTCAGTGTTTTTTTTTTTGTTGTTGTTGTTGTTGTTGTTGCTGGGGGAGAGGATTGCTATGGAGACTAATGATGTCATAACTCCCGTATCCATCAATAAGAACACTCTGGTGGGTCTGAGGCAGTCTTCAGAACTTGAGTCACCCCAGCCTGGTCACAGCAGGTATAAAAGTGTGTGTGTAGAGAGTGGAGGTGGGGTTGGGACGTAAAAGGTTTTTTTGTTTTCCTTTGTTCTGACTTTTGTAAGAAGGATGAAACTAGAATCTTTCTTTCAAATTACATTGGTTCCTAACTTGACAAATTCTGTTTCTATGGTCCAAGAGGTCAGAGTTTTCCCAATTCTTGGTAGAAAATACACAGATAACTCCTAAAGTCTTTAAAACTGCATTTATTTTGATTATTTGGTATAAGATAAAGTTAAATGTTGTATTTTTCCTTCATAGATAAGAGCTATCAAGGTATAAATATTGGAGAGATGACTTTATTTTGTTTGGACATCAGATGCCTATGTATCATTCTTACTTGCACAGAATTTGGCTATACTTTGTCTTCGGAGCTTGAAATCAAAGGTAAATGAATTTAATGGCATAGTTTTTAAATTGGAGAAATTAACTGCCTTTTCAACCTACCTTCTGGAAGGGCATAACTAGTAGGAGAATTATTACCAGAAATATTTCAATAAGTTCATGTACAAGAGATATGTTCTTATTAATCAGCTTCAGGTATAAGGTAAGTGATAATGACAAACATTTTGTGGGATAAAAGCCAAACTAAAAGGCACTGTCCATGTGTTTTTGTATAGTCTTTTATGATAAATAGCTTAAATATCTGAAACCTCATTGTCTGGTACCTAATCAACTGGAACATTTCCTTAATTATTATCCTTAACTTTCATGACAATTATGTAAATAAGAAAAGAATCTACAGAAATTCAAAGTAAAATTTTCAAAGTAATTATAGAAATACTCTATAATGTCTAATGAAATTTTATTGAAGAAGGCAATTACAGTAATATATTTGACAAGGATTCTAACCTTAAAAATTGAAAGAATAGGATTCCCATCTCATGCTCAATGGAGACCTTTTATAGGTACATGGGGGTCCCAGGTTGAATCATAATGTGTGACATAATTTCTTTTCTATAGATTCTTTTTCTTTCTTTCTTCTTCTTCTTCTTCTTTTTTTTTTTTTTTTTCTTCGAGACAGAGTCTCACTTTATGGCCCTTGGTAGAGTGCTATGACATCACAGCTCACAGCAGCAACCTCCAACTCCTGGGCTTAAGCAATTCTCTTGCCTCAGCCTCTGGAGTACCTGGGACTACAGGCACCCAACACAACGCCTGGCTATTTTTTTGTTGCAGTTTGGCCAGGGCTGGGTTCAGACCCACCACCCTCGGTATATAGGGCCAGCGCCCTATTCACTGAGCCACAGGCATTGCCCTGTGGATCCTTTTTCTCACCTCAATAAGTATTAGAAAGTATTACAAATGAACAATGTCGCAGAAATGAGAGGAAATTATTAGCAAATAGGCAACATAAAAATGGTACTATAGCAATGCTAGATTTGCTGGTAGCAAAGTTTAAAGAATTATTGAATATGCGTGTATGTGTATAAACTTTGTTTTTACTGCTTTTTAAATTATCAGATGGAGCCATTGCCTCCTACTCCCCCACCCCAAATAATAATATAGGCTAATTCTTGATGTCATTCAGCTACCTGACACTTTTTCTTGAATCCTTTCAAAGAGTTGGCCCTGGTTTGCCACACTCTCAGGAATACCTTTGAATTTTAGTTAACAAGAAAATTCAAATGACCAGAATGGATTAACAAGATCTTTCTATTTTCCAAATTCTTAAGGCGCTCAGCTATAGTAGCCATACTTTATTTTTTTAATCCCTTTTTTGTGTTTGTCACAATGTTACATGCCTATAGTAAGCACTCAATTAATATTGATTGGCTCTTGCTATTAGAGAGATTTATGTGAGAAAGTGCTTTCATCGTAGACTAAATTCTGGTATATATGACCACAGGGATAACATCATGTTGAATTTGTTTTTAGTCTGGGCGTGGTGGCTCATGCCTGTAATCCTAGCACTCTGAGGGGCCAAGGCAGGTGGATTGCCTGAGTTCAGGAGTTTGAGACCAGCCTAAGTAAGAGCAAGACCTCGTCTCTAAAAATAACCAGTGTTGTGATGGTTCATGTAGTCCCAGCTACTTGGGAAGTTGAGGCAAGAGAATCGCTTGACCCCAAGAGTGGGTCACCCGAGGGTGACAAAATGAGACTCTGTCTCAAAAAAAAAAAAATTCTCGTTTTTATGAAAAATTAGTACCTAGTGAGGCAATGTTAGATTTTGCGTATGTGATTTCTTGATGAAGGAACAACTATTTAGCAGTAATCTAGATTTAAAAAAATGTATCTCTTTTATTGAGATATTATATACATAAAATTCATTCTTTAAAAATGTACTGTTCGGGTGGCACCCATAGCTCAGTGGGTAGGGCCTCGGCCACATACACCGAGGCTGAAAGGTGTGAACCCAGCCCAGGACAGCTAAAGAGACAATGACAACTACAACAACAACAATAACAAAAATGTACTATTTATAGAGTTTTAGTGTATTTACAGAGTTGTGCAACAACCACAACTATCAAATTCCAGAATATTTTCATCACCCCTTCAAGAATCTCCATACTCATTAAGGAGTGACACTGCATTGCCCCTCCCTCCAGCATCTACCAGCCACTAATCTACTTTCTGTCCGTATGGATTTGCTTATTGATATTTCATATAAATGCAACCATGTCAATATCTAGCCTTTTGTGTTCAACTTTTTTCCCTTCGCATAATGTTCTCAAGGTTCATCCATTTTGTTGCATGTCTCTGTACCTTTTTTATGGATGAATAATATTCCATTGTATGGATGTACCACATTTTGTTTATCCATTCATCAATTGGTGGACATTTGGAAGTATCTAGATTCAGTAATAATTGTCATGAATTACAGAAAAAAATAAAAGTGTTTTATTGATTTTATTTCAGTTCATCCTCCCCAAGATTTTCAGATAGTAGATCCTGGATATTTGGGTTATCTCTATTTGCAATGGCAACCACCACTGTCTACGAATGATTTTGAGGAATGCACAATAGAGTATGAATTAAAATACCGAAATGTTGATAGTAAAATGTGGAAGGTAAGTAAAGCATGCACTTGTGATAACAGAGTGATCATTACACATTTTCTTGTGATTCCTGACTTCAGTGTCCATTTCAATTCTTATATCTCAATAGTTCTAATTAGGACATAACAAGGTGATGTGTTTCTATCTCCTATGCATCCTACTACATCATCCAGTGTTAAGATTATAATTGGAAGTACAGGAATAAATACACTTAGTCTCATGGAATATGGACTTGAAGAGCACTCGCACATTTTACCATATTTTGTAGTTACTTACATAGACTAGATATGAGTCTTAAATATGCTACTTGACTGTGAGATTTTTCTCTGCAGGAGTTAAGTTTTATTTATCTTTGCACCCCACCAAAGAAGGTTGTTGTGTTGTTCTTGATATGTATTGTAGGAAGTGCTCAATGAAAGTTGATTGGATTATTAACTATTTTCATACTTAGCAAGTATGTTCATTCAGAGACTTCTGTTGTAGAAGGCATTGCATTACCTCCCTAATTCAATGAGGTAGTTTCAGAGGACTTGTGACAGGTACTCTGCTAATCAGGAATATAAGATTAAATAAAATATTATTTTCCATCTTCTAGGAGCTCACAATTTGTCCAGCTTTCTTTACCTCTGGGATTTTATGTGTTCCCTGAAGGTTTTGTTTTATATTTGCAAGGTGACAAATAATTTGCCATGTAATGCCCATATGGTATGGGAAAAGTCTATATTTGATTCCTAGTAGTTATAGTACAAATTCCTGTGTGGGGCCTCTTTTCCTTTGCAGAAGTTTCTGTTTGTATTTTTGGTTTGGGAGAAGTTAAGATTCAAATGATCTCATCAAAAGATATGACGTACAGAGGTGAACATTGCCAAAAATGCATTTGTGGCATTGTGGTCAGATAACCACAATGGAGTGTCTTAGATGTTGGGAACTCATTAGGGTATTAATGATTTCTTAATCTTTTTAATGTGGCTTACTATATTATGGCTATTTCTAAGTTTGACTTTGTTTCATCTTTTTATTAAACAGACCATCATTACTAAGAATCTGTTTTTCAAAGATGGGTTTGATCTTAACAAGGGCATTGAAGCAAAGATACACACGCTTTTGCCTGGACAATGCGCAAATGGATCAGAAGTTCAAAGTTCATGGTCAGAAGCTACTTATTGGATATCACCGCAAGGTTAAAATAAAGCTCTTTTCATATTTAATACTGTCAGAACAATCCATTTGGGAATAAGTCCTTTAACTGTTATGCACCGGATTTTATGTGTAAGAGATCTGTAACAGTGGCATAAAGTCAAATCCTTAGTAGTCAGTGAGTGGCCTTTTTGAATTCTTTAAATCAGCAAATACATTTGGCAAAACCTGTATTTTGCTATATTAATATAGTTCTCAGTTTTGGGGTCACATTAGTAAATACTTGTATTTGCTTTACTTCTCAGAGCATCCTAAAGTAATCAATTTAATACTTTTGCATATAGGTACATCACTGTCAGTAAATGTGTCCCGAAGAGATTCTTGACTCTGCATGTTCCATTTATAGTGAAGTGTTTTCCAGTAACTTCCTTTTGAAATATTCCTGATATGTCAATTGCTAAATGAAATGAAGAGGCGATAGGAAATGTAATAAAATTGCATAATAATTTTACAAATGATGCATCACCATGACTTTCAAGTATTCACACTTGATTTATTCTTTAGGAAATCTGGAAACTAAAATTCAGGATATGGATTGTGTATATTACAACTGGCAATATTTATTCTGTTCTTGGAAACCTGGCATGGGTATACATTTTGATGCTAATTACAACTTGTTTTACTGGTAAGTATTTTTATAATTGAAATTCCATATTAAGAAAATATCTACCAAAATTAATCCAAAGTATGAGTAACTATTTTTACTAAATTAAATTTATTATACTTGCCAGAATTGTATTTATGGTGACAATTATTTACAATTATTTGTGGCTTTCAATGGGATTTACTAGTTTTAGGCTAGAGAGACTGGAGAATATTCTATGGGTGATAGAAGGTATGTAGTCATTGTTTCTGTATTGGATTAATTTGTATCCTTTAGATAGATGAAGTTATAACCTAAAAAGTTTTGGTTTATTTTATATTCTTGCCTTTAAACAAAGCAGTTATCTGTTAAACTGAATAATTTTTCTGACTCCCTACCTTTATTAACTAACGCTGAGTCTTTTAAATTTAGAGCCATCTTGACTCTTCTATTTCCTTCATTCCTTAACTGTTTCAGGGTAACATTATCACCCTGTTCTGACCTTCCTTTCTAAGGTTGCACACCTGTTCTTCACTTCCCATCTCTACTGTAAGAGATCTACTTTAGGGTCCCCTCATTGCCATTGTTTCCCAAATAAAGGTCACTCAGCTTCCAATCTATGCCCTTCAAATCTTGTCCCTTTCTGTTCATTCTGCACACGGTACCCAGCTTTATCTTCCCAAACACTGCCATTTTCATATGCCATTCCCTTGTTCAAAAACTTCCTCTGGTTACTCATTGCTTCACCATATTAACGCCTTTTCATTTACCAGCTGCATACCACCAGTGTGAATGTTCCACTCCATTTAGGTCCATCTCTACATCTCTTTCTCAGTCTTTGTGACCTTTTACTTTTTTTTTTTTTTTTGGCTAGGGCTGGGTTTGAACCCACCACCTCCGGTATATGGGGCCAGCGCCCTACTCCTTTGAGCCACAGGCACCGCCCTGTGCCCTTTTACTTTTATGTCTATGTGTGCATTGCTCCCCTGGCATGCCTTCTGGGTCTCTTTTTCTATCCCCACCTCTCATCCTTCCTCCAAGGCTCATTTGTTCTTCATTTTCATTAACCCTTTACTGATTATGTTAGCTTCTGCTCAGTTTTTCTCTGAACTATTACTTTTCATAGCTCTTGATTACCTATTGTCAGATGGTATTTAAATGTTTCTATGTGTGTACTTTGTCTCCTTTCAAATTTTTAGGAGACTAGAGGGCATGGACTTTTTCTGGTGTTTCTGTTGACTACTTCCAAAGTGCTGTGCCCATAGTAGATTATCACTAAACATTCATTAAATGAATGAAACAAATGATGGCACTGATAAATTAACAGATAAGTATCTGAACTTATGCATTTACTAAATAAAAAACAAATCCAGAGAAGGGTACTGGTGAGTTTTATGCTCAGATCATCATTGTATCCTTCTTAAGAAATTCATAATATATAAGTGATAAGGCATAAACTATTAATAATCCTAAAAAGTGGGTTCTAATCCCTGCTGTGGCATCGTTTAATTTGGTGGCTTTGGGCAAGTAAATTTTTGCTTTTCCATTACCTCATCTGAAATTGGATAGGTAAATTTCTAAGTTATTTTATAATTAATTCAACAAATATTGACCATCTAAAACGTCAGGTACTGTTTTAGATAAAAAGGAAAAAAGCATAAATAAGATAGTCTCTACTTTCTTATACATTGTAGTCCCTGTGTAATATAACTTTATCCTCATCTTAGTGATATAGGGGAGGAATAAATATTAACATTCTAGAGTTTGGAAAATAAGGGTGTTATGAGGCTTCCCTGCTGGCACAGAGTAAATCTGTGTAAAGTCAAGCCTACAATGAAGTCTCCCAAACTCTAATCAGGTGAACTAAGAGACCACAGTTTTGCAAACTGTTTAAATTAAATACTTGGCATAAAGTTAATTTAGTAGAGTCCAGATACTTGTACCAGCCCCTCATCAGCTGCTGTATTGGCCACATTTCAAAAGGGATTTGGGCTGTTTTTACAGATAATGTCACATTTTGCATTGTAAGCTTTTCTTTGGGAAAATGAGCTAGTCATATGTTGCTCTGGAAATTTGTAAGGAAATCTCCCCTAATTCCCACTAGCTTTATTACTGGAACAAGATTAATGTTAAATGATATAATAACATTTCTTATTTAGCAGAAAGGGAAAATTAAACATTTACTTGCCAAACAATTCCCACTTTCTTTTTGCCACCACCCCTCACCCCCAAGTTGGCTTTTCTGAGATTTATCTCTTCATGTGTGTTGGATCCTCGGAGGATTTTCATTCATTTTTAATATCTGCTTTTAAATCTGCTTTCTTTTAAAACACCTTCCCCAGTAAAATATACAAAATGTAATATCATCCAGGATTATTCTTAAAAATCTCAGGTTTTCTTAACAGGAATCTTATTATAAATCACTAAGACTTGCTTGGTCAACATAACCTAAGTACGTGAGTAATAATCTTTGTCTTATCTTTGAGGTTTTGTGAAGACTCCCACCAGATTGTAAGCCCCATGAAATCATGGACTATGTCTACTTTTCATACTGTTGTATTCTTAGCACTTACCATAGTTCTGGCATACAGTAGGTGTTCAATAAATATTGCACATTACCACGCATAAAATTATTTTTAAATTCACATGGTATCTTAAGATAATTGAAAGTGGAGCAGCATGATACTAGAAGATATTGTTAAAGTTGACAATTCTCACAATACTTCTTTTTATAGGTATGAGGGCTTGGATCATGCATTACAGTGTGCTGATTACATCAAGAAAGATGGAAAAAATATTGGATGCAGGTTTCCCAATTTGGAGTCATCAGACTACACCGATTTTTATATCTGTGTTAATGGATCATCGGAATCCAAACCTATCAGATCCAGTTATTTCATTATTCAGCTTCAAAATATAGGTGATGTAAACCAACCAAAAATTTCAAATACTTTAGGCCATTTATAACCACTTGTGGGAGAGAGAGTGAGAGAGACAACTAAGGAAATAGGTGCTGTCAGAATCTATGAGGAAGCTCTTATTAATAGAAAAGTTACAAAGATGGTTCTCTGGCATATACTTCCATTCACTGACAGAAAACAGCTTATCATGCATCTTTATAGAAAGCAAGCTTATATTTGCCTTTTATAGCTGCATGAGTAGACCCATGTAATATGAACCTGTTACTGGATGAAGAGGGTCCAGCTGCCTGTCATTGTCAGCCAGTATGTAGAGATGTAGATAGGTCCACCAAACTTTGTCAGAAGGCCAGCAGTTGTAGAGAACCGTGAGAGTAGCCTATCCAAGACTGTTCTGTCCTTCCATTTCCAAAACCACAGTTTTATACATAAAAGTTAAAAGCAAGAACTGTACTAACCTTTGTCTTAAACAACTGTAATTAACACTTACCTTAAACAACAATAATCTCCATTAAACCATGATCCATAATAAACAATAATTGACATAACCGATGACCCATATAACAATATTGTAATTCAAAAAGTTAATTTCTTAAATCAATTGCCCTGAACTACTTAAATATACACCTTCAGTTTAAAGCTGAATTTACAAAATGACAAGGATGGAAGACATGAGATAAAGGTCACATAGGACCTAAACTGACCAGACCAGCTGTGTCACGTTGGCCCTAGCCTGACTGATTCCACCTTTTTCTCACTACATGCACTCTCAAACCAATGAAGAAACATGTTCTCATTAAAAAAACCACAAAAAATATAGAAGATAAAAAATTAAATGAAGGATAAAGTGAAATATATAAAAGGCAGTGTTATCCAGGATTGTTTTTATAAAAGTAATAACTCACAATTCATTTGAACTCATGTTCATTTAGAACTCACAATTTACAGCCATAATTTTATATAAAACTCACAACTTATTTCTTGGTTTCAAAGAAGTGTCTCCAGCTTTGGATAAGAGCTACTGCTAAACTTCAACAACCTTTATGTTGAAATTATTTCCTTTTACTTTTCAGTTAAACCTTTGCCACCAGACTGTCTTAGTCTTACTATGCAGAATTCATATGAAATTATCCTGAAATGGAGCTTGCCAAGCGGACCCATTCCAGAAAACTGTTTCATTTATGAAATTGCATTCTCAGAAGATGATATTGCCTGGGTGGTATGAATATTGCATTTATTTGGAAAAAATCATAAACATAGTATTTTAACTAAAATAGTGAACATGAGAACCAAAATCAGTTGCATCCACATGAGGAATAGAACATGACATGTATCTTAGTTTAATTTTCAGAAAGCCATATAATCTAGTGGACAAAAAAAAATGTTTGCAGTCTGAAAGTGTAATCAATCATACGAATTTTACATGGGATCTTAGAGATAATATAGTGACTTATTTCCAATTTTGTATCAATAAATTTAAGTTGTTGAGAGTCTAAAATAGATTGTGAAGAGGCTTCGGGTAAAAACAAAATTTTAAAAAAAAAGAACCCAAATAAACACAAAGACCATTTCTTCAGGTCAAAAGGAAAGTATGGCAGAGCTACAAGAGAATTGCTTGTATGGGAAAGAAGGACTAACTGGGGAAGAAATAGATAATGATTATAAGACAGATTGCCCCCGAGGACCAACAACATGGTGATGCCTTTAACCTTATATTGTTACACATTAATTTTATTCATTGATTTCCAATTTAGAGAATGATGGCGACAAGTAGGTGAGCCATTGATTCTAATTAGTTCATTTAATACACAGATGAGAAAACTGGTCGTGGAATTGCCTTACAGGTCCCTTACAGGGAGGTGAGTTGACTTACAATAAAATTACACTGCTAGAACTAGACTCCAGATCTGACTCCCACTCCACTGAAGTCTATCCTACATTAAGCTGATTCCCAAATCAAAATTGAAGTAATAGCTTCAGTGATTCTTTTTTCTGAAGTGTTAGTTTTGAGCCAAGCCTTTAACACTGTTACACAGGTCTTATGGAGGTTAACCAAGATAAGAATAAGGGGGAAAAAGCTTTATGTATATGAACTCTATAATTTCTGTAGAAACAACATTCAAACAACATTCTGTCTTTTGGTAACTGAGTGTATGTAGCATGTTCCAGTTTATGGAATCTGGGAAATTTGACACTTGTTGAAATACTGGGCATTATTACACAACAAGGCTACCTAGGAGTTTTGCCTTCTCACACATGCTGCCCTTTACTACAAGTGATCCATTATCACTACAGAAAAAATTTAAAATACAGATAATGAAGGGAAGAGAAATGCTTTAAAAAAAAAAACAAACCTACCATACAGAGATAGTAACTACTAGAATTAGGCCTTTCTAGTCTTTTGATATATATATTAGAACCTCTGTACGTTAACCACCCAAGGGTCTATAACAAACTGGTCAACATACCGAGGTGGGGTACCTAAAGAACTAGGCCTACTGGACTGATATGTGCATAGTTAACTACCTCTAGTGTAGAGAGGTGGCCAACTATAGAGTGTCTACTGTATTTTATGCATCAAAATCCACTTTGAAAGTGACAGGTATGGAATCTGTCAGAATTAAATCAGATAATTTGATCTTATTTTTTCTTTACTTTCAGAGTACCACAGTAGAAAATGAAATGTATGTCATGAAAACAACAAATGGAAGTAAACAATTATGCTTTTTAGTAAGAAGTAAAGTGAATATGTATTGCTCAGATGATGGAATTTGGAGTGAATGGAGTGATGAATATTGCTGGACAGGTATGAGCTAAAAGGACAGTAACGAAAAAGCTGAAAGTATTTGCTAGCAAAATTAAATTTCTTTCAGTGTATTCTATAATTATGAAAAGGAAAAGCTCATGTATATAGTCTATAAACAGAAAAGACAAGTTAGTGAGCACTTTAACTGAACATATATTTATTGAAAGTCTAATATTTAGTTAGAATTTGGAATCTTGTTATATTTCTATTATCAGCATTCTTATCTTTCTGACCCTCAGTAAAGAGAATATGCTAGTTCTTTTTGGGGGGAGGGTAGAAGCCTATCTTAGTCAATATTTTCTTATGCTTTCAGTTTTCAAGGTGACGGAAATCTTAAAACAAGGATAAGTCAGGATACACTTGCCTCGAGTGTCTAGTACTATGACTAGGGGAATATTTTCTAATTAAGATGTCATGATCAGAAATGCATATTCTATTCATTTCCAACACTGATTTAAGGGGACTTTTGATAAAAGACATTTAAATTACATAGCAATATAACTAAAAAAGTTAGTGAGGCAAAATATAATTGTGCTTTACAGTACACTGGATTTAAAAGTAGAAATTACTGATAATTGTTCAAAATTGAAGGACATCAATTCGCATTGCACCTATAAATACATATACAGATATAGACATGGACGGATACTGGCATTTCTATCGATTAGTCATCTCCTTTCATGTTGTTCCACTATAGTGGAATCTCTATTATCTCCCTTTGAGTACAGTGCTATCGTTGTTCCTTTCCATTCATTAAATATTTATTAAGCACTTGTAGCACTTGTTATGTGTCAGATTCTTTTTAGGCACTGGAGATACAGTAGTAAAGAAATCTGCACTCTCACAGAGCTTGTATTTTATTCCTAAATTGGTAGAGATAGGCAATAAATGAAGCTAAATATGTAATTACTAAAGGTTACAGAGAAAAAATAGGAAAAGTAGGGTAGAAGAGAAGTGTGGAATTAGAAAAAAACACTTAGCACTTCTACTTTTTTGTCACTGCTATAAGAAATCTATGTAAAATTATGTCTTGAATTAGATCTTGTGATTAATCAATACATTGCATAAAGTAGATATGATGAGTTTTTAACTGCATCCTCAAAATACATATCCTTTTATGTATTTCATACAAGCTTATCAGTAACAGTGATAACTGAGATTTATTTTGCCCTGATGGGTATCTCTTAGTAGAATCTAATGACTTGACAATTAGGAATAAATTAGAATTATAATTGGAATTTTTTGAGTTATATGTGGCCTTCACTCTTTAGGACATTTCTTATTGGATGTTTCAAGTTATAGAAAACTAGGACAACATTTTTAGAAATAAAAATATGTCCTCTTCAAGATTAAATCTGAAGATTTAAAACATATATGGAACTACTACTGTTGTATAGCATACAACAGAGAACCTCAGAACACGTGGAACCTCTGAGAAGGCACTTCCTGCCTTCCCACTGTTAATTTTGCATGCCAAAAACCTTATACAGGGTGACCATAACGTTTGTGTGCAATTTACAAAAGGGTGCAATTGCACACAACTTTATGGCCACCCTGTATTAATAGTAATTTCTCTGGATTATATCCTTTACAAATCTTATTTAAGCATATGAATATGACTAGTACTTTTCTATAGAAAATAACAACCTAAGGGAATAGGACAAAGAGAAAGGTAGGATAGGGTGAGGTTTGCAGGTCTGGGGCTAAGATTCAAAACACTCTATATTACTCCAAAACAAGTGGGCGATACCAGTTTGGGAAGGACAAACTTTGTCTACTTTTTAAGTTTCTCTAGTGATTACTAATTTCTTGAATGATGAAAATTAATATCTAAAATTAAAAACAAAACAAAAAAGCAAAACCTGATCCCTCCCTTCAGCCTTTAAAATCAGACAACTTTGAAAAGACTAAACTGCATTACTCACATAGGGATTTTTATTGAAGATCAGCTTTTGCTCACTACAACATCTTGTAAGTAAACATTTAACTTATTGAGAGTTCAGAGATACACAGTACATATTTGTTTAATCACTTTGTTAATTTTTTTAATGATTTTTTTTAATTTGTTTAATTTTAAACAGAATCATGTTAGGAAGTAAGAATTGTGTCTGGGGAGTTATTTTTCTACGTGAAATTAAGAGATACCACAGTTCAATAAAGTAGTTATTCTATAAAAAAAGTACACACTGTAAGGAATTCTGTATTCAAACACAACTGTAGTGTCTATGCACTGGCAAATATGGCAGGAGTTGTCAAGTTTAATCAGTTCCTCACCATTTAATAGGATTCTAGAAAATAATTCATTTTGAAAAATAGTTATCAACCTCTAACACTTCTCTTTCTTGTAATTTTTAATCCTAGGTGACATGTGGAGGGAAACTTTGATATTTTTCTTGATACCATTCGGTTTTGTCTCATTATTTGTTTTGCTTGTAACTTGTGTGCTTTTGCATAAGCAAAAAAATTTAGTAAAAATGGTAAGTTGTATAACATTATGATTTTTATTATGAGACAGTAAATAACAAAAAATATCCTGCACTTAAAACTGATGGGTCTATATTATATAATTTTGCCTGCTCATTGTGGATATACAATTGATTCTGTATGGATTTCAATGATGTCTTCAAAAAAGACAGTCATTTAAAAAATTAACTCTCTAAGGCTACATTTTAGGGTAGATTTAATTTTGTCAAAATAGAATAACAATACTTCAGAACATGAAATACTTACCTTTATATTAAAGAACAATGTGATGAATGGGTTATAGGAGAAAAATGGGATAGGGAGAAAGGAAGATGGTCATAGAGTGAAGCATATTACCAGTGTGTCACAGGCTTAAGATCACATACAAGTTATAAAACATGGTGTCTGCCCTCAGAGCTCACACTATAGCTAGGAGAGGGAGGATCCATACAAAAAATACAACTTGCGTGATGCTTTTAGGTGATTGTTATTTGAGTTGTACAGAAAATGTTATAGAATTTCAGAAGATGGGGATCATTGTGGTGGTTTTTAAGGAAAAGTGATTAGGAGGGATAAAAATCTTAATACTATCTTTTCAAGATAGAAATGCAGACTTGGATGAAATGTTTCACTTTGCTGAATGCTTTTTTTCTTATTTCTGAGTTATTAATCCTCAGTAAAATAGTTTGTTGTTAATGATGATTTTTTCAATAATAGAGCTCTTTCTAAATTTCAGGTTTTTTATACGAGAAGGGAAGTTTTTTTTCGCCAAGAGACAATATGTTGACTTACCGGTTTCCATTCAGATGGATAAATGTCTAATATGACTGTTATTAAACATAATTTTTTCTTCAAATGTTGAATACATCTTATTTTAAAACACTATTGTATTTAAATAACCACAACCCTCAGGTAATGTTACTGAAAGGTTGACATTTGGTTTGGAGGCTGCATCAGAAAAATAAGGCAAGTGATTTTTGAGACAAGGAAAGGGAAATTTATTGCTTTGTCAGCAAAGGAGGAAAAATATCAGACTATTCACCTCAAAATACCAAATTTCCTGAACATAAACAGAAATGCAGAGCTTTTAAACCAGCGGGCCTATTGTCAATCAACTACCATTAAAGATTCTAATCTTCCCATCTCTGCCTGGGAGTCCTGGGGGGCCCCACCAGCCAGTCTCTGGGCTTTCATCTCCATCTGACCATTCAGCTGAACTATTTCCTGCAGCACAAAGAACAAAACATATTCCCCTGCCCCTCTTGACCATGGTCTGAGGCAGGGATATAGGTCTCAGTTTCTAATAAGAGTGGAGGATTTTTTTTATGTGTATTAATTTGAGTTCTCTGGAGAAAGAAGAATCCTATGTATTCAATTATGATATGAGGACAATTAAGGTCCTAGTATGGTAGGGGGTGGGGGATGGGGAGAGCTGAGAAGGGGAGGGAGGGGGTGGGGGTTCAAGGGATGAAGTGCACCTTTTGGGGGCAGGACACAAACATAAGAGGGTCCTTATTTAACAAAAACAAAGTAACCTGGTTCTGTGTACCCTCAATGAATCCCCAACAATTAAAAAAAGAAAATGAGTAGAGGAGGTTTTAAAAAGACAAAACATTTTTTCCAGGTCATTTCCTCTGTTACACTAGTAGAAGATTTGCTGGATTCTATGAACAGAGTTTTTTCTCATAAATTTTTGGTGACACTGCTGCTTGTAGAGAAGTCAAGGGATGGGTCAGACTTTATCTAATGATGTACTAATAAAACAATGTGATTTTGCAATGTGCTCTAAGCCATGGAGACATTGCCAAATTTTGGAAGATGAAATTCTAATTTTTCCTTGTTGTTGTTTATTTGAATTACGCTCAGGATAAAAGTTTCTGCATGAATAAGATTTCTTGGCTTTAAAAGTAGACTATGGAAAAGATTAATAGGAAGCAAGAAGTTTTAAATATACCACCCAAGGGACTGTAACAAACTGGTCAGCTAGTCAACATACGAAGTTGGTCAACATTAGGAACTGCTATCGAGTACATGTGGTGCATGTCTGGTCTATGAAAATTAGGTCAACTTAAGGATGTGGTCAATGTAGGGAGGTGGTCAACTATGGAAGTTCTAGTGTACATTCATAGACCTAAATATGTGCTTACCATTTCATGAAGGAAAAAAGAGTGAGAGAATGCTGAGAATAATGAAATAATTAGGTATCATATTTGAAAAATTCAGAAGTCACAAACTACACACTGAAAGCTTAGGAGTTTCCTATACTAGTTGTCAGGCAACACATTCCACTTTCTGATGGTGTGATTTTTTTTTTCCAGTTCAAGGACCAAAAGGCACAAACCTCTGAAATTAGTAAGAAGCTTTTAAAAAGTATATTCAGGCTCAGCGCGTGTTAGCTCAAGCAGCTAGGGCACCAGCCACATACACTGGAGATGGTGGGTTCGAATTCAGCCCAGGCCCACCAAACAACAATGATAACTTTACAATGGAAAAATAGCCAGGCATTGTGCCGGGTGCCCGTAGTCCCAGCTCCTTGGGAGGTTGAGACAAGACAATCACGTAAGCCCAAGAGTTTGAGGTTGCTGTGAGCTGTGATGCAACAGCACTCTACCAAGGGCAACAGCTTGAGACTCTGTCTCAAAAAAAAAAGTATATCCAACCATTAGTGAATGTGACAACCTAGGTAGAGACAGTTGCTTTTAAACTTGGGGAATAATGGTCTACAATTAAGATTGTAGATTACAATCAAGAGCCAATTTTATTTTGGATTAATTTCTACTTAATACTATTCAGAAGGAAGTGGCCATCACCTGGGAGATTCTTAGAAATGCTTCAAAACAAACCTACTCAGAGATATGCATTTTAAGAACGTCCCTAGGTGATTCTTTTGCACATTCAACTTGAAAAGCACTGATTTATATTTGTATTTGAGAATGTAAAATGCTAAAATTCTAAAATAATGTAATAGAGAGGTAAGGTAGGGTAACTACAGCTGTAATTATCATTGCCACTTATCAAATATAAAAGAGGAAAAAGAGCTAAAATTGAGTGAGGTGTAAACCATAATACCATTCTTTACTATCACTTATAATCAATGATAGGATATATCACCATTTCCCTAAGTAGTCCTTGTTAAGCATTAAAACTCCTGTAATAATATGAGTGAAGAGGCAATATAATAGGCAATTGCTGTCAAGCCAGGGCTTGCTGGAGTTGCTCTTGTGTGTTCAGGGGCACTGAGGAGAAAGGAGAAATAGGGAAGAGAGTGATCAAGATGAGGCAGGGAAATGGTAGCTAACCTCATCCTTGGGAGACTGGGTGGGTCTTGGAGATCTATTATTCCAATTAGACAATGCATATTAAGCCCCACTAATCAAAGGATTTCTGAAATTGTCCCCATAAACTTGGAAGACCCAATCAGAACTGCCCCAATAAAGTGGATATGAGAATCAAGCCAACACCACATCTGGACTGAGTTGTACCTTGCAAAAAGACCCCTGGAACTTCTGCCCTACTAGTTGTGCAAATATATTAACCTTACAATAATGCGAACCCAATTTTTATAGAATTGAATATTCTTTTTTATTTTTAGAGATGAGAGTCTCTCCTCTGTTGCCCAGGCTAGGCTCAGACTCCTGGGCTCAAGCGATCTTCCCACCTCAGCCTCTCAAGTAGATGGGACCACAGGTATGCACTACTGTACCTGACTAAAATGAAATTTTTGAATTCCCATTTTTTTCTTTTTGCATTATGATGGAGTTTTAAGGTATTGCATATTTTCCAAATGTTTGGTACACAGTGCCCCCTTTTGCCCACTGTCTTCTGCTGTTGGGCACTGCCCCAGCCTCTTCCTTTGGATGTCTCCCCCTAGCATCTTCCAAAATCCAGCAATTAAGGCATAAGTAACACCTATCACTGTAGGAGTCCCTCTGAACTCTACTCTAGGGCTAAAGTGAGCAAGGATGGCTTCATTGGTGGGTGCCAGTGCCATTGCACAGGGCCTCATGATTGGAAGGGACCCAAACATGGTTTAATGATCCACTGTTGTCATCTTGAAATTATTAGAATTTTTTTAAAAGATGCTCATTTTTCATTCTTCACTATATCCTACTAATTATGCAGCCACTCCTGATAGCCAGCATCAGTTCTAATTAATCTGTTCAGGCTGTACCATTAAAGCATGAACAGAAATCCATAATTTTTTTATTTTGGTAAATCAGTAATTGACATCTTAGAAATCACTCTTACCAGATATCCATCCTTCCATCCATCCAGCCATCCTTCAATTCAGTTTAACATTTATTGTACACATACCATATACCAGACACTGTGCTAGTATAAATATATAGCTATTTAGTTTGAGTGAGATAGTCATGTGCTTGAAGGGCAGAGAAGGGAAATTTATCAAGTGATTACTATGAGTCAACTTCTGAGCTAGGTGCTTTATATGCGCCATTTCAATAATCTTTTTTTATTATTATTGAAACAGAGTCTTACTCCCAGGCTAGTGTGCCAAGGCATAAGCCTATCTCATAGCAACTTCAAATTCCTGGATTCAAATGATCCTCCTGCCTCAGCCTCCCAAGTAACTGAGACTGCAGGCACCTGCAACGATACCAGGCTAATTTTTCTATTTTTAGTAGAGACAGGGTCTCACTCTTGCTCAGGCTGCTCTCAAACTCCTGAACTCAAGTGATCCTCCCACCTTGGCCTCCCAGAGTGCAGAATCACAGACATAAGCCAATATGCCTGGCCTCAGTCATTTTTTAATTCTCACCACAATCTGAGATGTATATAAAGCACCTATATTATAAATGAAGAAAAGCTCAAGTTAAATAATTTGTCTAAAGTGTTGGAATTAGAATGGGAATTCATTGTTATTTTCATCCTTAGAACAGTCCTAAGTGCATTCATTCTGTAAAGAAGTTACTTGTAAAAGCATCTTTAGATTGGTGGCATAATGATCTGTGTGGACTGTATCTGATAGCGAAACAACCATAACTAGTGAAAATGATAAAAAAAATTAATGTCTCTGACAATAGTCCTAAAATCTTACATCAAATGGAAAAGCATTCTTTCAAGAAAATATATTAAACCTTAGTAAGAAAACTAAGGGTTTGTAGCATTTGAGTCATGAAAATGTTCTCTTCATTTCTCCCAGCTCAGTGAAACGGAGACTCTTTTTTAGGTGGGTGCAACCAATAACACAGGGCTTCATCTTTTCCCAGCTTCCAGTATAAAGGTATATGATTTCTCTCCAGAAGGAGCCAGCCATCTACATTTCTTATTCTCCTCAGCTCTCTGTGGCAAAAGCTATATTCCAGGAAGAAAAATCCAAGGCTCTTCTTCTCCCAAGCTACCTACCATTCACAGGACAGAATCTCTACTCCAGGCATTACAGGTCAAGAGTACTGGACTCCAACAGGCCTCACATTACCTGTTTATAGGCCAGAGGTTACACAGAAGTGTTACCTGATGAAGAGGGTCTGGCCACCTGTAACTGCCAGCCAATATGCAGAGACAGGGATCGGTCCACCAAACTTTATTTGTCAGAAGGCCAGCAACTCTGGAGAACAGTGAGAGTAGCCTCTCCAAGACTGTTCTGTTCTTCCATTCCCAAAATAAACAGTTTTATACATAAAAGTTCAAGTAAAGGCCACATTAACTTTTATTTTAAATAATAATAAGCACAACTCAGTAACAATCTATTACAACTTTCCAATTCAAAAGTCGAAACAAAAAG
This sequence comes from Nycticebus coucang, assembly GCF_027406575.1. NCBI lineage: Eukaryota > Metazoa > Chordata > Mammalia > Primates > Lorisidae > Nycticebus > Nycticebus coucang. The sequence continues at coordinate 124,966,001 of NC_069804.1, forward strand.
TTAATTTCTTAAATCAATCCTCCTAAAGCCAAGACCACATTAAGCCTTTAAAAAATAATAGCATAACTCAGTGACCTATTACAACATTTCCGATTCAAAAGTCAGTTTCCTAAATCAATCTTCCTAAACTATTCTAGATGGGCATCTTTAAGGTGGGAGCTAAATTTACAAAACAATATGAATGAGAGACAAAGTTGAAGGTCATGTGGGACCTAAAATGACCAGACCAGCTATGTCACATCTGCCCTAGCTTGACCAACTCCAATTTATTCTCACTATGTGCGTTCAGGAGTCAAAAAGATCAGGGCTAACTTCCAAGCTCATAGTCCTGCTTATAAGAGGTACTATTGCAAGACTAACAGGTTTCTGCCTCTATCTATGGAGCGGTAGCACAGAGAATCTGCCTATGGGGAAAATCCGGCCATAGGAACAGAGGGCTTTTTGCTCTCCCTATGGGGGCTGACTCTACTTGAAATAGGGAGTGGTAACATTCAAGTATAAGGGACCTATTTTTTAAAAATGCAGATTTTATTGGTGAGCAACTAAGAAGGGATTGGTGGTCCCATGATAGCAGTGGTAACAAATGAGAGAAACATGGTAGATAGATAGCTCTAAGTTAAAAGAGAGAATCAGGCAGCTAAGAAAAGCCCTCCTGACATCAACAGGAAGCCTCAAAGATAGGTCTCAAAGCCTGCTCTTGCAGTGGGACAAAATTTAATTGGGTCTCACTGCACAACAATTTATGTCCCAAGTCATTGTGGAAAATGCTGAAGTAATCAGCTAACAATTAGCTTAGGCTAACCACTACATGTGATAGCAATAAAGGCAGACTGGTTAGAAACTTAACAGAAAAATCATAGAAAAAGAGTAAGAGAGATTGTGGGTGGAGAGTCTAGGAGGGAGAGGTCAGGCCATTCTCAAGGCTTTCACCTCAGAACAGCAGCATTAGAGTTTACACATTGAGGGGATAGACTTTACTAAAATAGTCCAGCCAAGTAACTAAACAAACAAGTAAACAACAACAAACACTGAGGGGATCGGAATTAAGAGTTGCTGTAATATAAACATTGTCTAAAATGTTTCGTTTTTAACAAGAAATTACAAGATATGCAAAGAAACAGGAAAATGTGACTTACACACAGAATTTAAAAGAGCAGGCAATGAAAACTATTTGTGAGAGAATTCTAATGCTAGATTTAACCAAAGTTTCAACGCAATTATAAATACATCCAAACAACTAAAGAAAAGTATGCTTAAAGGAGTAAAGGAAAGCATAAGGTAAATGTCTCCTCAAAAAGAGAATATCAATGAAAAGAAATATAAGGGTGGCGCCTGTGGCTCAAGGAGTAGGGCGCCGGTCCCATATGCCGGAGGTGGCAGGTTCAAACCTAGCCCCGGCCAAAAACAAAAACAAAAACAAAAACAAAAACAAAAAAAAAAAAGAAAAGAAATATAAATAAACAGTCCAAATGCAAATTTTGGATTGAAAATACAACAACCAAAATTAAAAATTTACCAAAGGGGCTAAAGAGTAGATTTAAATTTACAGAAGTATCAGTGAACTTGAAGGCATATTAATATATATGATTATTAATTATAATCATATATATATATAATTATATAACCTGAAGGACAGCGAGAAAAACTTAAGAAGAAAAAATAAAAATGAACACATCTCAGAGAAATGTGGCATACCATTAAAAGCACTAACGTTCATGTTAGAGAGTACATGAGGGAGAGGAGAAAGAAAAAGCAGCAGGCAATTATTGAAGAAATGATAACTACATATTCATCAAATTTGATGAAAAAACATTAATCTGTATCTCTAAGAAGCTCTATGAAGTCCAAATAGGATAAATGCAAAGACATTCACATAAAAAGGAACCCTAATAAGATTAATATCTACCTTCTTGTCAGAAAAAAAATGGAGAACAGAAAGCAGTGGAACAGTCTATCTGAAGTACTAAAGGAAACCAAAAAAAAAAAAAAATCAACCATTAGTAATATTATATCTAGCCAAACTGTCTTCCAGAAGTGAGGGCAAAATTAATGCATTTCCAGATAAACAAAGAGATATAGATATACCTTATATCTATATCTATATAAGGTAGATATACTAAGAGAATTATTTGCCAGTAAATATGTCTTACAAGAAAAGAAGCTCTTCAGGCTGGCAGCAAGTATTATTTAAATTCAGACAAAAAAAAAAAAAAAACAAAGAAGACTGATAAAGATAATTATGTAATTATAAAAGACATTATAAATGCAGATTTCTTCTGTCTTCTCTTAACCAATTTGAAAAGCAGTAGATTAAAATCTCAGCGGCTAGGGCACCATCCACATACACAGGAGCTGGCGGGTTCCAAACCAGCCTGGGCCTGCCAAACAACAATGAGAACTAGAACCAAAAAATAGCTGGGTGTTGTGGCTGTAGTCCCAGTTACTTGGGAGGCTGAGGCAAGAGAATCGCTTAAGCCCAAGAGTTTGAGGTTGCTGTGAGTTGTGATGCCATAGTACTCTACTGAGGGTGACATAGACTGTCTCAAAAAAAGAAAAAATAATAGATATAAAATTGTATTTTTGAACCTATAACATACAGAAATGTAAGATATTTGACAATAACAGCACAAAGGAACTGAGTGGAAGCAAAGTTGTATTGGAGTAAAGAAATAACTCCAGATGGTAACTTGAATCCACAGGAAGAAATAAAGGGAAACAGATATGGTAAATAAGGAGTTCGTAAAAGAGAGTATATGAATATTGCTTGTTCTCCTTTTTCTCAACTGTGCTAAAAGACAAAGTTATATGAACTAATAATTGTAACAGTGTCTTGTTGAATTTGTAACATGCATAAATATAATGTGTATAACAATACAATAGTACAAAAAGGCAAGAAGAGGGAATAGAGATATATAGGAATAACATTTCTGTATCTCATTGTCATTAAGTTAGTATAAATCTGCATAAATCTGGTAAGTTATACACTGAAAATTCTTCAATAATCACTAAGAAAACACATTTTTAAAACAGTGAAAAATTATTAAACTATTCAAATATTACACTCAAAATATTTGCTTAACTAAATGAAGGCAAAAAAAGAGGAAAAAATGATGCGAGAGAAAAAAACAAAGTAAAATGACAGTTGTAGACCAATCATATAAATAATAACTTAAAATTTGAATGAATTAAAAATTCTATCAAGAGTCAGATTTTGAGATAAAAAGAGGAGCCCCAACTATATGCTATCTGTAGGATTCCACGATATAGGTTTTCAGTGAAAGGATGAAAAAAGATATACCATACAAATGTCAATTATAAGAATATTGCTGAATTTGCTATACAGGTGTCAAAAAAATTTTAATTCAATAAAGCATCACTAGGGATGAAGAGGAACATTTTATAATGATAAAAAGATGACTCCACCAGGAAGACAGCAATAATACATATATGCATCTAACACGACAGCCCCAAAATACATGTATAAAAAACTCATAGAATTGAAGGGAAAAATAGATAATTTAAGCAATAATATTTAGATTTAAATAACCCACTTCAAACAATGGATATATCAACTAAGAGAAAGATCAAATAGGAAATATAATACTTGGTCAATAAAATAAACCAGCTAGACCTGACAGACATCTGTACAACAGTAACCCGACAGCAGTAGAATATACACGTATGTTCTTCTAAGGAGCACGTGGTACGTTCTTCAGGATACACCATATGCGAAGGACACAAAACAAGACTAAATAAATGTAAAAGTATTGAAATTATATAAAGTATGTTCCCTGAACATAATGCAATTAAATTCGAAAACAATAAAAAAATGAAAATTGTGAAAGAGATAAATAGGTGAAAATTGAATACACTTCTAAATAACCA